>NW_006399830.1:7095483-7112594 GCF_000299155.1 Elephantulus edwardii | reverse complement strand
CTGCAGCAGGCGTTTCAGATTTGTATAGTGAAGTTTAAATAAAATTAAATTCCAGAGACCATGAGGCCAGAGTTTCCCAGTGCTGAAGTCACACTCATCATCTACTGGGTTTATCACCTTCCTGGTCAGGTGGGTCCTGAAGTCTGGATTCACATCTAATTGATCACTTTGGCTGCCGCCATCTGGGTATTGATGGGTACATGATGCTCGGGTTATTTCAGGGATACCAGCAGGACGGATGGGACTCATTCACTACCTCAGCTAACTCTTCTGTTACTTTATTTCTCATCTGTTGATTATGTCGGTGCAACTAGAGTCCCCATGCTCAGCTGCTAACTGAAATGCTTAAACGTTCAAGTCCACCAAGAAGAACCCAGGAAGTAAGGCCTGACAATCTAACTCTAAAAATGCAGTCTCTAAAAACCCCATAGAGGTCAGCCAATGGCAGCCGGGCCGACGACCGAGGTCAGGACTCACTCAGCAGCAGCTGGCTTTGCTGGGTTTATGCCACTGATCCTTCATTCTCCCAGTTTTCTAGAGACAGTGCATGAATCTGACATAAAGATCCCACTTTACTGGTGATAAACTGAGGCCCCTTTCTGCTCTGCTTTGTAGCTCTGGCCTCTGTGCTAACACAGACTAAAGCAAGCAGAGCACAGCACCCCCAGCAGGCGGCTACAGCCCTCAGCTGTCCACACCCTCTCTTGCCCAGTGCGCTACAGTCTCTCTCTGATCTTTCTCTTGCTGGCCTTCCTCAGCCAGACAGCGGATACCTTCATAGCCGTCTCCTCTACACAGACCTGGGGGGTTGGGCTTAGAGCTGACTCAGGGCTGGATTAACTGGAGGAGAATGCAAAGCACATGCTTTGGAGAGCGCACTTCTTTCTCACGTCAGGAATTGGTTAGGGCTACGAAGACACAGGGTGATGGATGGGTCCCCTGCCCACGCTTTTCTGTCGCCCGTCCCTAACTGCTGGCCTCCCAAGTAACTTGCAGCCATCGTCTCGGCACATACTCTCAGTCACATTCTCAATGAAGACAAATGGGCTTCAGTGTAAGTGCGCAATGTTTTAGAACCAAAAACCAGATAATAGTAATAATGAAATTACTATGGGAAGCAAACAATGTCTTTCTACAGGTTGCCAGCAGAGGACACAGGGTCAAACTGAGCATATAAGGTCATCAACCCCCACAGCCCCGACCAACTACCGCACGTCCACAGGGTCTCTGCTGGTGTCTGAAATACGAGTGACAGTTGCGCCCAGCATCATAGCAACATGCAAGCCCCTCATGAAATGTCCAGAAGAACAGCGTCACAGGGCTGGCGAAACCAAGCCAATGCCAAACGGTGAGTCCATGAAACAGTCTGATGGCTACAAAGGTTCTAGGGAGAAGGCATAGGAGCAGACTCAAAAAGTGGGCTCTGCAAAGCCCCTGCCTCTCCCCCACACCCACAGACACACATGAGCCTCAGAAAGAGAACGGGGTGCAGGCACTGCAGGTAAGTCTTGGCTGGGTTCTTTTCTTCTTAAACCACCCTCACATTTTGCAGCTTGGGTCTACCTGGCAGGAGAAAGGCAGTTAATTCAGAATTTCCTTGGCTCCTCCCTTACCTGCAAGGCAAGAATACTGTGACTCTGCTCTCCCGAGCACTTTGCTCTGTGCTGGGTGCCATGCTGCAGCCTTTACCCGTAAGTTGGGTCCTAGTACCATCCCATTTTATAGATGTGGACATCAACGTGTGTGTGAATCTTTAAAACTTGCAGGAAAGAAAAACTGAAGGAGAATTGCTACCTTGGAATTATGGAATGGGTGAAGAACTGTGACTATACTCTGCCCAAAAGAGCAAGTAAATCTGTCTTGGATGAAAGAGAGCCGGGATGATTCGCAGAAGTGAGTGTGAGACTTGGCCTCACCTATCTGGCCACGTTATCAGGAGGAAGCAGTCCACAAAGGAAGACATCGGGCTCGGTCAAGTGTGTTTGTTGTTGGCAGGGACCATCGAGTCAGAACTAACTCCTGGCTGACCCGCAGGCAGATTTTCAGGGCCCTCCTCCTCCTGTCGGGCAGCTGGTGGATTCAAACCACGTATCGTTGGGTTGGCAGTACAACCCCTTACCAATAAGCCACAAGAGGTCCTTTGGTCAAGTACAGACTTAGCGAAAAAGAGGCAGGTCCTCAGCGCGATGGTCTGGCCCAGTGGCTACAACAACTGGGGCAAACCCAGCAACGACCGCAAGGACGGGGCCCGACCAGGCAGGGTTTCATTCTGTACGTGGGTCGGAATCAACTCAGCGGCACCCAAGGGCACAGGGAGAGTAAGTGACAGAGTCAAGATGTGAACCACACTCACGGGTTCCAGAATCTCTGCAGCTCGCCGCTGCATATAACAAGTCTAGTTCTCCAGCCCTGACCTGGAAGGACTGTGTTGGGAGTCCTCGGCCAGAGGCACGTGACCTCTGCTTTGGACCGTCCCCTCTGAGCATCTGGTCAGCAGACGCCACCGCACTGCCTTCCTCTGGCTTCCTCAAGAAGAGACTAGTGTGGCCGGGAGCCAGAGCGAATCTCTTTCCAAACCTCTGACAGCTAATGGCTGTAGGAAAACTCCCGGCTCAAACAAATCATCTGAAAGAGGACAGTGTCAATCAATAAACCGAATTCACTGAGGACAAACAGGTGACTTTTTTATTTTTTTAGCTCAAAAGAGAGCTTTGCTCCATTAGAAAGTAGTGGCTTGGAGTGGGACTGAAGACAGTGAGGGGACTCAGTGTATAAAGGACACTTGCAGGACACAAAAAGATTTCAGAAGGGGTGACTCGCTGCCCCGGCCACCAGCGGGATAAAGGATGGACAGACCTCCGGGTGGTGCTCAGTCCTCAGAGGTCCTCGTCCCTTCCCCGCCCCTTCAATCTCCAGGCAGGCTGTGTGTCACTGCCCTCAGCTTCCCTGTGCTTCAGACGCTGCATTTTTACCAAGTTGAGGGGTGGTGGTAATGCTGCCCTGACGTCTATCAGCACATTTCCCCAACAGCAGGCACTCACGCCGGGTCTCTTTCAACGTCACGTTTTGGTCATTCTCACAATATTTCAAATTTGACTATAACGCTTTGGCACTCTCAGTAGATTACCAAAACCAAACCACACCAGCCGCACTGCCTTCTAGTCGATTCTGCCTCCTGGTGACCCTCCATCCGGATTCAGTCGGATTCCTGTTGAGGCAATCCAGCTCGCTGAGCACCTGCTCTCACTTCCAACCCTCCGCCTTTCCAAGCTGCATGTCTTCCTCCAGACATTTGCCTTTCCCCGTGACATGCTCAAAGCAAACCAGCATCCACCATCCTCGGTTCGAAGCAGCATTCTAGCTGAACTGCTTCCAGACAGATCTGCTCATTCGTCTGGCAGTCTACGCGGTACACAAGAGTCTTCATCAACACAGTCATTCAAAGGAGTCTGTTCTCCTTCCGTCTTCCTTAGTCATCGTCCAGCTTTCACATCGGCATCAGGCGACTGAAATCACCGTGGCTGGAGGCAGGCAAAACTTAGCCATCAAAGTGACAGCTTTGCTTTCTAAAACTTCAGAGAGATGTTCTGGAGAACTCCCCATGTATTGACATGATTTGACTTTTTGGACGCTGATTGTAGATCCAAACACAATGCAGTCACTGGCAGCTTCCTTTCCCTCTTCAAGGATGGCTCTGGAGGCAGGGAGAGTCGAGTACAGATCTGGGTATAAATCTTACTTCCACCAAGGATCTGCATGATTGACAAGGAGCTCAATCAATCACATGCAGACCAATGTCTCTTTTCTGTAAAATGCAACGACACTGTCTCCCAGGGTCTTGTAAAAGTAATTGCATACCATAAACACCACCAAATGTTTACACGCCTCATTTACCAAGTTCATGTTTTTCCAACTCACTTCACTTCTTGATTTAGACACTTTCATTTCTTCTCTGACTATTCAAAGGGCCAGCAAGTGCTGGGTCCAGTTTCCAGACCCACCCTGCTCAGATCCATTCTCCAAATCACAATCAACACAGCCCTTTTACATACAAATTCACTCGTAAACAGCAACCCATTCTGTCCAGTTTTCTAAGTCAAACAAACAAATACTTTGTGCACTGGTAAGGGTAAAGGGGAATGTAGTTCATGGTGGTCACTTTGTACTGCTTGCTGTTGGGGCTACTGAACTCATTCTGACACCCAGCGACTCCGGCGTACAGAGGAGAACCACCCCATACATCATCCCAGGCTCCAGGTTTTATAGGAGCAGATCACTGGGTCTTCCTCCTGTCGAGCTACTGGTAGATTCGAACAACCAAACTTTCAGTTAGCAGCTGAAGGCTTAACGTAGCACTGCCAAGTCTCCTTCCCAAGCTGTCAACTCAACAGCTCAACTCACTGCTGTCCAGGTGGAACCGACTCACAGCAGCGGGTTTTCAGGGACTGTACGTCGCACAGGAGGAGAATGCCTCTCTTTCTCCTGAGCCACCTGTGGGCCTGAACGGCTCCAGAGGCCCTGCTGTTGGGTCAGCAGCACGACTCCCTGCGGACTTCGGCCCCAGAGCTCCCTTGTAACCTTCAGAAATTGCTGCTACCTTATTTTTTAATGCCTTTAACAATAGGATGTAGTAATGGATCATCTCTCTAGCAAGATAAGCAATAACAGTGAAGACACACAACGTGTCAAGGTTCCAGGAGATGCAGACTGCTGCTTAAAGGCCCCTGACTTAGAACATTCTTAGTCCTTCTGTTCAGCAAGGAACACTGGTGAATAATGAATCAAGATGCTAACCAAAAGGTCAGTGGTTCAAATCCACCAGCTTCTCCAAGGGACAAAGATGTGCGGTCTCCTCCCTTAAAGCTACATTGCTTCAGGAGGCTGACGGGGGGTCGCTGGGATGGGGAATGGCTTGACGGCAGTGGGGTTCTTGGGATTCAGTATTCTAAATCACGTATCTCTTAATTTTACTGTTCGGGGCCTGTATATCTGGCAAGAAGCTTCTGTGGTCAGCACCAGGCCATCTTCTCCTAAATAGAGGAGAAACATGAGCCCAGGATCAACCACATTCCAGAAACTCTCCGAAGCAGCTCTGCCTCCACTGGTCCCCGTGACCCTCCTCCCGCACACCTCCCCACCAGAACACCAAGCGGCAGAGAGGCGAGGCTCGCTAAACCACTTCATTAGAAAGCACTGCCGTCTTCGAGCTGACAGTGACTTGGGGTAACCTCGCATGTGCAGAGGGGACAGAGCTCTGTGAGGTTCTCAGCAGCGTGTTTTCAGAAACTCACCACCGGCCTTTGTTCCAAAGTGCCCGTGAGGGAGTTCAAACTGCCAACCTTTTAATTAGTAATCAACTGCTTAACTACTTGTGTCACCAGGGACTCCTAAACTCACTAAAGGCTCCTACAAATGGCTCTGAGGTGCTGGTCCAGAATTTTCTAACCTCTTCCCCCCAGAAAAGCTCCGAACCCAAATCCATGGCTGGTGATCCAATTCTGACTTGGCAACCCACGGCTGCAGACCCTCACTGGAGCACGCCGTCCCGTCTTTCTCTCGGGGAGCAGCTGGTGGGTGTGAACCTCCAACCTCTGCTTCAGCAGCTGCATGCTTTAGGCACTGTGCTACCAGGACTCCTCTCCAGGCTAGCTCTCAAAATGCACTGGCGTTCAAGGAGAACCAACAGCTGACCCTCCTTGGCTTTTCCAAGGCTGTAAATCGCACGAGAAGAGACCACCCATGTTTCTCCCCAGATTTGCTGGCGGATGTGAACACCCAGACACGCACTGCCTTTAAGTTAGGAGCGAAACTCCCAGGAGGCAGGAAAGGTGTTCAATTGCAATCCAGGTGGTGTGTGATGGGCTCCACAGAGGCGGCTCGCTCCGCTGGACACGGCGGGACCAGCTGACAGCCGGCCGTGGACGATCGAGGCTCGCAGCTCAGCATGCAAAGCCCCGTCCACTCCCTGGGCCGGCATAGCTGGTGGCCTGGGAACCCCTGATTTCGCCCGGTTTACAGACTATAAGAAGACAAGCTATGCTTTTCCTGTTACAATAAAATTTTATGGTAGCAAGCAAATCATTACTATTGGAACCAATGTTTATTGTATATAAAAAAAAATGCCTGAAAACAAAAATGGGCTTGAATTTAAACAGATGAGAGCACTAGAATCTGAGTCAGAAAAGCCAAAAGGAGAAAGATAACACAAGGGCAAGCCAGGGGTGCGTGGTGTTCACCCCAACATCTGCGATGCGCTGCACTGCGGTGTTCCACGTTACTGTCATACCAGAAGCAACACCACTGGTCTTTCAACCACCAGCAGGGTCATCCACGGTGAGCAAGCTCAGAACTAAGACTACGATGACCTGGAAATTCACTTCCAAAGACTGGCCGATGAAAATCCTACGGATCATAATAGAACGCCGTCTGCTTGAGGCCTGGACAACAGACCCTTGCTCTGTTGGAAAGCACCACACAACGGCCACATCAATGAACTCAAATGGGTCGATGGTCATGCAGGAGCAGTTATTGTTCCTGATGGCAACTAACAACAACAACAAAGCATACAGACGCCACAGCCATAAAGCTAACAGCTGAGCTCTCCCAGAGGCCATCACAATTCCAGTATAACCTCCTACTTACAAAGGAAGGAATGGAAGTCTTGCTCTGAAGCATTTTACTCACAGGCTTGCTCCACTCAAAGGGGTGAGGGTTCCTGTTACTCAGCATGATCCCGGCCTCCTCATCGACCACCATCACTCCGTCTCCACCTTGTGTCAGACATCCAGTGGATATTCATCGCAAGAAAGATACAAAGTACAGTCTATACGTATTAGGGAAAAGACAACGCTCTCAGGGTCCAAGGTCATTGCTCAATCATCATGATTACTAATCGCCAAAACACTGCAGTCACAGCAACTGTGAGCATAAAGCATCTTAAAGGCTTATGTGTGAGATACTAATTGTTGTTGTTGTTGTTATGTGCCATGGAGTCGCTTGCAACTCATAGCGACCCTATGTACAAGAGCTCTAAATGCTATTCTATCCTGTGCCAACCTAGCCATCCCAAATGCACTTATTCCCACTACTCCTGTCACAGAATCGATCCATCTCATCAAGGGTCTTCCTCTCCTGCGCCATCCCTCCACTCTCGCAAGCATGATGTCCCTCTCCAAGGACCAGTCCCTCCTTGCAACATGCCCAAAGTATGTCAGACAACACTTCAGAATCCTTGACTCCAGGAAGCATTCTGGCTTCACCCTCTCCAGGACAAACCTGTTTGTTCTCCTAGCAGTCCATGGTATATTCAACACTCTTCTCCAGCACCACAGCTCAAAGGTATCAATTCTCTTTCTATCATCCCTAGTCACTGTCCAACTCTCTGATGCATAGCACATAATTGCGAAGACTATAGCCCAGATCAGGCACACCTTAGTCTCAAGCCTGATGTCGTTGCTCTTCAGTACTCCTGAGAGGTCCCTCACAGCTGGCTTTCCCAATGCAATTTGTCTCTTGATTTCCTGGCTGCTATTACCAAGAGTGCTGATTGTGGAGCCAAGCATTTTACAACAGAAGAGTTGGTCTACAAGGAGGGGAATGTGTCTGAGGTTATGTGCCTGTTGCACGGGCTGGATTTAGATTCAACTGTGGGCAGGAAATAAACAATCAACAAAAAAGTGACAGACTTTGGGTTCTCTTTGTTCCCCATCCTCAAGCATCCACGCTCCTTCCAGTTCACCACCATGTCGTCTAGGCATAAGGACAGGAAAATGGCAATGTCACAGGTATAGAAAAGGATTTTTTAAAGGAGTGAGGGAGGTCCTACCATCCATTTTGTTTTTATGTTATTGGCTAAAATTTACTATTACGATCATATTTAACTCTTAAAAGACAGTTTAGCATAACCTTTATTATAGGCTTCCATTTGTCTAGTTAATAATTGTACCACTAAGGCACAAAGAAAGAAATGAAACTGGGGACACAATTTCTCTCTTTTGTAAAGCTAAAACTAACGCAAGAAGAAATAGGTGATCTGAAGAGTCCTACAACAAATGAAAAGACTGACTGGCCAAACACCTACCCACAAAGAGAAGAAGCCAGACCCAGACAGCATCACTGCTGAGCCCTATTAAGCACGCAAAGAAAAATTAATCATTATTTCCAAACTTGTCCTGTGTGGCATCTGTGACAAGGTAACAAAGGGATCATTTATTTTGGGACAAGCCAAGTTCCATGACATGAAGCAGCTCAACTGTTCCATGTGGTGTCCCTCAAAGCAACGAACTGAAGACTCCACCAACAGTCCTGAGCATGAACTTGGAAGCCAGTTCTCTGGTCCCAATAAAGCCTACAGATGACATCAGCCCTGAGAACATCTTGACTGCAACTTCTTCAGGGGCTGTAAGCTAGAGAGGAAGACCTTCAATGAAAGGAACAGACACAAACTACAACAATGAACTTGAACATGGCAGAGATTGTGAAGATAGTATAGGATATGGCAATGTTTCTATCTGTTGTTTGTAGGGTCACTAGAAGATGCAGTTGATTCAATGGCACATAACAACAACAACAACAAGCTAGATCCACTCAGCTAAGTCACAGCTGGAGTCCAGACTAAAGACACAATGAGATCATGTCTCTTGTTTAAACCAGTTAAGTTTGGAGGTAACCTAACATACACTAGCAAGGGTCACAAGATAAATTCCAATTTCTCCATGCAGTATCTTGAGAATCAGAGAAGGCAGATATTACCATCTTGATGGCGCAAACGTGCATCTGCGATGGCTGTGTTCTTGCTCCTCACTTTTCAAGGATCTAGAGCAGTGTCTAGGGGCCCTGGATGCCACTGTGAAGAGGGAAGACCAGTGAGCCTTGCCTGCTAGGATGTATTCCTGATATCACCTCCCTGAGTGGTTCCAGAAACAGCGGAAGCTGATTCCGGCCAATTATCACGAGGAAGAAGAGCCAAAATAAAATGAAAATATAAAAATAAAAATGATACGTTCTGGCAAACTCTCTTCAGCATCCAGATGGAGAATGCTAATAATTCTACCCAACAGGTTAATGTGCTTAGTTATCTGGAAAAGCGCTGTGGGGCTTAATTACTTCAGCAGATCTGTTAGGATGCATTTGGTGCAGAAAGTTAAGGGGAAACCATCTCAAAAGTCTCTTTATGATAGAAAGGCATTGTTGGAAACTTTTGGTCTTCAAATATGCTAGGTCAAGGTCGTGCTTTATATGTAGGCTGTTAAGATCTCTCAGACCAAGATAACACCTGTGCCCCAGGCTCCACCCCAGGTTCTTCCTGTGCCCCTGACCCATTCTAGCAGTGTTCTTATGAGTAAGGTCAGTAAGAACCAGAGAAACAGTTCTCCAAGTAGCAATTCCACTCCTCTGAGAGGGAGGTTACCTGAACATTCACCTACACTTGTTTTCAGCACCAAAAACTCTAATGAGCAGCTCCACCCTACTTGAAAATCACCATCAACAAAAGCCACTGTTACTAGCGATAACAGACTTTTCAAAATCCTCCAGGATGAGAACAGGTTGAAAGCCAGCAAGATCTCTGAAGTAATAATACAAAACATTTTGTACAATAGTCTTTGTTTTGCCTAGTGCTCCTACAACAGAGACATCACAAGGAGATGACTTTCAACAAATGCAATTTAGGAGGCACAAAGTCCAAGTTCACGGTGGCATCAGCTCCAGGGGAAGGCTTTGTTTCTGGGTCTCCTGGTTCTTGGAGTTTCTCAGGGCAGGAACCTGGGTCCCAAGGATGTCCTCCACTCCAGGCTCTTCATTCTTCGTGGCACTGAGGCTCCCTCTTTCTTCTTCCATCTTCTCTCCTTTTCTCTCCCATGAGACAGAATCAGCCACAGGCCACACCCCAAGGAAATTCTCCTTTCATCAAACCAGAGCTGTGACTGAACTGAACCTCCCACCTCAATTGGCTAATCACATCATGGAGAATGACCACAGCATTGTGTCATTTCCTCTAATTCTGCTTCATTAACATCTTGTTGTTGTTGAGATCCCTCAAGCTGACTACCACTCATAGAAACCCTATGAACAACGGAGCTAACTCTTGCCTCTCCTGAGCCACCTTGACCAGCTCTGACGTACTCAAGTGCCCCGTCACAGTCACCATCTCGTCGAGGATCTTCTCCTCCTTTGCTGACCCTCCACCTTTCCAAGCATGATGTTCTTTTCCTAACAACACGCCCGAGGTATGTGAGACAAAGCTTCACCACCCTCCCCTCCAAGAAGCACCTTGGCTGCAGCTTTCCTAAGACATATTAGTTTGTCCTTTTGGGAGTCCCTGAGATATTCAACACTCTCCAACAGCACGATTCAAAGGGGTCTATTCTTCTCTCATCTTCATTGTCCAACTCTCAGATGGATAGGAAGTAATTGAAAGACTATAGTTTGGATAAGGAGTGCCTTTGTGTTCAAACTGATATCATTGCTTTTCAGCACTTTGGAGAGGTCCCTGACAACAGACTTTCCTGATAAAGTAAGTCTTCTGATTTCCTGGCTTGCTGGTGTCAAGGGGGTTTGACTGTAGATCGAGGTAAGATGAAATCATTAGCAATCCCTATCTCTTTTCCACCTTACATGATGTTGCCTATTGGCCCAGCGGTGATAGAGGTGATACAGATTCATAATGCACAAGATAACTGCTGTATTTTCAGAACCAGAACCTAGCCAAGTCAACACACACGGTGAGGGGATACAATTCCGTTCACGGCAATCGGATATTCTGACTTATGGGAAAAGCTGTTCCTATTTCAAATAGAGTGGAGATGATTGTCCCTCTAAGGAGACACTTCAAGGCTGTCACTGGAATAAGGTAACTCGTGTCGACCTTTCTACCTCAACCAACTGGAAGCCTGGCGGTGGACGCAGTGCGCACGCACAGGCTGTGTGTGAGCTCCCACGGTGCTCACCTGCTCTCTCCTTGATTCTTGCGTTTTGTATTTCTCTGCAGACAGCCTTCGTGGTGCATGCTGCTTCTCTGAGCACACGATGTCTCCATCGCTGGGAAGCAGGCGGTGTATAAATGCCAGAAGAAGAAAGGAAATGGTGAGGGGAGACACACAGGTTTCTTCTGTGGTGACAGTGATGAAACTTATTTTCAAAACAAGAGGCAAGAAACTACTCGCGGATGGAGGTGAGCCTCCCCTTAATTAAAGGAAGCTTTTGAGCGGCGACCGGCCACAGTACTCTCACTCCACTCCGCTCACAGGGCTTCAGAACTCCTCACAAAAAAAGATTCTCCTGTCAAGGCTCAAAGTCAGCCCGGCTCCAGGAAGAAGGCAGCCAGGCAGATAAAAGGCGCAGACTGTGCAGCTAATTCCCAGCCTGGGGGCAGAGTTGTGTGCCTGGCACTGCTCCTCTCTTGAGACGTTGAGCCGATGTGATTCACTGTGTAGGCTTTCTCACCTCTGGAGAAGACAGCTTTGAGGCTTCTCTGCTGCTAATTGTTGTGCACTTTGCTTCCTATGGCAGAACGTCTCTTCAGAGCCTACAAGGAGACCTGTGTTAGGCTGGATTGCTAAGCAAAAGGTCAGGAGTTTGGCGCTTCAAATCTACCAGCTACTCCTCAGGAGAAGGATGAAGCCATCTGTTCCTCCTAAGGTTTTGCAGCCTCAGAAATTCAATGGCGGTTCACCATGAGCCTGAATCGATTCAACAGCAGTCAGCTTAGTCTGAGTTTGGTAAAAAACATAAAGAACCTATTAGATTGATGTTGTTGTTGTTGTTGTTGTTGTTGTTGTTGTTAGATGCCGTTGAGTCGTAGACGACTCACAGCGACCCTATGAACAAAAGACCTGAGCACTGTTATAGAGTTGCCGGAGGTAAGCCACTTCAGAAGTGGATGCCACTCCTGCTTCCAAGCTTATTTTAATCAGGGAGCTCCAACAAACACTGTCCACCAGGGGTAATCATTATTACATTTGATACATCAGTGTCACAGTGTTCAGCATCACAGCAACCATGAGTTACCTCTGTACAGCAGCACACAGGCCAGTGCTATACCACCTAGAAGAATGTTTGAAAAAAAAAAAAAAGTTAAACCAGGCCTGAGGGCCACAGATTAAAATGACCCACCTTGGCCTTGGTTGCATAACTTTCTTTCCACTAGGCCAATGTACTGCTCTCTATGTTGTCATTATTAGAGACTCAAAAAAAAACACAACAAAAAAAACCAAACCCAAACTACCACCCTAAGATACACTCTAAACTTATAATTGTCTCTCTCTCTCTGCAGGACAACTTTCAAATAAACAATAGGCTGGCTTATAAAACAAACAGCACATGCATCTTGTGCTTCCTAAAACAATTAACTGTGTGAGATTAAACTGTCGACATTTACCTAAAAACAAAGTTGAAAAAAATCAAAGAAAGAGGGGAAGCTGGACAGAATACATAAAGAGGACACAAGAAGAACAGAACGACGACATGTAGAAAAGTTGTCAATCTCATATCACTGTCTTGGGATTCTGACTTCACACTGGTTGAAGGACAGAGCAGAACTGTCCCGTAGGGTTTCTGAGGCTGCAAATCTTCCCACAATCTTTCTCTTGTGAAGTGGCTGGCAGGTCTGAACTCACCAAAGACGACATGTCTCTGGCAGTTCAAGTCCAACAGCGGCTCCTCAGAACAGTCTCCTCCTCTGATGATGTCCAGCCTGGAAACCTGAGGGAGGGTCCCTACAAGTCTGAACTGCCCTGAGGGCAAGTGAGTGACCAAGCAAATCTGCTGTGTGAACATTCAAACGAAATGCAGTATTATTGTTAAAATAAAATGAAAGCCTATGGAGAAAAGGCACAAAGTGGAGTGGGAAGCTAGCGGACTCTGTAAATTTATATTTAAATCAAAAGCAAACACACACACACACACACACACACACACACACACACACACCGCCTACTAGTCTATTCTAACTTATAGCAACCCTGCGTCAGGTTTAAGAGGCTGTAAATCAAACCACCGACCTTCTGGTTGGCGTAACGTAACACACTACGTCCTCATAGAGTTTTGTAAATAGAGAAAGCTGTAGCAAGTCTCAGAGACACTCTGTGACATCCACATGGTTCCTCACATGGCTGTATCTGAGGGTCATCTAGCTATTTTCACTCAGAGACCACATTCAACAGAGCAGAACCGCCCATAGGTTTTTTTTTATTGAATCTTCATGGGAATTGATGACCGGATTTTTCTCCTGTGGAACCAAATCTTTCACTAAGTTATCAGCTTAAGTGTTTGGGCAACCAGAGCTCCTTATTCATACTTGTCTAGTACAGTATTTTCTGCATATTTGTCTGTCATAATTTAAAAGATATTTTTAAATGCCTATAAAGGAAAACTAAAAACTAAAACATAAAACCTCAAATGTATTGTCATAGCTGACCATCCAGCATGTTTCTGGAAGCTGTAAATTGCACAGGAGGGGAACTGCCTTTCTCCTACTGGAGGATTCGAACCACCAGAGAGGTTGGGCCTGGGGGTTAGCAGCACAGCCCCCTACAGACTGCGTAACAGGGAGAAGGTGTCTCTGCTGCTGTTTCACTGCTGCCAGCTGCCTTGGCATCGACCCCCTGTGTGTGGTCTAAACTGTGCTCCGTGGGGTTTGCAGGAAAAGATTGCCAGAACTGTCTTCTGAGGCTCCTCTGGGCGGATTCAAACGTCTAACCTTCCAGCTGCTAGTCATGCACTTAACAGTTTCCCAGGAATGCCTGAATGTGTCTATGGGATGAACAACCACCGCGCCAAGCAGAGAAGGAGAGCAGGGCAGGAGCCAGGATCTTCCCGACAGGAGAGGACATGACTGGAGCAGGCCGGTGGGGCGGGGGTGTCCAGGGGAGACCACGCAGGACCAGGACTCACGCGCAGCCCTGCCCAGCCCTTCCTGGGCAGCAGGGGCCTCTGTGCTCAGTGAGGAGTGCGCTGGTCTCACATGGAGCTTTAAAAATATCTAGCCGCCCACTGGCAGACTGATGACTCCACGAGCTCTCACCCGCGTGTCACTGCGGTGGCAGTGGAGCCTCTGACAGTGACGTGAGGCACACGGAAGGCACAAAGGGTCTTATCTAACAGCGAAGAGAATTCGGAACACAAAAGATTTTTACTTTATTTTTTTTAATCCCCAGGCTGTGAAGGCAGGTAGCATCACTGGATTTTCTAATCTCAGTTCCCACAAATGCGACTGTCTTGACCTTGGTCAAGGTCACTTACTTTTCCCTCCCATTGTACATTCTGCAAAGCCATGGTTAGCTATTGAACCTCTATCCTACGGCCACCGGAAGGATGGGATGAGTTCCTCCAGACAGTGCACTTTGAGTAGTTTGCAGCACCAGTAAATCATCAATCAATACTTCCATTGTGAGGCTGTGACCCTGACTGACGACAACAGTGCTGGCACTTGAAAGTGAATAGGCTTTTCCCAGGAATACACGGCAGTGAGTGCACATTCCAAACAAGAAGCAGTCTGGGCGGATCAGCAGGCAAGAATTCCCGGCCACTGGGAGACCTTTAGAAGGCAAGAAGGAGAGGGAGGCAGCTGACCACAGGAAGGGGCAGGGGACACAGAACCGCGAGTGTCCCGCACAGAGTTTCCGTGTCCCTGTCAGGCTCAGTGAGGCAGGAGGAGGGTGAAAAAGAGGAAGCGCCCAGTGTGATGGATCAGCAGTGGCCGCGACACTGGGCTGTGAGGCTGGCGCAGGACTAGGCCGGCTTTTGCTCTGCTCTGTGTAAGGCCACGAGGAACGAGAAGCAGCTGACAGCAGCCACGTGCAGACGCAGCTGCAGGCCGCAGAGCTGTCACAGCATCACAGAGCAGAGGCGAGATGGGGAAAGGCAAGGCGCTCTGCTGACTGCGGGCCATGGGGTCAGCCTCGAGCCCGGTCACTCCACAGCAGAGTGAACTGCTGCCCGGTCCCACACCACCGTCCCCTTTCACAACTGGTGTTGTGACCACTGTATATTCCAAACACCTTTCTACCTGTGGTGGTAGTTGTCAACCTATTGATTTCAATCCATAGCACCGCCTGCCCCCCTGGGTACAGAGGAGAACTGCTCATGGACCCTTAAATGTAGCCTTTCACAAACAGATCACCAAGGCTTTCTCTTGACAAGCCTCTGGGTGGCTCTGAATCACCAATCTTTCAACCAGGATTTAAGCCCTTAGCCGTTTGTGCCACCCAGACTCAGGGATTCTTTAAGGGGGGTGGGGGGAACAACCAAAAAACCCAACAAACTTGGATGTGTGTGAGTGAAATACTAATATACTGAAATACACAAAGACTCAGGGTTAGAAAACAAAAAGGAAAGAATACACTCAGCATTTTCTAAGCTGCAAGAGCTAAAGAAAAAAAATTAAGCCCCACGTTGCAATACTACAGGGAGAAGACTGAACGTAAGCATCAAAAATAGGACGGCAAGAACACAGAGGATCTGGACTAAAGGAACCAGGTGCTGCTCAACCAGGTTGGCATGCAGCATACGATCAAAGACTGACGCTACTGAAGGAAGAAATCCAAGCTGCATGGAGGGCACTGGTGAAAAGCAAGGCTCCAGGCATTAACAACGCAAAGTGAGATGTCTGAACACACAAACGTAATTCTGGAAGCACTTCCTCCAGCTTCTGTGCCAAGAATTTAAGAAGACAGCTACCTGGCAATATCTGTACCAATTCCAAAGAAAAGGCGGCTCAACAGAATATAAAAAATTATATATACAGTACATTCATAACACATGCAAGTAAAATCTTTCTGAATATAACTCAAAAACATCTACAACTGTACATCGACAAGAAATGGCTAGAAATTCAAGATTCATTTATATGAGAACATCAAACTAAGGACGTCGAAAATTGCTGATGTCAGATGGCTCTTGGCTGCGAGCAGCGATACCAGGGAAATGTTTACCTGTGTTTTATTGACTTTGCAAAGGCATCAAGCTGGGCGAATCATAATAAATTATGGGTAACATTGAGAAGGACGGGAATCACAGAATACTTCTCCCATGCCAGTGTTCACGAGGAACCTGTACTTAGACCAAGAGGCAGTTACACAAACAGAAAAAGGAGTGTCACATGGTATTAAATCAGTAAAGGTATCTGCAAGGTTGTACTCTCTCTTGAAGCTTATTCAATCTATCTGCTGAGTTAATTATCCAAGAAGCTGGACCTCATGAAGAATGAGGAGGCATCAGTACTGGGGGAAGACTCATCAACAACCTGCAATATACAGGTAATACCACTTTCCTTTTTGAAAGTGAAGAGGACTTGAGGCACTAACCTGAAGCATTGACCGATGAAGATATGATTTTGTGTGTGTAGCCTTCAGCTCAATATAAAGAAAACAAAAATCGTCACAATGAGACCAATAAGCAAAATCAAGATAGAAGGAGAAAAGACTCAAGTTGTGAAGGACTTCATTTCAATTGAGTCCAAACTCAGTACCCATGGGAGTAGCAGTCAGAAACCAAACTGTGATCTGCACCGAGCAAATGTGCCACCAAGGACCCCTTCAAAGTGCGAAATAGCAAGAGTCACCTTGAGGGTGCAGAGATGCCCACCTCAAGCCATGATATTCGCGGTCATCACATACACATTTTACAGCCAGAGAATGAATGAAGACAAAAGAAGAACTGATGGGCTTTGGGTCATGGTGTGGGTGAGGAATATCGAACGTACTGACGGAACAATGAACAAATCCATCTTGGAGGAAGTGTAGTCAGAAGCCAGGATGGCAGGAGCTCTGCTCATGTACTCTGACCATGTTATGAGGACGGGCCAGGCCCTGGAGAGCATCATGTGGATAAAGGGGAAGAATCCCAACGAGATGGACTGACACAGGGCTGCACCAACAGGCTCCGGCGCAGCTGCACCAAAGGGCTCCGACACTGCACCAACGGGCTCCGGCGCAGCTGCACCAAAGGGCTCCGGCGCAGCTGCACCAACGGGCTCTGGCGCAGCACCAATGGCAAGGACGCAGCTGCACCAACGGGCTCTGACACTGCACCAACGGGCTCCAGCGCAGCTGCACCAACGGGCTCCGGCGCAGCTGCACCAACGGGCTCCGGCGCAGCTGCACCAACGGGCTCCG
>NW_006399830.1:7094459-7095383 GCF_000299155.1 Elephantulus edwardii | reverse complement strand
GCGCAGCTGCACCAACGGGCTCCGGCGCAGCTGCACCAACGGGCTCCGGCGCAGCTGCACCAACGGGCTCCGACACTGCACCAACGGGCTCCGGCGCAGCTGCACCAACGGGCTCCGGCGCAGCACCAATGGCAAGGACGCAGCTGCACCAACGGGCTCTGACACTACACCGTTGTCAAGGATGCAAAGGCCCAGGCAGCGTTTCATTCTGCTGAAGACAGGGCTCACGTGAGTCAGAACGCACTGACGGCACCTAACAACACCAATTAACTACAACTATAATGACTATAAGCTACTTTTAACTGGTTCAGATTTTTTTTTTAATTTAACAGTAATAGACTCGTAGCTAACAAAGTGATTGGTACAAGAACAGGACTTCAGAGCCATAATGTGAACCAAGTAAATGAGGCAGAAGATCGTTTTCAGGCAGATGACATGAGGTAGAGCATAAGCGCGCTTGGAGGGAGAAGGGACATTCAGAGTGCCAACCCACTGGACACTTTCGCTCTCTTCCTGAGAACTGTTTCTTGACCGCAGCGTAGAGATCTTGCCTCGGGGTGGAGAGAGGTGGGCCTACAGCCCGCGAAGTGGAGATCGGACCCCAGGAAGGGAGGAGAGGCTGGAATTCAGAGTAGAGCATCAGAGAGGGGGAAACTCTCCAGAGAGACTCTGTGTAGGTTTCCCGTGGACACTGACTGAAGGCCCAGTTCCCCACAGAAAAGCTGAGGTTAAAATGGGTTTACCTCAACCCTGATATGGGTAAGACTGAGAAAAACTGGATAAATTGTGTATACTGCACTGAAACAGATGAGGGAGTGAATAATTTAAAAGCGATGTATGATAGGGTCTTATGTTATCACAAGAGTCCACAATTAAGGTTGCATAGTGGAATGTACTTGGGGCGGTGGGAGGGGTGCGGGGGGA
>NW_006399830.1:7019857-7094359 GCF_000299155.1 Elephantulus edwardii | reverse complement strand
GGGAGAAAGGGGGTTGGGCAGGAGAGAAGTGCAGCAATGAATGAATGGAAATCCAAAATCTCTGTAAATGCTCATTAAAATTATTTTTTAAAAAAACCAAAAACAAAACTGGGTTTACCTGTGAGCAGATGCTATGAGGTTGGGAACACAACAGAGATATTAAACCTCAAGTGGTACTGGGAAATAGAAAAGAAAAGAAAAAAACAAACCCCCTACCTCATTAATACCCCAGGACACTTAGCTCTATCCCTATAAAGACCACAATTTGGGAGTAAGGCCTACTTTAAAACTACATTTTAGGGGAACTCTGGTGGCCTAGTGGCAAGAAGCTGCACTGCAATCCCAGAGGTAAGTGGTTCGAATCCACCAATTGCTCTGCTGGAGAAGGAGGGGCAATCTCCTCCTGTACCAGTCAGATCGGATTTCACAGTACACACACAAAAATAATAATAAAATTTTAAAAAATTTTTTAAAAAACCCACTACATTTAAAAAAGCTAAAATCAAGCCCATTGCTGTCAAGTCAGTTCCAACATACAGTCACCCTGCAGGAAAGAGCAGAACTGCCTCACTGGGCTTCCAAGGCTGTAGATCCACTTCCTAAACAACATGCCTCCAGAAAAATCTATGAACTTTGATAAATGTCGATAGTTATAGAAAGGCTTCAGGCCTTTTGTTGACAGAGATGCTATGAGTCATGCCCGACTCAGAGGCAGCCAACAACAACAACAACAAACCTTTAAGAAGGAGACTGGCTACCTCATCTTTCGCCCTCAGAGGTATCAGGGGGTTTGAACGTCTGACTGATCTTTTGGCTAGCAGTTAATAGTTTAGCCGTGGCTCCCTAACGTAAAATAAAATCCTGGCAATGCGCATTAAAAAAAATGCAGTTTGCAGGCTGAATGTGAGCCAAGTTCAAGGGGCCTGAAGAATACCTTGGGATTTCCATGGGTCCATCTGGAGCATAGGTAGCATGTTGGGCTGTTAACCAAAAGGCCAGCGGTCCCAACAGCTGCTCTGAGGAAAAAGATGGGCAGAATTCTCCTGTCAAGACTGAGAGCCTTGCAAACAGGGCAGATGTGGCCACTAGAAGCCGGACTCGATGTGTGAGGGCAGTGGGTGGGTTGGGTTTGGTTTGGTCTGATCTTAACAAGGCATAAAAGCAAGCCCGTGTAAATCCTTCCTGGTCTGACAGTGCTGTCTCCTAGCCCTATAAAGCAGAAATAAGTAAGTACCTCCAGGAACAAGCGGAACCCAGAATCTCTATAGTATATCACTTACAAAACCCAGTGTATAGTCAAGTATTAGTAGGCATGCAAAGAAACAAGAACTTTGACCCCAGTCTACAAAATGTCATCAGAAAGCAGCTCCAAGAGAGTCTAGATTCTAAATGACCAGCATTTACAGAAATCAAAAAGTCCAAATCCACCCCCCGTCGAGTCGCAGCCGATGCACAGCAACCCTCTCTTGGGTTTCTGAGGCTGGAAACCTTCAGGGAGGAGTCTGCATTAAGGAGCCACTGACAGATTTGAAACACCAACTTTTCAGTTAGCAATTCAATTCAGCATGTCAAACACTATACCACCTCATCTCATGTGAGCTTTTTAAAAACAAAGGCTTTTGTTTGTTTGTAGAATTAAAGAGTTAAACTAGCAAAAATAACATAAAATATGTATACTTGTCAAAAACCAAACCAGCTGCCATAGACTGGATTCCAGCTCATAGCGGCTATGAACTTTCGGAAGCAGCTTGCCAGGACTTTCTTCCAAGGAACCTCTGGGGGGGATTGAAAGCAGCAATCTTCTGCTTAGCAGGCAGGCACTTAATTATCTGTGCTCCTCAGAGACCTTTAGACATTTCATAGTGGCTTTTTAAGTAAATTTTAAGAATAACTAAACATTTCTCAAGACAAATAATGGCACCCACCCCACAGAGGTCTTGAAAAATGAGTTGATGAATATAAAATGTTGGTTGGTGTTCAGCATGAGAATCAAATCCAAAACAGGAGGAAAAAAAAAACAACCCCAAACCCACTTATAGTAACCTCCATCAGTTTTCTGAGTCTGTAAACTTTTCTTTTTATTGTGATTTGAGTATAAATTTATAATCCAATTGGTTTTTCATTCCACCATTCGAATACATCTTGCTCCGCAGCATTACTTACAATCCCCACAGTGTAACTGAACTCTTCCTCCTTCGTCCCTGTGATTCTCATTTCCACTAATCCTCTATCCTACCCCTTCCTGCCCTCTGATCGTTAATCTTGGGCAAGTGTTGCTCTTTCAGTCTTATACAGCTGGTTATTCTAAGGACTGAGTGTTTCTCCAGTGGTCTTCACCTCATAGGTTTGTCTATTGTGTGGCTGCAAGTTGAGTTTTGAGGATGAATTTTGGTCCAGATTAAAAGAGAAACTAAGAGTGATAAGTCTCGGGGACTCAGTCTCAAGGGGAAGAGACTACATCTTTCTCCTAGGGAGGGGCAGGTGGATTAGAACTACCAATCTTCTATTTACCAGTCGAGTGCTCAACCCTTGTGCCATCAGGGTTCCTAGTACTACCCACACCAAATTCACCCTCAGTTTGCACTTACAGCCAGAGCAGAACTGCTCCATCAAGTTTCTGAGGCTGCAAATCTCTGTAGGAGTTGATTGCTATACCTTTCACCCATGGAGAAGCTGGTGGATTTGAACTACTGACATTTAGGTTAGCAGTCCAATCCACACACATTCTGTCACAAGGGCCCAGTCAGTATTACTGTGAGGAGTTTGCCATCATTATGAGTCTGAACAGAAA
The DNA here is from genome assembly GCF_000299155.1 of Elephantulus edwardii. Taxonomy (NCBI): domain Eukaryota; kingdom Metazoa; phylum Chordata; class Mammalia; order Macroscelidea; family Macroscelididae; genus Elephantulus; species Elephantulus edwardii. The sequence continues at coordinate 7,091,568 of NW_006399830.1, read as the reverse complement.
GCAACATACAAAGGCACAGGCAGAGACCTGCCTAGTTATTTATACTTTGTCCTTGACATCTAATGTCAAAGGTCAAAAGTACAAGGTCTTGAGAGGTTTTGTGAGTCAAGACACCCCCATCCACGGAGGCACCCCCCCCCCGCAAGAAAGGAGCAGAGGCTAAAGTCACAGACCCAGCAAGACAGGAAAGCAGAAAGAGGGGTCCTTGGTACAACCCTGATAACAGAAATGTAATTTCCTATGCCCCAAATCCTCTCTAAGATGTTGAGCTTGCAATAACTGCCAAAAGAGAATGATGTCGATTCATATGACCTAGCTATTCCACTACTTAGAATATATCCTGAGCATATGAGAACTAAGGCACAAATGGAGATTTGTACACCAATGTTCATAGCAGCATCATTCCCCATCGCAAGAACATGGAAACAGCCCAAATGTCTGTCCAACCCCAAATGAATGGATTGAGAAATTATGGTACATTCACACAATGGAATACTACACAGCATGCAGGAGCAATGATTTTGTAAACTATTACCTAACTTGGGAGGGACTGGAGAGCATTATGCTGAGTGATCTCAGTCCCACAAGGATAAATATTGTATAAAACCATTACTGTAGAATGAGTATGAGGATTCAAGGGGTTGGGGGAGGGTGGAAGCAGAGGGATGAGGATGTGCAGGGGGAAGGAGGGGTTAATCATGGAGTTGATGATCAATTTAATGGGGGGGGTGAGGGAAATTGGAAGAATCTATTCTCAAAAACAATATATTCAAATAGTTTAAATAAACTAGTATTAAAAAACAGTATAGAAACCATTTACTTGCTTCTAGAATGATTTAACATCTTCAAAAATCAGATTATAAATTTATATATGTGTATATATATATATATGCCTATAAAATATAGCATGTGTATTAGACATTTGTAGCCTAACAATAAATGTTAATTTTTTTCTGTAGTCTAAAAAAATGCAATGCAAAAACTGGAACACATTTTTTAAACTGTTTACGTGAAAAAAGAATAATCAGGATTGTAGTAAAACAACTGAGTCTACCATCCTTTTATAAAATTAAATAAGTCAGGAAAAAAATACAAGAGCATAAAAGAGCACAGAAAGCAATGCCAGTGACTCTCTTGCTGTACCTGCGGCTGCCAACAGTTGTCTGGCTACTTAGGAAGAAGCTGATGGACTTACCATTATAGATTCTACATTTATTGCAGTTGACTAGCTTTAAGGTTACCAGGCACACATGTCACAGCACGGATGAGCCTTAAAAATACTATACTGTGGAGCTCTGGTGGCCTACTGGCAAGAAGCTGTACTGCAATCCCAGAGATGCATGGTTTGAATCCACCAGACGCTCTGCTGGAGAAGGAGGGGCAATCTCCTCCTGGACCAGTCAGATTGGATTTGACAGTACACACACACAAAATAATATTTTTTAAAAAATACTATACTGCATAAGTCAGTCACAAAAAGGACAAATACCATGTGACTTCATGTATATGAAAGGGTCACACGGCGACTAAAGAATCCAGCTGCTAAACAAGAGTTCATCAGTTCAAATGCACCTGCAGCTCCTGGGGAGGAAAAGCTTGCAGTCGGCTTCCCTAAAGATGCACAGCCATGGAAACACGACAGGCAGCTCTGCTCCGTCCTGCAGAAAAGCTAGGAGTGAGTCAACGCAACAGCAAAAGGTGGATACATGTAACAGACACTTAGTTACACTTAGAATTCAGTGTTGGGCAACCATCACTACTATTGCCAAATCTTCTCATAACCCCAATCAAAGCCCAGAATCCCCTCAGCCACGAGCCTCACACTCCCCTCGTGACTACAGGGCTAGTAAACTTCGCAGCTGTTGCCTTCATATTGTTCCTGACTCATAACAACAGAATGACTCGTGGTGCACCTCACAGGGTCCCTCCATCGGATTTCCAGGACTGAGAGGCTTTACAGCAGGAAATTGCCTATCTTTCTACTTCAGAGAGGCTGATGGATTCGAACTACCAACCTTTTGGTTAATGTCCTGACATGTTATACAACACATCATCAGGGCTCCTTTTATTACATATATATTTACCACAGTCTCATAAAAAAAGTAACCAACCACTTTTCAAAGACTTTAAATACTTGCATTCAAATCACTACACAATAAAAAGAAAATTGCACGGTTATGATCTATAAAGAATGGGGGAAGAGCTCGCTTTAAAACTCTTATGGGACACAAGGTACGACATAAACAACAAACATTAAAGCAGCTCATAAAAAAAATCATAAAGCAAGGCAACATAAAAAGCAGCTCATTTATGCCAAAGGATTTAACATTGAAAACTGTCAGAAATACAGACAGGAAAAAGTCCTTTCAGCATCTGATAACTGTTTAACAAAGAAAGATGTTGAAAAAATTACAAATATGCGTCATTCGAAAAAATACTAAATAAATTGCAACAAAGAACGAATAAGTATATGTAGATACTTTCAGAAATGTTTATTAAAAACAGGCATAGGTTATAAGAAAAATATCAATATTCCAAAAGCCCAAAAATTGCACAGTAAACACAATCTGCTTAGAATGCAAATAAAATGAAATGATTACCAGAAAGTCAAGCTTTTAATAGAAAATTCTCCTCCACTTTGAGATTATAAAACACTGCCCTAAATAGCTAATGAATCAGAAAAAGAATTAAAAATATAATTATATTTAGGGATTTAACAAAAATGAGACCACAACAGACAAAATCTTACAAAATTCCACTAAAGCTTTGCTTCTCATTATGAAAAGTAAAATAAATGATGTCAGGATTCTTCCAGTCAATAAAAGATAAGAGTATCAAACCAAAAACAAGCAAAGATGAACAAATTTCTAGAAACTATAATGTTTAAGGCAAGAAAACAATTCATTACAAATGGAAATATTATGTCATTGATAAATAAGACCAAAGTCCATATTTTTATAAAGGTGAAATCAAATTTTAAAAAATAAAAAGAAATCACAAGTAAAACCGTAAGTAAAAAAGAACTATAAAAAAATAGGGAAGGAGTCTTTCTTTTACTTTCGAAAGAGAGGAACGAACTGGGGGGCGGGGGAAGAGGGCTGGGCAGGTAGAGAAGTGCAGCATGAATGAATGGAAATAAAAAAAAATAGATATTCAAAACACACGACTGTATACTGTACAACGTTCAATGTCCATCTGAAAATATAAATAAAAAGAGTGTTTTTTTTCTAGAGGAAAAGTTAATAAAATTTCTTGAAGAATTAGGTATCTCAGTAAATTTTAAAAATAATTATAATACAAGATGACTAACAGGAAAAAAAACACCAACAACCCACGGAGAATCAATCTTGGAATGTTATGAGAAGGGTGTGAGAGGGGCCCTAAAATTAAATAAAGAGGTATGTTGTATCAAAAAAAAAAGATTAAGAACGATACAAAATCCATGTACTGGAAAGAACCATTTTAGGAGACTTAACAGTAAAGAAATCAATCTCACCCCTTCACCACTGCTCACTGTTGGACTGCGGTACCTTGTGTCTTGCCATGATGCTGGAAACTGTGTCACTGGCCTTTCCATACCACCAGGATATTGAATACCATGGTGGGCAGGTTTCAGCAGAACTCCCAGACAAAGACTAACAGGGAAGAAGGGTCTGGCAATCTACTTAGAAAACGATAGCACAACCTCACGAAGAGCAGCGGAAGACTGTCTGATCTAGGGCTAGAAGAGACTGCCCTCAGGATGGGCACCACTCAGAACAAGACGGGAAGAGTTGCCCCCTCAAAGTAGCAAACTCAAACTCACTGCTATCAAGTCACAAAATTAATGGCAGGAGAAGCTCGGAAACTAGCTCTTCAATAAGAAAAGTTAAAGCCAAAAGAATCAATGATGAAAACAAAGCCAAACAGAAGCCTTCCAAGGGTGGCTTAAGAAGATGAAGCAACGCTTTAGAAATGAAATGTGCAACAATCTGGAGTTAGAAAACTCAAAGGCAAGAGCGTGCTCAACACTTTCCAATGTGAAAGAATTGGAAGTGGGGGAAATCAAGCTTTGTGATATTGAAGGAAGTACGTCAGAGATGCTGAGGATGGCACAGGATAGAACAGAGTTCAGACCTGTTGTTCTTAGGGTTGCTATGTGTTGTACCCGACTCAGTGGTATCTAAAAAAAAAGATCAATGGGCAAAATATTGGACAATGCAGGAAGCAGCCAAAGAGGACAGAAGGAATATATAAAGTCACTGTACCAAAAAAGAATTGATCAACATTTAACCATCTAAGCAAGTAACACATGATCAAAAACCAATGACACTAAAGGAAGAAGTTCAAGTTGCAATGAAGGCCCTGGCAAAAGCAAGGTATCAGGAATTGTCATTATAGTCACTCAAGTGTTCAACTAATGCATGCAGGGCTCGAAGTGCTTACTCATCTATGCCAAGGAAATTGAGAACAACTCCTTACTTTGCCAACAGAAGGTAGATGATCTGTATTTGTGCCCATCCCGATAATGAACCAACATGATGTGAAAATTATCCAACAATATCATTGATTTCATATGCAAGTAAAATCATAGTGAAGGTAACTTAAAAATAGTTGCAAAAAAAAAAATAGTTGCTTTAATACATCAACAGGAAATTGCCAAAAATTCAAGGCAGAATCTGAAGAGAACACGAAACTGGGGCTATCTATCATTGTTGACATCAAATGGACCTTGGCTGAAAGCATGTTTACCTGTTTTATTAACTATGCAAAGGTATTCAACTATATGGATCATACATAACAAATTTACTTCACTGTACTGATCAGCAACTGTACATGGATCAAGAAATAGGCATTTTAAAAAAAAACAAACTCAAAGGGGTTTAATATAGTTGAAAATCAGAAAATGTTTGTGTTAGGGTTGTATCCTTTAAGGTGGCAGTCCAATACATAACCTGATACACTAAAAAATACCCTAGGCTATATAAACAGTTAACGTAGTTGGCTCCCAACCAAAAGGTTGATGGTTTGAATTCAACTGAACGTGTCCTCCAAAGAAAGCTCTGGCAATCTGCTTGCAAAAACCCACCCATGAAATCCCTATGAAGCACAATTCTGCTGTGATACTCAGTGTCTCCAGGAGTCAGAATATACTTAGTGGAAACTAGAGCTTTTAGTTTTATATTTTAGATAGAAGAACATCCATGTGGCCATTCACAGACTGCAACCACTGAAAGGCTGATAGGCATACAATATAATAAAGTAACCATCTAACACCCAGGGTTGTAGATTCACAGAAGATGCTTGGGTGTCCACCACTGTCCAACAAACACATCAAAGCCTTGTGCAGCCCTGCTGTCCTCTAGAGAGGTCCATGAACAACAAAGCAAAAGAAGGCTTGACAAGAGGCAGCCCTGTGAGAATGCTCCGTGGACAACGCTCCTGAAACTGGACATTGCCAAGAGCCAACCAGCAGTCATATGAACTGATGAGGGCAAGTGGGTTTCCAGACCTCATTTTCCCAATTCCCTCTCCTCGTCGGTTCTAAACCTGGAACATATCCACGCAGTCCTTCCCAGAGCCCCTGGATGTTGCTAAGAAAGCATGGTCAGTTATAACTCAGTGTGCTCCTAGTGAGGACACATAAACTGAACAATGAATCTTCGGTCAGAAAATAAATAGCCCTGTTCCAGGATAGGAGCCTGAATTATAATCCCAAAGGAACATGGTGTCTCCCTTGGCAGCTTGAGGTCAGAAAGCATACACTCCACTCAACCCAGTGTTTTGAAGACTTCCAGCACTAAGGGGGTCCATCCTGGGCTCTAAGTCTGTTGAATCGCTCCCCTCTTCTCCTCCTTGCCCTGCTCCAGCCCTGCACCCTGTCTAAAGAACACCCTAGCATGTTGTTCTGCAGTGCTTTGCATAATGCTGTGAAACTGGGAGCTACACACTTGTTCATTTTAAGTATCAGACAAGTTTCAACAGTGCTTTCCGTCTAAGAAAAAGTAAGAAGAACGGCAAATCAGCTAGTTACTTCTGACAATTAGTCAGTGAAAACCTTATGGACCCCAACAGAGTGGTGTCTGAATTACTTGTTTCACAGTCATTAATTAGAGAAGTGTTTCTGTCATGGAGCAAGTGTAGCCAGAATGGGTGAGACTTTATCTCTCTTAACGTTGAACATGTTATCAGGAGGGGCTGGTCTCTGGAGAAGGACATTATGCTTGCTAAAGTGGGGGGGGGTCAGTAAAAAGAGAAAGACCCTCAAGGAGATGGATTGACACCGTGTTCCCAACAATATGAACAAGCACAGCAGAGACTTGAGGATGGGGCTGGATTTCATTCTGTTACCCAAGGGGTCACTGAGTCAGAGCTCAGTCCACGGCACCAAACAACAGCATGCTCTGCTGTCTCCCTAAGAACTCGAGGGCACTTTATTAGGCTCCTTGGAGAGTGTGGAGGGCCATTCAGCCAGTGATCATCGTGAAATGTCATGCCCCAGAGCAGTGGTTCCCCAGAGCAGTGGTTCTCTACTACTGTCCTAGCAGAATCTGATTTAAGCAACAAAGAAAAGAGGCCACTGCTCAGAGAAGCCTAAGAGAAATAATCTCTTGACTGTTCTTCTGGTCACTTCCGCATGGCAAAAGCAGTTCATTCTCCACTACTAACCAAAGGCTAGTGGTTCAAACCCACCCAAGCTCTGAGGATGAAAACCTGGGTTCTTCCACAAAAGAGTAAAGTCAAGAAAACCTATGGATACATTCTATTCTTTAAACACATAAGATCTTTGCAACCAACTCAATGGTAATGGGTTTGGTTTAATTTGGTCTGACTTGGGTTTTCACGGCATCATTGGGTCAGGAGGTGACAGAAATAGAAATCAAAGGTTTGTGAAAGCCCAAGTGATTTCAAAATTAGATTTCTTAGGAATTTCAGCCTTACTGAAATTTTCAGAGAAGAGAGAGGCCACCTTACCCCTCCAAGCAGGGCTGCTCTAGAGGACCCAGACACAGGAAAGTTGTAATCTCTCCTTCTGGAGAGCAACAGAAACAAATGCACAACCTGATCTAACCCCCACTTAGAGGAAAAGACTCCTGAGAGAGTAAGAAGGTCTCGGCCTCTCCTGCTAAATCATCTGGTGTGCATATATTGATCTAGTCAATGTCTTTCTCTCAATTCCAGTGCCAAAGCTCATTAGAAGCAGTTGGCTTTCATCTGGAAAGCTCAGCAATATACCTACACTGTCCTACTGCAAGGGTATATCAACATTCCAGCACTGTATCATCAACTAGTCCACAGGGACCTGAATCATGTTACCCTTATGCAAGAGGCCACACTGGTGAATGACATTATGCTTAGCAAGGAAGAAGTAAAACAAACCCTAGTGATGTAGTGCACTGTATGCTGGGCTAACTGTTGGGTTTGTTGGTCCAAATACACTACCTGCTCTGTGGGGGAAAGATAAAACCCAGAAATCAGCTCAAAGACAGTATGTTTGTCAGTTTTAAGGAAGACTTATCAATGACTATAGACTTATTGGCAAGACATTAACACACTAGAAAAGTGGGAAATTACCTTAACAAAAATCTAGACACCTTCCACTTCAGTGAAATATTCAGAGGCTCAGTAATACGGGACATGCTGGAAAAGTCCTTCTAAAGTGAAAGAGAAATCATTGCATCTAGCCCTTTCCACGAAGTCACCAGGGTTTAGTTTTTTGGTTTTGTTGTTTTAGTTTGGTTTTTTTTTCCCCTCAAGATCATCAGCTTCTACAGATCCTCTCTGGAGAGGTCAAGCCCTCCCAGTTCTATTTGTTGCCCAGTGTCCTGCATCCACACATCCTTTGGCCAACTATAGGCCAAGAAACCCATGGTCCATTCTCCTCTCAGGCCACCAGGCAGCCCAGACTGTAGTGAGAGGGTCCTGTTCTCAAAAAGCCTGGCTTCACTGAGCACTGAGCACCTCCCAGACGCTCCACTGGTCTCAGCTACTCAATGCCAGCCAGTAACTCCTGCAGCATCATCTGTGTCTTCATGCAAAGAGTAAAGCAAATAAAATTGGACAAGAGGAGAGAACACTGTCTGAGGATCTGGCTCGTTTCCCTCAACCCCTCCTCGTAACAGGATGGGCTGCACATTGTACAGCAAGTCATGGCTCCACTGGGCCAGCAATGCCGCCTCTCCCTCCAGCTCATCCTTCCCTCTTTTAGAAATGACTGAACACACCATGATGGTCTAGACCATTACACTTGGAAGCAAACACGTAGGCCATCTGGTATCATTTTTACTTCTCTACTTTAGAAAGTTCACTTACACTCTGCTAAAAGTTGGTGTTACAAGGAATGAAACAACAGAAAATAATAAAATCCAATTCCAGCCGGGCTTTAGCAGACGCCTCACTCAGGAGAAACATCCAGTCAAATCTGTCTAATTGCACTTCTTTTCTGGAAACAGTCTCTTCTTTAATTATTATCTTTTTAATCAGGTGTTTGGTTTACCTGGCAGACAACAGGGTCTGATGTAATGTTCTTTGCGACAGATTTTGTCACTGAACTCCCAGTTTTCTTCCCATCCTAAGTCCCTGCCAAGAACGCCCAGAGCTGGACTTGTTATAGTCAAAGTAATTAAAGTAATTGCTGCCCACTCATGCCTGGACACAGCTTCCAGGTGATTTTGATCAAAACAGCACCAAACCAGACATGGTCATTTGCTGAGCAGAGACCTCCCCTGCAGCTGGACCCCACTATAAGTGACAATGTGGGCGCCTGACCATGCCGCTGATAGTAAAGGCACCATAATGTGGAAGTACCTTGAAGAGTGCCAAAGGCACTTGCCCCCATCAGTATCCAAGGAAACAAGAACACTCATCACAGATCTTTCTGGCTACTAGGTCTGGCCCTCACAAAGAAGTCCTTTAGAGGTAATTTTATCTTTGGACTCTTTCCCACAGCACCATATGGTTCAGCTTGGCCACTGCAGGCCCATAACAGGTCAGATCCTGTTGTTTTCACCTTAGATTCACAATAGCCACAGATGCCTCCCTGGGGACACTCTGAGCCAAGCAGGGCGGGCTGCTTACCGTCCAGCTCCTCCACCGAGATGTTAGCAAGCTGCTCACTGTCGCTGCCAGCAGACAAGGATCGGTTGAGGTAATTCCCCTTGTACAGCAGGCCAGCAGTCACGTGGTGGAACGGCATCTTCTCCCTGGACACAGACAATGAGGGAGAGAGAGACATTATCATCCCTCGTACTCCAGTCTTCAGACAGTGAGTGCTTCCCCTGAAATAACAATGACTGTCCGAGAGGGGAAATTTCCAGCATCCAATGGTCTGAGCTGTCCCCAAACAAACTCATCTCTTCTTCCTTCACTTCACATGTTCCTTCGTTTCCCACTATTTCCTTTCATCACTCTCTTTAAAACCTCATTTGCTCCCTATTTAGTCTCGTTTCCCCCCATTTGATTTATCAGGCGTGGTGGTTCAGTGGTAGATGTCTCGTGTTCTACACAGGAGACTTGACTTCAATTCCTACAGGCACCACCCACCTCTCAGTGAAGCTTGATGAGTTGCTATGCAGCTGAACAGACTAAGACTAGGAAGAAAGTCCTGGTGATCCACTGTCAAAAACCAGTGAAAAGAATCCGGCGGATCACAGCATTCCAAGCCCCAGCCACTTATGGGGAATGGTGCAAGGCCCAATGATGATTCATTCAGCTGCATAAAGCATCAGCAGGAATTGAGAGTCAAGTGCAAGGGCGGGGTGGGGGGAGGAAGACGAAGGCAGTTGGATAGAGGGTCTTCTCCACAGTAGACAGAGTACAGCTTTTGTTGCCACACTTCCTGAGGGTCTCTGTCATACTGCGCAAGGTCATAAACGCTTCTGATTCTGTACCCTTATCTGGAAAATGGGGCAACAGGAAACCTCTGAGTTAGGGCCACAGGTAGGAATGAGAGGGAGGCAAATTCTAGCTTCTAATAAAGGACAATTTTCCAAGAGAGTAACAGAATTCTCTGTGTAAAGTGGCCACCACTGAAGGCATGCAAGCCGATGACAGAAGGTAAGCTCCCTGTCACTGGAGGCATTCAAGCCAATGGTGTGGTGTAAGCTCTCTGGTTAGAGGCATGCAAGTCAATGGGAGGAAGTAAGCTCCCCACCATTGGCGGCAGGCAAGACAAGGCTGACAGCTTCCTTGCCTATGTTATTTGTGGGAGAGAAATGATGTTTAGGTCTCTTTTTAAACATCCCTCATTCTCTGGTAAACCACATATAGAGACCCTTCTGTACAAAAGGCTGAGTCCACATGGAGAACTGGGGTGTAGGCCACAGCTGGGGCTACCCCTCAACAATGCTCCCAAACAGCACGGTGAATGTTTAAAGGAAAGGAAACTGAAAGAAGGCCAGTCTCTGGCTATTCAGGCTCCAGACTGCACTTCTCAGAGCAACTCAAATGCAAGCAACCTTCCCCACCAGAGAATTCTAGAGCTGGTGGTCATCACGGAACAGGAGTCCCTCACCTACTCAGAATGCCAGGCCCACGGGGCACCCCACCCTCCCTCAGGTCCAGAACACCTCAGCATTTGGGCAGGGAACTGCCCAGGTAGAAGTCAACCAGGGCCTTGACCTTGAGCACAGAGCCAGCTGGTTGGAGTAACCAAGCCTCCTAGGAGCTATTCCGACAGCAGCAGCCTTGAGAAGCACCAGACGCTGCCACTCGGATGTCAAAAATCTCCTTTCAAACTCAAGATCTCTAAAAAGGAATTAATTATCTTCCTGAAAAATAGGCCACACTTCCTGACTCCTCTATTTCTACCAAAGGTACTTTTTACTCAACAGAACAACTGGGACAAGTATGGGCCCCAAAAAGTGAAGCAGATACTGTCTGCCTGGGAGCCAGCTGTCAGCCTCCACCGTCCTTAACACCACACCACGAGTCGCCAGCCCCAGGCCGGCCACACAGGGGATGCAAGTGTGAGGCACCAAACAGCAAACTGTGGTCCGGTCAGTTCTGACTCGTAACAAAGCTCCATTAGGTTTCTGAGACCGTAATACCTTTTTCTTTATTTCTTTTCACTGTGATGGAGTGGAAGTTTACAAAGTATCTCTGTTTTCCATTCAATCTTTCACACACGTTTTGTTTCATAACAGTCATTACAATACCTCCAAGGTAATCACACTCTTCCCACTTCCTCCTTGCAATTCTCATTTCCATTCATCCTTCTAGCCTATCCCTCCTGCCCTCAGCACTTCACTCCCCCACAAATGCTGCTGTTTGTTCCTTTCACGATTGATTGTTCTAAGAAGTGAGTGCCCCTTGGCGTTACTGGTCATCTTGTCGTTTGGCTGAAAATAGAGCCACACGGGTGAATTTTTGTTCTGAGTTTGGAGGATGATTTAGAGAGAGTCTCAAAAGTTCCACCAGTCTCTATCAGACTACCAAACAAGGCCTTTTTCACAATTTTGCACTTTGGTCCACATTTCCTTTTCCCCCACCTAACCTTCTACTGTTGTCCCTGTTAAGAATGGACAATGGTGGTACCAGACACCGTCTAGCTGCCAGGGCTGTAAGTCTTTATAGGAGGAGACTGCTCATCTTTCTCCTTTGGAATGGCTGATGATTCGAACCTCTAACCTTGAGTTAGCATAAGATATGTGATACACTACGACTCAGGGATCCTTATTACAAAATTATCATGTCCATAATTTGCCAATTATAAGGGACATATTTTCAGTGTCTTATAAGTCAACCTCCTTTCACTCCCAGCCAAATCTGTCCTATACCTAAATTGACTGCAAGACTCTTTTCCTCTGGAAGAACACGTTAGCAAGCCATCTCCTCTTTCTTCTGCCACCATCCGTTTGTCACTGTTGTAATGCACTATCGTGTTGCCAAGGTTCTGGAAGCTTCACCACCAGAATTTCAAATGCCAACAGGGTCACTTGTGTTTCGGCAGAGTTTCCACACAAAGACTAGGAAGAAAGGGCTGGTGATCTACTTCTAAGTATTAGCCAGTGCTAACCACCTTGATCATAACAGACTGTTACTCAATACAGCAATGGTAAATGAGCCCCTAGGTTGAAAGCACGCAAAGTAACCAGTGGCTGAGACAACGGGCTTAGGCAGAGCAATGGCCCAACGCTATTCATAGGGTTTTCTGAGGGCCTGTTATTTCAGAAGTAGACTGGTCTCACCTCTTTGCCTGCCTTGGTCTGGAAGCTCTGCTGAAACCTGTCCACCATGGGTGACCCTGCAGGTATTTGAAATATCAGGGAAAAGGCTCCCAGCATCACAGCAACACACAGCCACCACACAGCACACTGACAGACAAGTGGTGGCATTAACATCACAGAGGTTATAATTTTTCACACACAAACCAACCTGATGTGCTATTGTCTAGCTCACTGTGGACACACAATCCAGAGGGACTCACTGCTGGAGGAAGGCATCATGTTAAGTGAAGGGTCAGTGAGGGTGAAGAAGATGAAGACCCTGTCCCTTTTTCTCCCCCAGAGCGTCTGGTGGACAGGAACCATCAAGCTACCCGTTAGCAGCCCACTGCATCATGCCTGACACCACTAGGACTCCTAGTACTGAAACAAAACGTATTCCATCTCATCTCACCCAAAAATAAGGTCATCTCTAATTTCTCAGCAGTTTGGAGTTTTCTTTCCTTTATTAGTTTCTGGGCAGTAGTTAGGAGTAAGCTGCTTAGCAAAGGGTTAAAGGTTATAGTCTGCTTGGAAATGCACCAGAAGAAAGGCCTGGCAATCCATCACTGGGAAAATCAGCCATCAAAACCCCAGAGGTGTGCAGTTCCACTGTGGCACACACGGTGTGGCTGTGAGTACTAATCAAGTGGGTTTTATTCACCCTGCACTTAGCCATCTGAAGCCTTGGGTTAACTGTGCATTTCAATGTCTGCACTGAGGTTACGTAAGAACCAACCCACCAGGAACCAGGCCAGAGCTATCCACGCCCCAGTTCCGTTCCCCAAATAAATGTAGAGAAAAGCGGTTACTACTGAAGCCTCGCTGGGTGCACCAGTATCATTTGCTTCCAAAACGACAGCTTACAAAATTAGGTACACGTTCCATTCATTCACCCTCAAAACCCAAAAAAGCTCATCAGAGTTTAGTGGGAAGGAAAACATGTGCAAGCGAGCCATCCCTGTAGATAAATAAAGTCATATTTAAGAAAGGAAGAGCTAAAAACAGCTGCTGCAATTAAGGATGAAACTTCACTCCCAGTTGTCGGGGGAAATCCAAGCGCTAAGATCAGCTCCTTGGTTGATACAGGGACACACACTACGGTTACAGAGAAGACACAAGCCTCTAAGCACACCACCTTCCCTATCGGGCTGAGTGTCTGAAGGTCAGCAGTTCAAACCCCCTAGTCTCTGCCCCTATAAAAGATTTACAGCCTTGGAAACCTAACGGAGGGCTACCAGGACTGAGAAGTGACTCTGGCAGAGGGTCTCGGGTTTTGGTTTATGAGAGAAAGCTAATTATGTCCTGAAATGAAAAGGCAAGGAGTTTTTACATGGATACTCAATGAAGGACAATGAACAGAAAAGTGAGGTTTTCAACAGCAATTCTGCCTGATGGCAAAGATTATTCAAGCGACTGTTTCCCAGAGCGCAGCAGGTGAAGACTTGATCTGCTAACCAAAAGGTCAGCAGTTCAAACTCACCAGCCTCTCTGCAGAAGAAAGATGTGGCGATCCACTGAGGATGCTGCCGGCCAGGATGGGATTCAGATCTGTCGTTCATAGAGTTGCTAGGAGTCATGCTTGACTCAACAGCCCCAAACACAATGGGAATTAAAAAGGGAGTTCTGATGGCCTACTGGGTAAGGGGTTGTGCTGTTAACCCAAAGGTTATTGTTGTTGTTGATTGCCATCAAGTCAGGCATGACTCAGAGTGGCTCTATGAACAAAAGACCTAATGCCTTTCTATAACTATCATCAATTCTCCAAGTTCATAGAGTTTTCATAGGCATGTGGTTTAGGAAGTGGATTCCACTCCTGCTTCCTAGCCTGTTTTACAGCTGGGAGCTCCACCACACACTGCCCACCTTGGGGAAACCATTATGGCATTTGACACTCCAATGGCACAAGGTTCAGCATCACAGCAAATCCAGATTACCTCGGTACAGCAAATTGACAAGCAGTGATGTACACAGTGGAAAAATGTTCCTTCAAAAGATAATAATACTAGTCTCACTTAGCAATGGTTACGTGCCATCAAGTCAAATACGACTCATAGCAACCCTATGAACAAAAGACCTAAACTCTGTTCTATAATTAACATCATTTCTCTATGTTCAGAGAGTTTCCAGAGGTATCTGGTTTAGGAAGTTGATGCCACTCCCGCTTTCAAATCAAATCAGAATCTGGAAACTCCTCCAAACACTATCCATGATGGGGAACCATTATGGTATTTGATAGAACTGTGACAAAGTGTTGAGCATCACAGCATCTCCAAGTTACTTCAGTACAGCAAACAGACAAACGAATGCTGTACCACTTAACTGTTCATCTCAACATTAATAAACACGACCAAAAGCCTTCCTTATGTGACCCTCATCAGGATGTGAGAAACCAACTTCTGGAGTGGAAGCACTCCACAGGAGCCTCGAGGCCAGCCAAAGGTGGGCGGTTCGATTCAACGGCTGCTCCACGAGAGAAAGATGGACCATTTCCTTCTACGTGACTTACAGCCCCTGAAAATGCACTGGTTCCGAATCAACAGCAACGTTTTTATTGTTTGTTGTGGTAAAATATGCTATTGTTCCCTGCCATTCAGTTGCTCCCAAGAACTAATTTCCTCTGGTGCATAGAACAAAAGTTCTCCCCACTGGGAATGTTAGAGCCATTTTTGCTGTAGGATAATGTTCTGTTGGAATCTCTGTTATCTACTGTTGCTACAACAGAGACATCACAAGGGGGTGGCTTTAACAGACAGAAATTTACTCTCTCATACAGTGCAGGAGGTTGGAAATCCAGGTCGGGAGGTGCCAATTCTAGGGGAAGGCCCTCTCTGTGTCAGTTCCAGAGGATGGTCCTTTTTTCCTTCAGCATCTGCAGGCCTGGTCCTCCCTGGACACTTCATGCATCTTGGCTGTCCCCAGTGTTAAGGAGCTGCCTTGCAAAAGAGCCTTGGTTCAAAAAGACTCATTTCTCTCCTGGTGATTCTTTCTTGATGGCAGGGAAGTCCCCCCTCTCTGTTTGCCTTCCTCCAGACCACACTCTAGGGAAACCTTTACATCAGAGTAGGGCTGTGCTGGGATTAGGGGTGCTGCATTCCACCCTCAATCCTTGCACAACTATTTGGCTTATATAGCTGGGTGGGGTTGGGGGATGGCTACACAGCTTCCACGTTCCCCTCTGAACGCTCGTATTTTAAGAGAGCACAGCTGAACCCAGGGCATGGTCCGCAGGGCTTTCACGGGCTGATTTGCAGAGGAAGGTGATCAGGCCTTTCCTCCTTTTCTCCCTTGGTCTGGAAGTTCTGATGACATCTGTCGCCCACGAGTGAGCTTGCTGGGATTTGAATTACAGGCTGTGTCGTCGCTTCCAGCATCATTGCACGCAAGTCATCACAGAAACACAGATGAAAGGCAGGGGGGTGGGGGTCGAGTGGTCGCTGTGGTGACAACACAGAACATATATGACACCTGCCATTGTGAACAGTTTCATTGTACAGATTTAGTGATGCTGGTGCAAAGGAACTGTGCAGCCAACTCAAAGGTGGTGGTGGTTGTGGTTGTTGTTATGTGCCGTTGAGTCGTTTGCACAACAGCCCTAAGCCCTGCTCTATCCTGTGCCAATCGCACTGCCTCTGACACACCCATCCCGATTACCCCAGTCACCGAATCAATCCACCTCATAGAGGGTCTTCCCCTCCTGCACTGTCCCTCTACCCTACCAAGCATGATATCCCTCTCTAAGGACTTGTCTCTCCTCACAACATGTCCAAAGTATGTCAGACGAAGCCCCAGAATCCTTGCCTCCAAGGAGTAGCCTGGTTTAACCCTCTCTAGGATGGATCTGTTTGTTTTCTTGGCAGTCCATGGAACATTCAATACTCTTCTCCAGCACCACAGCTCAAAGGCGTCAATTCTCCTTCTACACAGCTCAAACCCACCAGCTGCTTTGCAGGAGAAAGACGGGCAGTCTCCTCCCGTGTAACTGACCACCTCTGAAGACCCCGTCAAGGGTCAGCTCTGACTCAATGGTACATAACTTTCTTTTTTCACCAAAGAACTCTGGTTGTGCCGTGGTTAAAGAGACGGCTGCTGACTGCTCCAAGAGCGAGAGGTGTGGCAGTCTGCTTCTGTGGCCTTGGAAACCCTATGGTGCAACTGTCCTCTGTCCCGAGGGTTGTTACGAGTCAGAAGCAACTCAATGGCAGTGGGTTATGTGTGCTATCAAGTTCACCCACAGGCTCCTTGGAAGACAGGCAATCGACACCCCTAAAACCGGTCACTGGAAAGTGTGTGGAGCACTGCCTTGCTCACTCACACACAGGCAACTGAGCTCGGCTGGAAGACCTCAGATAACCCAGCGCTTCAGACCTTCTCCCCAGTCCAAGAACTGAACTATGGGAACAAGAAGCTCCAAAGATGCACTCAGCTCATGCCAGCTGGACGTGGGGCCTCTGAAGAAGCACTTCTGAGACAGCCTGCCCTCGCGGAGAGCCTGCAGTGGCACGCCAACTGGCAAACACTGGGTTTGGACGAATCCCCAGCCAGACAAGAGTGAGTGAGCAGAAAACCACGCAGGGTGGCCCTGTGGGGAGCTCCTGTACCACCAGTCAGGGGGAACTTTCTAGACGAAGTGGGGCCAGAACGCTGCCGGCAATGGCAGGCTACAAGGAGGGCGACACTTGACACAGCTTCTGCTTAACGCGCTTCAGCTTTCAGAATTGGCCCAAAGGCAGATGAACACAGAATTGAGATCACTGCCTGCTACAGATGCAAAAATGATATCACATCATATGCTGCAACATCAGCTTTTCATTCTCCATTAGAACTAGGACTATTTCTTCAAATGGATACAGACAGATACACAAAGATGGACAGAAATATAGAGAGAGATCTAGATTTCTATATTTGTTGTTGCTCTTGTTGTTGATTGCCTTCGAGTCGAGCACAACTCATAGCGACCCTATGAACAAAAGGCCTGAAGCCCCTCTACAACTACCGACATTTACCAAAGTTCATAGAGTTTCCGGAGGCATGTTGTTTAGGAAGTGGGTGCCATGCCTGCTTCGTATATAAATATATATCATTGTTGTTCTGCACCATAAAGTTGAAACCAACCCAAACCTGACCTGGGTTTTTAGAGACCACAAATCACACAGGAGCTGATTTCTCATCTTTCTCCCACATATAAACCATGAATTGCCCATCTTTCTCCCATATATATATACACACACACACATATGTATTCATTATATATATAATCATGAACTGTCAAAGAACCAACCCATCTGTCTCAGAAGAAGGGCAGCCAGTGTCCCTCAGAAGCAAGGACGGTGAGCTTTTGTTTCACATGTTGCCTCAGGAGGGGCCAGGCCTGGAGAAGGACATCATGCCTGGAAAAGTAAAGGCTCAGCAAAAGAGAGGAAGGTCTGCAGTGATATGGACTGACCAGGCGACTGCAACAACGGGCTTAGGCATTTACGTGAGTCATGCGCGTGCTCTCAATTTCATAAACAGCCATGTGTGTAACTTTTACACACATTCAGCGTGCTGAAGGGTGCGATCTTGTTGGTGATGTTAGGTGCCATTAAACTGGTATGACTCGTAGTGACCTCATGCACAGAATAAATCTCTGCCGAGTCCTGTGCCATCCTCACCCTGTCCGCTCTGCGTAAACCTGTTGTAATCACTGTGTCAGTCCCTCTCATTGAGCTCGCGGCAGTGTAGCATATATGGAATACTAGCACACCAAGTGTCCAAAAGGTGCTGGAAATATTAGTCTTTATCAAACATGAAAAGTATCGAGTGAGTTTCATTTTTTATTGTCTATTGCACAGACACAGTTCTTGGTATCACTCTATATATCCTAGCAAACGAGGGCTGAGCACAGCACAAAGAAGCAGAATTCACGATTTATTTATCATGCAAAATATGTTCCTGTTTTGCAACAGTGAGCATGTTTCTAAATTTGTCTTCCAAGAAAAACAACAAAGGGCATTTATCAGAACAGCACATTTATATTTTATCAGAATATTTATGTGTCTCCGTGTAAGGAAATTGAACAATAATATCTCCAGGAAATAAATTAAATGAAAATTATATTAATGCTGTTGTTATTAGATGCTGTTGTTGGGTCATTTCCAGCTTATAACAATCCCATGTAAAACGGGGGTGGGGGAAATGACACATGCACATTTTATTTTCATTTTCCCTTCAAACTGACTTTCTGTGATTAAATTGATTAATATTGACACTACTTGTAAAACAAACTCACGCCACAAGAAGTAGTATTATTGTTACATCAATTTGTATACATATCTAAATAAATGCATATACTGACTCTGGTGGCCTAGTGGCAAGAAGCTGTGCTATATATAATCTCAAAGGCACGCGGTTCGAATCCACCAGCTGCTCCACAGGAGAAGTGTGGGCAATCTCCACCTGTACAAAAATTAACTGCCTCTGAAAACTCTCTGGGGGGTCAGCTATGGGTCAGTGCCAACTCGATGGTACACAACATGTTCATATACAGAAGCAGAGCAATTCTCCAAAGGGAAAAATGCACAATTTCTAAATTCTGTATGTAATAACAATTAGACATTTTCTTTTAACTTTGGATCAATCAAGTATAACTTCACATTCAATTTGCTATCACCGATCACATAAGAATGCACCTCAAACTCAAAAATCCACTACCATTTGTCCTGACTCACAGCAACCCTTCACTGAGTTTCCAAGGCTATAAATCTTTATCACGGAAAATCTGCCATCTATCTCCTATGGAGAAGCTGGTGGGGACAATTTGAAAATTCATGTTGAAAAGTTACAGGCAGTAAGCAAAGCAGCTTCTGTAACCAGAATATATTTTTAGGGCACAAAGAGAGCAGTGAAAATGATACGAAGGGATGGCTACTGCAGTCACTGTCGGCTCTGTGTGTACATTCTGTTTGCAAACTATTCGTTCCTAAGTCACTTAATTTTCAAATTGCTACAGATGGATTCAGCAGTTGGCAAAACTTGACTGTGATTGATAAGCACTGGAATTATTCAATCCACAGAAACCCAGTGTTCTCATATTTAAACCAAAGGCATAATTTTGGCCCAATGAACTACAAGTGCAAATTAATGAATAACTGGAAAGTTGTTTTACAATACTTCAGTGTCATTAAAATAATCAAACAAGAAAAGACTGTTTGAGTCCTCACAAAATGGAATTTTTTTAAATTCTAACTTCCTTTTTTTTTTTAGTCTACTTGAACATGTTTCACAGTTTGATCCATTTTTCTCAGGTCACATCTCAAACTATGGTAGCATGGGAAAAAGCAACCCATCGCATATGTCTAAATCAGCATGTAAAGAATTAGTAAACTTAGTAAGTGACAAGGTTCAACCCTCTCTTTCCAGTGAAGTATAGTTCTGTATTTCAGTTTTCTGTAGGTTCTACTCCTGATTTTTCTAATACATCTCAGCTAGGTATTTTAAGATAGCTACAACAGAAGATCTGTCAGGAGATTTATCACATGTACTAGCTTTAAAAAGTCATACTTGTGAAGAAATTGCAGATGAAGCTCTTCCTACGTACCGGAAGTGTGCAGAGCCGATTGTGTGAAGGGCCCTGGTCCATGCACGACAGGGCTGCCAGTATGTCAGGCTGTGACAGAGAATCTTGTAACGTAATAAACAAGCCATTTTCACACCCTGTGGTGCATACACCTTCACTTAATTTTACAGGGTTTTGTTCAGAGATTAATTGTATTCTACTGTACAATTACTCTAAACTTTTTGTACCACCTCTGTTTACCAATGGGCAGTTCTTTAGCCAATGTCTTTCTAACACAGGTAGAGTCAACAAAAGAGAGGAAGACCCTCAATGAGATGAAATGACATGGTGACTGTAACAATGGGCTTGAGTATGACAGAGGCCGTGAGGATGGTGCAGGATGGAGCAAGGTTCTTCTCTGTTCTTCACAGACTATGAGTCAGTCGTTGTCAACTCAAGAGCACCTCCCAGCAACACAGATGGAGCAGAGCACGCTATAGCAACAAGTGGAGTTCTGAAATCATCCTCTCAGATTCCAAGTGAATGTTATTGAAAATCAGACACAAAAAAGGGCATACCAAAGGAAAAGGAGAAAACATGGCCAACAAAATGCACACACTAGCATTGGTCATGTGGAATGACACAGAGACAGGTCATCATGAGATTAATCAAGTTCTCCGAGATTGTGGAGTAAACTTAAAAGTATGCACAGGCTTCTACTAGCCAGGAATAGAGACGTTACCTAATCTGAGCGATTTTTGAAAACACAACAAAAAATATACTGTCAAGTACCAATTAAGAACAAGTTCCTCAGAAGCTTTAGAGAGACGAATAAATTACAGAGAAGCCTCAACAGTGCATCGCTGACCAGGAGATGTCAGCCTGGCACAGCTCCTTCTTACAGCATCATTGACAGAACAGAATCCTGCACACTTCAAAACAAGAGTGGAAACAGAGGAAGTTTCTCTTCAATAAATTTGCCTTCTTAAAGTAGATGTATTTGATGAAGAAGGCATGAAGGCATAGTGTAGGTTTACCCTCATGACTTAAGACTTTAAAAAATCCACCCAGAAATGTGCAACGATTTCATTCTCATGTGAAAATAAAGTTTACAGATTAAGGAAAGACAAAATTTCTTCATGCAGGCAGGTAGGATTCCATAATAGAAAATAAAGTTCAAAGCTGATTGCCCAGCGCTTGCTTACTCTACACTATTCTTGACTTCAAGGATCACACATCGCACAACAGAAGGTTCATGTTCATCCCCAGAGAGACTCAGAAACCTTCAATGTCACCAACGACTCAAGCAAGATTTGATTTATTATCCTTATTGCATGTGAAAGTAGGTATCATTCACTAGCTTAATTGTGATTAAGTCACTGAATAATTTTGTAAAAGCAAAGCAAAGAAAGAAAGGCTTTTAATTATACCATGTTAGTGACGAAAGAACTATCAAAAATGGAAACAGTTGTTTGTGCTAAGTTTGTTTTCTGCTCATTATATTTTCTTTGATCACATCTTTTCATTTGTTCATTGTAAGGATAACATTTATTATTAAATAAATTTCAAACTGAAGTATGAATTGTTTGAAGCAAAACTGGTAAAAGTAAATTTCCCACAATGAGAGAACCACAGTTTTATACAGATTGCTGAAATAATTAAGTTCATTGGTTTGTTCTCTTTGCCGTAGAATATATGGATTATTCTTTTAGTAGACAATGTGATAATATAGTAAAAAAATATTGATACTCTGAGCATTTATTAAAATATTCATAATCCAGTTCATCTTATTCCATTAAAAATGGTATGGACTACTTTCATTATCAATAACTAATACTATAATGGGGAGGGGTTGTTGTGTATTGTTAAGTTGGAACCAACCCATAGCCCTTCAGTGGGTTTTCAGGCACATTTAATTACACAGGTGGGTTTGAACTACTTATCTCTGGGTTGCCAGTGCAATTCCTTCCCACTAGGCTGCTGTTAAATGCTATTAAGTCAACTATGACTCATAGTGACCCTATGAACAACAGCTGGAGACCTTGCTCTGTCCTGCTCCATTCTCACACACTCTGTCACGTGTTAGGCCATTACTGTGGTGTGTCAGTCCATCTCACTGAGGGGCTGCCCCTGTTGCACGGACTCTCTCTCCACTTCTCCAAGCAACTGGTGCTGTAGAGTTCTACTGCTAACCGGAACGTGGAGCCTCTCGCATTTCAAATCCACCAGCAGCTTTACTGGGAGAAAGATGAGTGATCTCTTCCCAAGTGATTTACAGCTTCTGAAAACTTGCAGGATCAGCCAGGAGTTGGTTCCAAAACAACAATACACAACAATAACAATGTTGCATTTAAAGAGGCCTTACATTATAAACAGTTGAAAGTGTGTGTGTGTGTGTGTGTGTGTGTGTGTGTGTGTGTGTGTGTGAGAGAGAGAGAGAGAGAGAGAGAGGGAGGGTGGGGGAGAGGGGGAAGGGACCTTATCTTGAATGTGTGGCTCAACAAGAGGAAACTCCACATATAATCAGTACAAAGGCTCTTCATGTACCTTAATATGGCCCTGGTAAAAGGTCACATTTTACCTTAATTTGGAAGCAGATTTCCAGGTCTTTCTTCCAAGTTACCTCTGTGGGAAATTAAAATCTCCAAACTTTCTATCAGCTGTGAAGCAGTGAGGAACTCTATTTGTTTTGTGGGGTTTGGTTTGGTTTTGGGGTTTCTTTTTTTTTTGTATGTTTGGGTTTTTTTTTTTAAAGTTTGTTTTTCATCACTCTTCCTAATTTTTTTGTTACTATTAGTTTTAATGAAAGTTTACAGAGACTTAGGGTTTACATTCATTCATTGTTGCACTTTTCTCCCTGCCCATCCCCTCCCAGTTCACTCTTCTCTTCGAAAAGTAAAAGAAAAATTATTTCATTGTTGTACAATCCCTCCCCCCAAGTCCACTCCACTGTGCAGCCTTCATTCTGGACTCCTGTCACGACAATAATAACTAATCGTATATCGCTTTTTAAACAGTTCTCTCCCTTACCTGTTTCAATGCAATATACATTATTTATCCCCTCTTTCTCACTCTCCCCTCAACCCCAATTTTAGTCCCATTTTACAATGAGGAACTCCATTTGTAATCTACATGCATGCACACACATACAACTAACCTCAACAAAAATGTTTGAAAACAGGTTTGCTAAATAAAATAAAAGGAGAAATTATGACAAAAGTCCTCACTGAAACAGCTAAACTGTTTTTTAAAAAATTAAAAATGCTTTGTACATTAACATTTAAACTGTAATTACATGATACCCAAAAAATAAAAGATGGAGACAATTGTTATTAAAATTACAACATGGTTTGCAGCAAAGTAGTAGTTGGATAAAATGTGGGAAATTTAAATGCACTCAATACTTTTAAAAGAAAAGAAACCCAAACTAAATAAGTCTCCAACTCAAGAAGTTAGGGGAATATAACAACAAAATAAATTAAGCGAACGAGAAAGAAGGAAACAATAAAAGAACAAATTAATTAGACAGCAAAAAAAGCAATAGTAATGATAAATTAAAATAGCTACTTTTCAGCATCAAAAACAACAAAATAGACAAAGCTCTGGCAAGTTCATTAACAAGAACAACACAAATACAAACAGAAAGACTTTAAAATGAGAGTTCTGTGAGCGACTCTAATAAATTTTCCAACACTGACTAGGTGATTTCTGTGCAACAAAATCCCAAAATTGAGTTTTTTTTATTATTGCATGCAATGTGATTTGATAGGATTTATGCTTATTGGAAATCTTGACTGAATGCTTTGATACAAAGCAAACGTGATGGTCTAGTTTCAGTTGGGTTTATTTCCACACTGGATTTTAACACTTCCTGTGATAGGAAATACAGCTGTGAGAGAAGCATGTCTCCACCAGAAAGGAAAGTGTCACTAGTCGGTCGCATTTACCAAATCACAACTCTCAGTCCCCCACCCCGCCCTCCAACAAGCAATCCAAGGTTGATGTTGACATCTGCTTGATAAATTTTCATTTTCCCTGATGCCAACTGACAATTCTGAAAACTGATTGAAAGTCATTCCATTTTCATCTCTTTAACAAATGGGTTTAAAAGCCTCCTGAACTCTACAGGGATTGATTCTTAAACCATCATCAAAATCCCATTTCTTTTTTTTTTTAACTTCATACATCTGAGTTCCTAGATGCACATCATATTTTTCAAGCTACAAAATCACATAATGGTCAAAACATTTCCAAAAAGCATGCATCTCCAGAGATTTCCATAACACCTATTTCCATGCATAAGCAGCGCTTTCTTTGCCCCTTACCACCCACGTGTGTGTCACACACAGACCCTGCTACCCAGTGCAGACGGGCAAGTGTGGGTCGTCTGTTGGCGGAAAAGTGGGGGGCCGGACGGAGGCTCTTTTCTACCCTTGGTAACTCTTTGGAGAACTTCGCCCTGAAACGAGCACTGTGTCTTTTTGGGCCCAAAAGCCATCTGCGGTCATTTGCCGTCTCTTTACAAAGATGAGGTCGCATCTCATTATTCATGAGCGTAGATATTGATCTATACTTTTAAACAGTCTCTTGAGGGTTTTAAACCATTTCAGGCTCACCTGTGTTTGACCTCGGGGATAAGGGCAATGCTCTGAAGCTGCGGACCACGAGCCTGGCCACTGTCCTTGGGTCTGCTGGTCGTGTCTCTGCAGTGAGATCCAGAAGCTGGGGCTTCTTAGCAAAGGCCTTCTTAAGTCCACTTTCTGAGGGCTCCTTTAATTAAAATGGTTTCTTACAGTCTGCAAATCCCCCTGGGAGTCCCCGGGCTGACACTCTGTCACATCAGATTATCAGGAAGAAGGGCAACTGGGGCCCCGTGTCGCTCTTTATAGTAGATGTTCTGTTAGCCCGCACTGAGCCAACCTGATTCCTAGAGAATAAAATCCTACCAGGGGCCTGCACCTTCCTCACCAGCTGTACAGATTGCCAGCCATAAGATATCCACTGACGCTTCAGAAGGAGAGAACCAGGCCTCTCTTTGCAGCCCATCTCAGTCTGAGGCCTCTCTGAAACCTGCCTCACAACACACTAGCCTAACAGGTAGCCAGTGGCAGAATCGAACCCGGACCTCTGGCATGGAAGGCAGGAATTCTACCCCTGAGCCACTACTGCCTTATGAGTAGATAGTCTCATGAACTCCCACTGCCATCAAGGAGCAGCCAGCTCACAGCTGCCCGGCGGGCCTCCGAGGCTGTAAATCACACGGAGGAGCTTACCCAGCTCTCCTGCGGGGCAGGTGGTGGACTGGGAGGCACTGCCGTGGGGGTAACCGTGTAACACCCTGTGGACAACACTGTCAGCACTTCCTTTCGTAAGCACTGTTGTGGCTGCAGTTAAGGGCCATTGAGGTAAGCACAGTGCCCCCGTGAAGAACAGACCTGAACCCTGCACTATCCTGCATCACCTTCAGGATCTCCGAAACGCTCAGGGCCACTGCTGCCATTACTGCGTCAGTCCCCTTGTTGAGGACTTAATTTCTTCTTTTCAGTCTTTTCTCTCTCATTCCAATGGACCACTTAACACACTCCACGTAGAAATCGCTGTGGAGCCATTTTTGTTAAAATCTACTGAAACAGACGATGCCGATCTTCGCAACTGAGGGCGACCGAAAAAGATGTCACAAGTGTCTTCACAAATAAATTCATCCTCTCATCATTTAAGAGGCTAGAAGTCCAAACCCAGGGTGCTGACTCTAGGAGACGGCACAGACTCTCACACTCCCACACATGCACGCACACACACACAGAGACACTGCCTGCCATCTAGTCGGAACCACCTCCCAGCTGACCCTCCAGCAGGTTTCCAAGGGCTATGACCCCCACTGGGAGAAGACCATTCCTCCTTCTCCCTCGGAGCAGCTGGTGGATTCAAACCTGATGCCTTTGGGTTGGCAGCCTCGCTCTCTGCCACTACGCCAGCAGGAGGAAGGTGGCTGTCTCCACCCGGCATCTGTAGGCCCAGCATTCCATGGAGAGCTCCCTGGGGCTTGACAACAATCTTTTCCCGGCTCTAGGAGCTCATCACACAGCAACACGTTCTGCTCCTGGCTTGTTTTCTTGGGAGAATCAAAACGCCTCCAATTTCATTTAATCTCTTTTAAGTCTCAGAAGAGCACAAGCGAATCCTAGAGACTGCATTCTGCCCTATTAACCTGACTGCCTTGAATCTTGCCTCATTAACACCCTGTTGTTGTTGTTGTTGTTGTTGTTGTGTACCATCGAGTTGGAACTGACCCATAGGTGACCCTCTGGCAGGTTTTTCAGAGGTAGTTAATTTCACAGGAGGAGACTGGTGAATTTGAACCGTGTGCCTTCAGGATTACAGTGCAGCTTCTTGCCACTAGGCCATCATGAAGATTTATAACACTGGAGATCATGTCACAAGATCCCCAAATGGCAGAGAACTACACAGCCTAGACAAGCTGACACTTATTTGGGGGACCACAACTCAAACCATGACAATGTCCATTTTCTCCACTACTAACTCGCACTATCCTAGGAATTTTATCGCAATTTTAGTGGCGCCATGCTTTATATGTTCCCAGAAGCTCAGCAGTTCAAATCTACCAACTACTCCATGGGAGAAAAATGGGCCGTCTCCTCCTATAGATTTACAGCCTCGGGAACTCAATGAAAGGTCACCAGGAGAGATGCAGTAACTTACGAGCAAAAATTAAGTGCCCGTTTAAAAGAAGTAGACCAGAAAACAAAATAAAATTAAATTAAAAGACCAAGGATGAAATATCTGTAAATATTTAAGTCCTGTCTCATAGTTAAAGGACGAGTAAAAGGAATTACACAGGAAAGGACTGACAGCCTTGCCAGGATGGAAATGTAAACTTGTGCATATTATAAATGGCGTAAATAAAAGCAAGAGGCAAACGGGAAGAAAAGGCCAGGAGGAGACAGTGCCCAGAACTGGAAGACAAAGAGCTAATAAAAATGCTGGCGGAGGAAGGGCAGCAGATCTCACACGTGAATTCAGTGTATTGCATGAGTGTATTCCGAGGAACACACTCGACACAACGATGGCAGGTTTGTTCCTTTTTTGATGTGGGAGAATTTCTCAGGGGAGGAGAGGATTTGCTCTATTTTTTTTAATATGCTAATAAAAATGCATTGGAATTGGTCCTTTGAGAACATGAAAGAACAGATTTAGGGAAAACAATGCGTCAAAAGGTTTAAAAACCTTCTTCCCCTTTGACCCAAAACCTTTATATTTTTTTTATTTTTTTTTAAACCAGCCTTAGAGGAGGAGCCCCTGGTGGCACTCTAGATTAAGTATTGGACTGATAACTTCAACACCAGCCATTCAAATCCACTAGCTGCTCCACGGGAGGAGGGGGCCGCGAGCTCCTGGGAGGCAGGGAGGCAGGCAACTGTGTGTAACACTCAGGATCTCCTTAACTCCCTCCACCCCCATCTAGAGCCCTGGCGGCCTAGTGAGCTAAGTGTTGGGTGGCAAAACAAAACGTGGATTCGAACCACGGACTTTTCGGTTAGCAGCCTGACACATGAGTAACTACACCATCACAGATCCCACTGTCATGAGAGAGAAAGAGAGAAAGAGAGAGAGAATCATCCAGAAAAGAAGTAAAAGAAACGCAGAGGGTCAGGTCTCTCATTTCACCCTGAGAGCCCAAGAGTGACTGTTATAGTTAATAAAAAAAATTGAGAGTTAAGATTCGATAAAGCAATAGAGTGGTCTGTTCAAAGATTTAAAAATAACAATGTGGCTGGAGATGAAAGTTGAAAAGAAGCTACGAGCAGCTCTTTCTCATCTTCCATCTGAGGTGCTGGAGGAGTCTCACAGATGATAATCAAAACAGTAAAAGCGATTTGAAAGTCTTGTAACAATAGCTTTGATGTGGGCTGGAAACCATTATTGCCTTGATCCTAGGACCAAAAATATCCCCTCAAGTCTTCTTAAAACCAAACAAGAGTTTAGCTAAAGGAGTAGAGTGTCTGCCGTGAGCACTGAGCTCTTTTAAGATCTATCTATAAGGGATCAAACTGACAATGGCAGCTTATCAAGTTTATATGGGAAATTAGGAGATGTGAGGCTAAGTGGACACGGGAGGGAGAGCTTAGAGGAGGCTGAGAACAGTCACACAATGGCAAGAAGGTACTAAGGTCACTCAATCAGACATGGAGAAGCTGTCGGGTGGGTGGGTGTTCTGCTGTATATATTCTCAAAATAGATATATTTTCTAATTTGCATGAAAAAGTGGAAACAAATTCAAAAGGTCTTCCTTTCCTCTGTGTGTGTGTGTCTGTGTGTGTGTGTGTATGTGACACATTACCATAACCCTGTGTTGTCTGATACATTGACCACAAGTCACACAGGACTACTAAGAACTTAAAATGTGGCAAGTCTACATTGAAGTGGATTTGAGAAAGAGGCCTTGGTGACACAGACAGTTAAGCACAGGGCTGCTGGTCGGTGGTTCAACCACACCAGTTGCTACAGAAAAATGATGTGGCAGTTCTCTTCCAAAACATTAACAAAAAAAAACCACAAACCCACTGGTAACAGAACGGTGGATGGTTCAAATCCATGAGCCACATCAAGGGAGGAAGATGGGGAGTCTCCTCCCAAAGTGAACTGAGGAAGGGGGAAGGGAGGACGGGAGGGTAAGATGTGCAACAATGAAAGGCCGAAAATCTAACTTCCCTGTAAATGTTCATTAAAATCATAATTAAAATAAAACTTTATTAAAAAAAATCATATTTACAGCCTTGGAGATCCCACGAAGGAGAGTCATTGTGAGTCAGACTCTGCCCTCCAGAAATGGCTTGGGTTGGGGTTTGGGATTTTGAGGAAGACAAAGGCTTCCAAGGCTGGAAATCTCCAAATGCAACACTGACTTCACTGTGGCGCTGGGGCTCCTTTCATGAAGATTTCTAGAAACGCTGTGGGCAATTCTGCTGTGCCCTGTAATGTCACCACAAATCAGAGTCCACAGAAGCAGGTGGGGAGCCTGGTGGCGTAATGGGTAACACGTTGTATTACTAACCAAAAAGTTGCCAGTTCAAATCTCCCCGCTGCTTCACAGGAGGAAGATGAGGGAGTCTGCTCCTCCAAAGAGTCACGGTCTCCAAAAGCTGACAGGGCACTGTGAGTCAGAACTGACCCAAGAGCAGCTAATCTAATGGTATGTGTCTACACACACACACACACGCCCCTAAGGATATATATATGCAGAGACAGGTAAAATTGGGTTGGCTTTTGGAGATAAACCCAAATGCAAACACTAGCTGTCCTGAGCAAGCCTTTCCTCTACCAGCCTTCCTGTGTGTCTGAGCTTTCCTCACTCACCACCATGGCAGAAAGATAACACACATTTAAAAACAAGCAGCTGGCTGGACCTCCCTGCCCATCCAGGGAGGGCAAGGGGGTCTGCAGGCAGGACCCAGATGCTTTGAGCCACAAAAGGGTCCCCAGTGACCCACAAGTTATCACGGGACACGCCTGATTTCTGCAACACAGGCCCCAGGAGAACAAGGCTGACAGCTGGTATGTCAACTGGGACAGATGTGCATCTCCTGCAATGATTCTGATTCTGAGTGAAATTATCTCTCTGAAGGTAGTTCCCTGAGTGGCACAAATAGTTAGGTATTTTGAATACTAACCAAAAGGTTGATAGTTCAAACCCTCTTAGAAGTAACTCAGAAGAAAGGGCTGGCAATCTGCTCCCAAAAGTTCACAGACACAAAAGCCCTAGGTGTACAGCTGTACTCTGCATGTATGGGATTATCACAGGCGGTAATCAACGGGTTGGTTCTGAGGGGCCTCTCTAAGGATTAAAAAGCAACCGTGGTGATGGTGGGCATAGTTCAATGGTGGTTAATTTTATAAAACAATGAATATAAATGATCATATAAAATAAAATGTGAATGAAGGATAGTGTGAAACACAATGTATACAAACTTTGTAAGGAAACCAATAAAAAATAAAAATTTTAGACAAGAGCCCTGGTGTTGCCATGGTTGAGCACCTATTAACCTAAAGGTCAGCTGTCTGAACCCAGCAAAAGCTGCAGCAGACTGCTTCAGGGAAGATTTACAGCAGAAACCCTCCGAGGCAATTCTACCCTACTCGTCTGCTGCTGCTGTTGTTGTGTACCGTCGAGTCAGAACTGGCCCACAGCTGACCCTCCAGAGGGTTTTCAGAGGCAGTTAATCACACGGGAGGAGACTGCCCATTCGTCTCCCATAGAGCAGCTGGTGGATTCAAACTGTGTGCCTTCGGGACTGCAGCACAATTTCTTACCACTAGGCCATCAGAGCTCCCTCTATTCTTCCTATAAGGTGGTTATAACTTGAAATTACTCAACAGCAGTGGGTCTTGGGTTTCCCCAAGAACTTCAGGGCACTCTGGTGGCCTCGGGGGTAAGGAGTTGTGCTGCCAACTGAAAGGAAGGCAATTCCAGTCCTCCAGCTGCTCCAAGGAAGAAAGATGACAAAATCTTCTGTGCAATTTACAGCCTCTGAAAACCCACTTAAAGGAAGGTTATTCATGGGCCAGTTCTAAGTCAACAGCAATGGGGTTTTTGGAGAATGTTAGGGGCTCATGGCCTCACAGGGGATGGTCCAAAGGTCCTTCCCAGGCTTCCCCACCAGGGTCTGAAGCTAGTAGAAACAACCGAGGCACCTCTGGTGCTGACTCCCAGCTGTCTTTCTGGAGAAATCAGACTGGAAATGCAACTGCTTATGAAAACTCTTCCTCCTGGCTACGGCTGTCTTTTTAAATTAGTTGAGTATTAAATGATTAAACTTTAATAAATGTCTATCCTGCTTCCTCCGAGGGGCTCCATCTAACCATTTCACACCCAGGCTCTCCTGCTCACTCACTCTGTTATTTCCTGCTGCTCATGTCTTGGTCAGGTGAAGAGGCCCATCCTTTCTGCAAAGAGGTGAGAAGTCTCACTCAGAGACAATGGATGATGAGGGGTTATTGGTGTGAGGTGCAAGTCAGCACACACGCCCGCACACACTGTGGAGAACTCTCTGAACACCATTCTCAAGTCTCTTATGAGGTCTTATTTGTCTACTCTATGTTAATGCAAACTGCACATACATAGGTTATAGAGTTATTTTGCAAGATGCAAAAGCCTTTTCCTGCATCAGCTTTCAATGCAAGCTATGAGCACGTACATGGGCACATTATATATGCACCTT
Organism: Elephantulus edwardii; assembly: GCF_000299155.1. NCBI lineage: Eukaryota > Metazoa > Chordata > Mammalia > Macroscelidea > Macroscelididae > Elephantulus > Elephantulus edwardii. The sequence goes on along the minus strand of NW_006399830.1, from coordinate 7,060,612 downwards.
AGTCCTGTGAGTGTATTGCACGTGTCCATTATCCTGTGTATGTTGTTTAATTGGGCACATTTTACGTGTGTTATTTATGTGGGTACATTGTGTATGTGCAGTGTTTATGTGGGCATGCTATGTATGTGTGCACTGTTTGCATGGGTGTGTTACAGGAGAAAATAACAATAATTTATCTTTTCTGGATCATGATTTTGCTGTTATTTCTGGCAATGAGTCCTTAAAAACTAGGTTCCATGTACCCTCTATGTTTTCTTCCAAGAATTTCATGGTTTCAGTTTTCATGTTTATGTGAGCCATTCAGGGGTGTGTGTGTGTGTGTGTGTGTGTGTGTGTGTGTGTGTGTTAAGACATGGCTTCTAATTCACTCTTGAGCATGTGAACATCCAATTCTCCCAGTACCATGCACCACAGAGACTCCCTCTGTTCTTGATAACTACATCAAAGGAAAGCTGATGTGGCTGAGAAGGGGCAGAATCAAGAAGTGGCCTTGAAAGAATTTTTCTTTTACTTTTCAAAGAGAAGAATGGACTTGGGGGGGCGGGGCAGGGAGAAAAGTGCAACAATGAAGGAATGGAAATCCAAAATCTCTATAAATTTTCATTAAAATTAATAATAAAAAAAACACCTGTGGGGTGCTTTAAGAAGCCACAAAATAGTTGTCTGTGAACAAAGAAAACGGATTCACCTTGACTGATCTGGATATTAAAGCAATGCATTTTAGGGTTAAAAAAAAAAGCAGCCTTGAAAAATGTTTGCTGTTTTTTAAAAAAACTGGGATGACTCCTACCAGACCCAGAAGGGGCTATGAGGGATTGATGAAGGCAAAATTCAGAAGCATGCGAAAGACTAGCCTTACTGTTCTGACGGGCACAGCAGGAACCCTGACGTGTGGTCCTCAGGCAGCCCTCCGGCCTGGACCTGAACCAACCGCAGGATCATCTCTTACTCAAACAAGACACAAGGGTGTGAACGATGATAACATCGATGATAACACCACACCTTGGCCAGTATCAGGACAATCAACCACACTAGGTGAAATGAGCAGCATTTGTCCAAAAGTAACATGCAAAGGATTCAAAAAAGGCCAAATAGAAATGGCGAACCCAGGGAAAAGGCCGGAAGACTGCTATCCATGGAGGCCATGCCAGTCAGTGGCAAAATGTAAAATAAATAAATAAATTTTAAAAAAAAGAAAGAAATTAGCACATATGTTGAACAGAGAATAGTAACTGAGGAACATTAAACTAATGTAATGAATGGTAATTTAAAAAAAAAAGCAAAATGTGTACAAACGGCTGACTGGGAAACTCATGTGCTCTGAACACTTTCGCCTAAGCCATGATAAAGTCAAGAGAAGCAGTGATTTATGAGGAAGCGGATGGGCGTCATTCTGTCTGATTTGTATTCAGTAAATAGCCTATAAACCCCACGCTGATTCTATGTCCACCCGAGCAGAACTGTGGCCTCCAGGCTTTTTCTCAAGGCTGGGGTTCTGCCCAGTCTTTCTTTTGAGATACCTCAAGTTGACTGGAACCACCAACCTTTCCATTATTATCCACAAACATCAACCACCGGCACCATCCTGGGTCTCCACCACAGAAATAAGATTCATTTTCTCCACCGTTAGATAAAAGAGGCTAAAAAAAAAGGCTGAAGATGAAGACTTGACGTTTTTGCCTGAGGTTTCTTTTCATGTCATGTAGCCATTAGAGCAACGGAACCACCAAGAAGGCCAAGGTCAAGTTCAGCACAAAAGAGGCCGGTCCACTCAATGCACTATTGCGTCAGCAGCACTGTGAGTATTAAAGCTGCTGTGGTGGCCCACAGTGTCGCAGAAGTCCAGCACATGTCCTCAGAGAGATGAGAAAACAGCTGGGGATGGGTTCCAGGGATTCAATCCCGTCTGCACGATGCAGACCCTAGGAGGGCCCGGCGCCCAGGTGCTCCACAGGGTGGCAGCCACGAGACAGACCTCGCGATGCAGCAGGAAGACGAGACACCAAAGCCTGCAGACAGCAGCGTCAAAACAGCAGCTGGCCACGGGAGTGTGCCAAACAGGACGGAGGGTCATTCCTCCAGCTGGGCCGAGGACATGGGTGCAGGCAGGCAGCCACTTCAGGGACATCTGCTGGTGAGGGGGAGGGTCCCAGAGGCCAAGAGACACAAAGGGAACAGGCAGAAAACGAGTGCAAGCAGCGACAGGGAGCAGACTGGGAGACACTCTGTGAGGCCCAAGACCAATGGGCAATCTCCTTCCAGGCGATGAACTGCCTCTGAAAACCTGCTGGCGGGTCAGACATGGATCGGTTCCAACTCGATGGTACACAACAACGACAACCACCTTCACAAAGTCCCTGGGATGAGGAGAAACTGCCTCCAAGGAAGAAGACACTCGCCAATGGCCGGTGTCCGAGGAACACAACGCAGAAAGATCCTGTGAACTGACTCCATCCACACGGGAGGCCTGCAGCCAGAAGCCCGGGGGCAGGAGTGTGGGGAACGCAGGAAGACCTCCGACACTCCACAGCGGTGATTCCAGATGATGCAACGAAGCAAAGGCTGCAACACACAATACACTAAGGCACCAGGATACGCTGACTTCTCAGCCGTGCCTAAGAAGTCCCTGGACAAAGACATCATGCTTGATAAAGGGTCAGCAAGAAAGGAGACTCTCAACAAGATGGGCTGATACAAGCTTCAAGAATGGGCTAAATGAGGCGATGACAATGAGATCGGCGGCCCTGGGTCTGAGCTGTGCTTCACGCTGCTGCACGCAGGATCGCTGCAGCCACAGCCCACTCACTGGCATTTCACATATGAGTTATGCGTGCTCTCTGCTGCAGACTGCGTGGTGGCAGAGTCCACAGGGTGCTGTGCCAACCAAAAGGCTGTGTCTCTGGTGGTTCAAATCCCCCAGCTCCTCCTCAGAAGAAAGAACAGTCTCCTCCCATCATGACTTACAGCCTCGGAGCTGGTGGGGGTCACCATAAGGTGAACCAAGTCAATAATGGGAGGGGGAGAGTGGTCTACAGAGGGTTGAGGTTGATGGTTCAAGGTCACCAAGTACTCTAAGAAGATAGGCAGTCTCCTCCCATAAAGAATTGTTGTTGTTATGTGTCGTGGAGTCGCCTGAGACTTATAGTGACCCTACGTGCCTCACTGACTCAGACACACCCAACCCCATTGCCCCAGTCACTGTATCAATCCATCCAGGGTCTTCCTCTTCTGTGTTGTCCCTCCACCCTTCTGAGGTTTTCCAAGGACCAGTCCCTCCTGGCCATGTGCCCAAAGTATGTGAGACTGAGCTTCAAAATCCTAGCCTCCAAGGAGAGACTTGGTTTCACCCTTTCCATGACAGACCTATTTGTTTTCTTGGCAGTCCATGGTATATGTTCAAGACTCTTCTCCAGCACTACAACTCAAAGGCATCAATCCCTTTTTTGTCAACTTTAGTCACTGTCCAGCTCTCTGACGCAAGTAACTGTGAAGACCACTGCCTGGATCAGGTGCACCTTAGCTGTAAATAAAGATTTACAACCTCTGATAACTTGACCTCATGAATCAGAATCAACTCAATGGCTGTGGGTAGGTTGGTTTGGGCCATGTGGAGATAAAACACAACAAAGCAAAAACCCACCACGTCGGGACAACTCCAGCTCGTGGCGACCCTCACTGGGCTTCTGGGCTTGGAAATCTTTACAGGAGGCCACTGCTCATCGTTCGGCTCTGGAGCAGCTGGTGGATTTGAACTGCTGACCTTCCAGTTAGCAGCTCCATATGCTGTACACTACTCCACCATGATTATTGCATGTGCAAAAAAAAAAGTTTGAGACATTATGAGAACAACCAAAAAGTGCCACAAAAACATGAAGTGCACACATGCATGAAGTGACACAAAACCACAAAGGCACCGACGGACTCGCTCGATGCGAGGCTGCCACAAATCTTCAGTATGCAGAAGATACAGTATCTGTGAGGGGCAAAGAGAGAAGCATCCTGAAAGGAACCATGCCATGTTCCAGCCTCACCAGGTTGGGGCGTGTGTGCGTGCATGAAGGACAGAGGCCACCGTGGAGCCCAGTCCCTCGGGGATCCAATGACAGATGCAGAGCGAGAGGGAAGAAATGAGACTGCAGCCCTGGAACAACTGTCCTTCCAGAGCCAACTCATCCCCAGGGTCAGTGAGGGCACGAAAGCCCCACTCAGAGGCAAGCACTCTTCCGGAATCTTAACAATGCAGGAGGACTCTGGGGACCATGCCCATCTGGCCTAGAAATGCCAAAGGAAAATTCCAGAGACTGGAGAACGGACCGAACTAGCTAGCAGTGTTCTAGGTGCTCAGCCTGTGCTGGGACCTGGGGCGGCATGCGCTGCCAGCAGCTACGAACCTCAAGGGGAGTGGCTGAGTCTCCTCGGTGGTCACCGAAGAAGGACTGGCCTGTGGGGTGCAGTGCCTACCCTGCAACACACGTGGCCACCAGGAATCAGTGTCAGCCTGACCGCAACAGGGTCAGTTCTGGCTTACAGCGTGCAAGGTGATGCCAGAGGGATCCGGAGTGGCAGGGGTTAAACGCTGGGCCCCTAACCGAAGGGCCAGGAGTTGGAGGCCACCCACTGCCCCATGGGAGAGAAGACCAAGCAGGTAAAGATTACAGTCTCAGAACCTTGTGGGGCAGTTCTACTCTGTCCCACAGGGCTGCCATGCGGCAAATTAAAAGGAGAATGAAAGCAGAGACTTTCATGCCAATGTCCACGCAGCCCCAAGCGCCGAAAGGAACAAACAACCTAACTGGCCATCACTGATGACTGGACAAACACGACGTGATATGTCCACATTAAGGGAAGCCTGGGAAGCTGCAAAGGAAACGATGCCCTGATGCTACAGCGTGGATGACCCTTAAAAACACGCTGCTGAGTCAAAGTCAGACACAAAGGGGCAAACGTTGTATGGGTCCCCTTGCAGCGAAAATCTGTGATCAGCAGAACTCAACGCATCAGTATCAAGTCAGGGTCAACTCATGGCTGAGCCACCACAGGCTTTCAGAAGCTGTAAACCTCACAGCCCGTCTTTCTCCTGAGCAGCAGCTGGTGCATGTCAACAGACCCAAAGGTGAGCAGTGAAGCACCCTATGGACTCATCACCAGAGCTCCCTAAGACCTAAAATATAGAGACCAAAGCTGAGTCGTTGTTACCAAGGGTAGGAGGCAGGAGAGTGGAGAAGGGGGTCTCACTGCTTAGGGGACACAAAGACTTGTCAAGGGTGATGGGGACAAAGGGGACAGCGGAACGTCATGAAGGACGTGGCCAGCCGTGCACATGGAGAACACGGAGCAGGCACCCTACCTCCTACCACTAGATCCCAAGCATACTCAGAAGACTGAAGCATCGGTGTCTTTGAACCGTGGTGGCGAAGACCCGTCAACGTCCCCTGGAACGCCAACACAGCTATCCTGGAAGCCGGCGAGCTCACGAGATGCAGGGACAAGACCATCTCGCCTACTCTGATGTGCTGTCAAGAAGGATCAGTCCCTGTGGAAGGACAGTGTGCTTGGAAAGGCAGAGGGTCCGCAAACAAGAGGAAGCCCCTCGAGGAGCCGGGCCGACGCAGTGACCACAATCACCAGTTGAAGCTCAGCAGAGCCTGTGAGCAGGGCTCAGCCCCCGGCAGGGCTCTGTCCTGTCGTACCAGGATCCTGTGAGCGAGGGCCAGCTTGACCGCTGAACACAATAAAAGAAAAAACAGAAAGACGACTGTGGTGCACAGCTCTGGTCTGATACCCAGGGGTCACCACGAGTCGGGGTCTCCTCGATGGTGACTGAGAGGACACTGAGGAGCTCCAAAGGGCTCCCCTGGACACTCAGGGTCACAGCCTCGGCTGAGGAGGGCAGCCACCTTCAGGAGCCCTTGGCTGAGAGCACGAGAGGGAAAGTGATGAATCAGATGAGGCAGCCAGGGCAGGGCACCAGGAGGCAACGCAAGAAGAGACATGAGGACAAGGTCCCCCACCGTCTGCTGTCATCTCTGTCCCCTGGCCAGCCAGGGAAAATAGCACTGGACTGCTTCCCGCCCGGCTCCAAGCCAGAGAACCCGGGCCAGCACAACTGAGTCATCCTCTGGCTACACGCTGACATGACCTTTAATGCCCGGGTCTAGGGAGCTGGACCTCTGCTAAAGCTGGAGCTCCATGGGTACCAAAGGAGGCTGCGCTTGCCTGTGTGCCTCCAACGTCCCTGAGTGATACAGTTAACACACTCAGCTGTCAAAAAGAAAGTGAAGGTCAAGTCCAACCAAAGGTGCCACAGAAGAAAGACCTGGTGATCTATTTCTGAAAAGCCAGCCTCTGGAGCATGGTTCTGTTCTGACAATGTACTTGATGATCACAGATCTACTCACTCTCGGGAACACAGTGGACTCTCCTGTCACTGAGAGCCACCGGCCTAGACTGCAAAGGAGCTTGTGTGTCCTGAGCCACGCCCTCTATCGTGTGTTCTCACTCCAGGCTGGCCTCACAGCTGTGTGCCCTGCGGCAGACAGCCCACAACCAACACGGTGCGGTTGCTGCTGTTAGCTGCCATCGACTCCACCACAACCCACAGCAACCGTAGGAACCACGGCCTACCCTGCGCCGTCCACGGCATCTGTGCAGAAAATCAGGGTCCAAGTGAGTCACAGACACAGAAATACCCCGATGGAAGGCGATCTAGCTTTGGCAAGTTCAAAATATCACTTTGAAAAAGATGTCTCCAAAAATGATCAAACTAAACCCACTGAATGCCACTGAGCCGATTCTGGTCAAAGCAGCCCTGAGGCTGTAAAAGAACGGAAGGGGACTGCCCATCATTCTCCGAGGAACTTGAATGCCATGCCTGTGGTTGGCAGTGCAACTCCCTATCCATGAGGCCATGAGAGCTCTCTAATAGGGCTGTTCAGGGCTGTTGGTGATAGGTTTGCTATGAGTTACAAACAACTCAATGGCACATAACAACAGCACACTTAAACCAAGGCGGCCAGCGAAAGATCTTCCAAGAATCACAGTGGCCTTGGAAAGCATGCGCGTGACAGCTGCACAGAATCAAGGGAGCTAGATATTTACTCAGATGAGTGTCATCACTTGGGCTCACCAAACGGCCATTTCTAAATCAACAGACGCACTACTCCATGCTGAATAATTGAAGACAATTTGAGAAAAAGCAGACAAAGCAAAGTTAGATTCCTGCACCTTAGCAGAAAGAAGCCTGGATAACGTAGTTGGTTTTGTGCTTGGCAGCTCACCAGACAGCTGATAGTTCAAATCCACCAGGTGCCCAGAGTAGAAAGCGAGAGCATCTCCTCCAATGAAGATTTACAGCCTCATGAACCCAGTGGAGAGTCACTGAGGGTCAGAGAAGACCAGACGGTGAGTTATACATCTCTGCTGGAGAGGAGGGCAGAGAAAAGGCTGAGGGATGGTTCCCAACATCTGATCACGCACCTCTTGCAAAAATACCTGTAGCTGTACAGTGAGATGGCATATCATAGCCAAAATAATCACTGTATGGATTGAGAGGTTAGTGATAACTCAGGTGAAAACTAGAATAGGCAAGTGGATAGAGACCACTGATGGTTCCCAGAACTGAAAGGGTGAGCGGGAAGGGACTGCTATTTAAGAAGCAGAGAGCTTCCATTTGGGTGGCGAGAAATGTGATTACAGATGGTTGATACGGAGCACAATCAATGGAATTAAGTCGATCAATGGAACACATGAACAGAGAACACTGGCAAGTGACGTGTTGCTATATGCATATATTCTTGCAACAGTTAAAGATTGCTCACGATAAAAACTATTTATTAGACTTCTGGCTAAAAGGTGGTAAATGAATCTCACTCCTTTATCTCCTCTCGTTCCCCAAAGAACGGCTAAAATAAGAAGAGAGACGAGAGGGAGGGGGAAGCACTGGAGCCACAAGGACAGAGAGGGTGGGAGGGAGAGATTTCAAGGGAGACGTGGAGATCAAAGAGCAGAGGGAGCCTGGCGGAGCAGAACGGAGAAACGACGTGCCTCGTCCCGGCTATGCATCAGGAAGGAGCCTGGCCCCGCAACCCCAAGGGGACGCAGCAGGTGCAGCCTGGGCTACAGCAGGTGACCAGTCCTGCTCAGCCAGCACTCTGCTCCTGTGTCCTCACGGGGTCCCTGGGAGCCTGCAGGTCCCAAGAGTTCCCACAGATGCCAGCGAGAAGTCACACAGGGCTACAGCGAAGCGTAAGCCGAGGACACGGACTCAGGTGCCTCGGTGGCACAAATGGTTAAACACTGGGCTGCTCATCTCAAGGTTGAGGGTTTGCATCCACCTATAGGCACTGTGGAAGAGAGGCCTGGTACTCTGCTTCTAAAAGGTCACACTCTATAGAGAATAGTTCTACTCTGACACAGATGAGTCACCTTGAGTAGCTGGAGTGGACTTGATGACAACTGGCTCAGTTCTGTGCATGGATCTGGGAAAGAGGGTCTCAGCCAACTTCTCCAAAACTCATCACATAACCCCTGCAGACAGGCACGCCCTGCTCTCAGCCCCACCACACACAGCACCTCCCAGGACAAAGGGGCAGGCAAGGGGTGGTATAAACCTTTTGCTACTGTTTGCATTATAAGTTCTGTGCAATGTACCACGTTATTAAAAAAATTAAAAGTATACAGAACATAAACACAGAGTAAACCTTCTAAGAATGGTAGATCCTCCCCTCCCCCATCTCTTTAAAGTTTTCTCATGCAATAAAAAGAAAATGACATTTTAAATTTTTTTTTTTTTAATTTTTTATTATTTTGTGTGCGTGTACCGTCAAATCAGATCTGACTGGTACAGGAGGATATTGCGCCTCCTTCTCCGGCAGAGCATCTGGTGGATTCGAACCGTGTTCCTCTGAGATTTGCAGTGCAGCTTCTTGCCACTAGGCCACCAGAGCTCCCCTGAAAATGACATTTTAATTCAGGGAGAATTAAGAGTGCTGGATTGAGGAAGGATTTTCTACACTTTCAAGAGCAGGCAGAGACTGTGACGATGGTGCAGGACCAGGCAGGGTTCGGTTCTGTTGTCCACGGACACTGACGAGTCTGCGTCAACAGCATCCAACAACAATTCCTTTGTACCAGAAATCTCACAAACCACTCGGTGCACATGCACAGACACAGAGCGAGTGTGAGAAAACTGGCATAAAACACCAATGCACAACTCACTGAAGAATCAAACAGCCAATAAATATATGATAAAAACAAGAATGTGTTTCTTCAAGTCTTAAACATCTAGAACAAAACAGCAATGTAAAACCATTTTTTAAAATTTACTTTTTTTTCCTATCAGATTTTAAGAAACGATTCACCTGTTTCAGTGTCAGTGGGAATGTACAGAAAACCAGCCAGTTTACACATCGCTAAGGAGGAAGAGGCCAGATGAGATGGATTGACGCAGTGACTGGGGTAATGGGGGTGGGTGTGTCGGAGTCAGCGAGACGGGCTCAGGACAGGGCTGGCTTCAGAGCTGCTGTACATCAGGTAGCGATGAATTGCAGGTGACTCGACGGCACATAACAACAACAAGAAGTCCTGGTGCCATGTTGTGGTTGCATGCTGTTGAGTCGGAACCAGGCCACAGCTGACCCTGCAGCAGGTTTTCAGAGGCAGTAAGCTGCAAGGGAAGAGATTATCCATCCTTTTCCTGCAGAATAGCTGGTGGATTCAAACAGTGTGCCTTTGGGATTGCAGTGCAGCTTCTTACCACTAGGCCAATAGCAAATAACTGATCAGGCTGCTAATCAAATGATTATGGGCAAACCTCTCCCAAAGATTTACAGCCTCAGAAAGCCACTGGAAAGTTGCTGTGAGATCAAATGATCAAATCAACTCAACAGCAATGAATGGGTTATACATCTTGGCTGGAGCGGGTGAGTGGGGAAAACCCTGAAGAATCATCTTCAAATCTTAATCCGATTATTAAATCTGATTAAATCTGATGATTTAGCCTTAGAAAAAATACTGAAAGGAGTGCAATTTAAATCAATAGGGAAAGAAAAAGTAACAGGTGTGTGTCTGTCCGTTTGTGAACTGTCACACAATCATTCAAAGGACAAGGTGGCAGGATCTCTGGGCTTCCACGGATATCACAAGCATTAAGCACCAGGTTACTAATTGAAAGCCTGGAGGTTCAAATCCACCCAGTGGCACCTCAGAAGAAAGGCTTGGCAATCTGCTAAGACCACAGACCTTGAAAACTCTACAATCTACTCTGACACACCAGAGTCACCACGAGTTAGAATCAACTCAGACGCATCCAGTCTAGAACTTCTGGGCTTCTTAGAAGAGTATCTAACAACTTATTTACTGTATTAATATTCACTATATATTAAATCAATTAGCAAGTTATAAAATATAAATTGTCCAATGTTGTTGTTGTTGTTAAGTGCTGTTGAGTCATAGGACACTCATAGTGATCCAATGAACGAAAGACCTGAACACTTGCATAACTTTCGATCTGTCTCCAGGTTCATAGGGTTTCCAGAGGCAAGCTATTTCAGAAGTGGATGCCACTCCTGCTTCCAAGCTTGTTTTAATCGGGGAGCTCCACCAAACACTGTTCACCACAGGTTACCATTATCACAGTTGACACATCAGTGTCACAATGTTCAGCATCACAGCAACCACGAGTTACCTCTGTACAGCAAACGGGCAGACCAGTGCTATACCATCTAAAGGAATGTTTAACCAAAGACAATTAAATCCAGATTTAAGAACCAATGCATGGTTCAAACTCCATGAGCTCCGTCATTTCAAATTCCTCCATAATCATGCATTCTCATTGGCTCTCACCACCCAAAAACGTCCATCTGGGAGCATTCCACTGCCTCTCCAATCTCCTCCTATTCTGATGCCACAGTTTCTTCACAGAATCTAACTTCTTGAATGATTTGTCCACCGTATAGACTGAGTACACATGAGGGAAGAATACATATATAAACAGAAGATGAACAAAGACCTGAAGCCTTTCTATAACTACCATCATTTCTCCAAGTTCATAGACTTTCTAAAGGCAGGTGGTTTAGAAGGAAGGAAGGGAGGGAGGGAGAGAGGGAGAGAGCGAGAGAGGGAAAGAGAGGGGGGGGAAGGAAGGAAGGAAGGAAGGAAGGAAGGAAGATGCCAGTCCTGCTTCCAAACCTGAATCAATCTGGGAGCTCCAACAAATACTGCCCATGATAAGTAGCCAATTATGGTGTTTGACACACCTATGGCCCAGGTGACCACACAACCCTATTTTATTAAGTGAAGAAAAGAAATGCAGGTGGCTGCACAGCACACACACACACGTGCACACACACAGAGTCTGGGTAGTTCACACTTCATGCTGCAATTAATAGTTATCACTGAGTTAAAGGGATGACAGTGAATTTTATTATATGCCATTAGAGGTTTTTTCCAATTTTTTGCCTGATATACTTACTTCTGTACTTTAAAAAAAATCTATTTGTAAAGCAGGAGAATGTAAGGACTAGGTGACAGCTTTCTGGTGCAGGGAGGGTTGCTGCTCGTGACAGCTAGTCTCAAGGTCCTCATTCACCCAGGAGCTCACTCACAGACACTTCAAAAGCAAAGGCTAGAAATGTGTGAACTCAGCAACGTGGAGCTACAACTGCTCCCAAACTAGGTCCTCTGCCTGGCTGGGTTGACCAGATGTTTGGAGCTACCAGCCAGGGGCAAGACAGGACAGTAGAGTGGGGGTGATGGAGAGAAGACAAGTACTGGGGCAGATCTGGACCAGACAGTGAGATGGAAAGGCTAGGCTACTACCACTTGGGAAAGGGGCCGGATACCCTGGTATAGAACATTCTCCCAGACACAGGACCCTGATAAGAGTTAGAGGGAAGGAAAGAAAGAGGAAGGGAAAGGGGGTGAGGCATGGCATCTCCAGCCCCTTGAGGATAAAGGATTTCATGTTGCCTCCAAGAGACCCCAAGGACCTGCCTCTCCAAGCACTGAAGGAGAAAAAGGGTGTTGGGAATTATCACGTAAGTCATGGGAAAGAAGACTGTCTATCTGGTCTTGCTTAGTCAGGAAGCTCTGTGAACCTGTCCACCATGAAACACACATTCATGTGTTGTTACACGCTATCAAGTCAACCGGAACTCAAAGTGACCTTAAGCACTGGAGATCAAAGCCTTGTATGCATGTATATACACATACATATGTATACGTGTGCCTGCACACATACACGTGTGTGTGTGTGTGTGTGGTTGTGTGTGTCTGTGTGTGTGCGCGCGCACACACACTTTAGTGTTTGGTGCCACCAAGTCACCTGCAACTCAACGTGTCTGTGTGTACCGAGCTTCACTGGCACTGGCTCTGCTTCTCCTGAGGACCCAGCTAAGTCCCCGTGATTCTGAATCTGCTCTCCGGCTGGGGGTCTGCCTTCCTCGTTGTTCCCATGTGGTGCCGGGTCACTGCGAGTGGGGACTAATATGACGGCAGCTAACAACAACGGTGATGTCACTGTGAAGAATGAGTTTCTTGTTTTCAGATTTTATTAAGGTCCCTTTAAGGACCAGAGATTTACATAGCTTTTTCTCCTGTGTCTTCCCCAAAGGATTCAAGGTTCTGAAAGAAGTAGTTCATTTAACACGCTTTCCCTCCTCCCCTGCCACCCACCTCCCTGTGTGGAACGGTCTGAATTCTGCTCACCCGTCACACACACAACAAATGCCTCACCCACTACACACACAGCAAACGCACCACCCGCCGCACACACAGCAAATGCACCACCCGCCACACACACAGCAAATGCACCACCCGCCACACACACAGCAAATGCACCACCCGCTACACACACAGCAAATGCCTCACCCACTACACACACAGCAAATGCAACACCCGCCGCACACACAGTAAATGCAACACCCGCCACACACACAGCAAATGCCTCACCCACTACACACAGCAAATGCCTCACTCGCCACACACACAGCAAATGCAGCACCCACCACACACAGCAAATGCACCACCCACCACACACACACAGCAAATGCACCACCCGTCGCACACGCAATAAACGCACCACCCGCCGCACACACAGCAAACGCACCACCCGCCACACACACAGCAAACGCACCACCCGCCACACACGCAGACAATACCTCACTCACCACACACACACAGCAAATGCACCACCCGCCCCACACACAGCAAATGCATCACAGTGCAGGAGCTGAAATGAGCAACTGCTGGCTGGTCCAAACCAGCTGGCCAACCAGCACAGGCCAGTTCTTCCACGTGAATAGCTGTGTCTTTACGTTAAATTTTTAAAGTAAATAAATAAATACAGCAAACCCACTTGCCATCACATCAATTCCAAGTCAAAGAGACCGCAGGGCAGAGCTGAGCCACCCCACAGGGCTCCCAGGGCTGTCACTCACCATCTGTCTCCTGGAGCAGCTCGTGAGTTCACACTGCCTGCCTTGCAGTTGGCAGCGGTGCACTCTGACCACTGCACCACAGAGGAGAACAGCTCACAGAGCTTCGAACACTGTAAAACCTCACAGGGCCTGACACATCTTTCTCCTGAGGAGCAGCTAGTGGGTTAGAACCACTGACCTTCTAGTTAGCTGCCAAGCACTTAACCACTGCACCAGCAGGGCTCCTCTCTAGAGCAAAGAGGGCCACACTCACAGCTAGATCTCTATAGTACCATACTCCAGCTAAACGTCAGAAACCACACAAAATCAAAGAGCAGCATTTGTCCAGGGCGAAAGCTCAGAAGCCGGCAGGGGAGGGGGCAGAGCAGGAGGACTGAGGGCGCAGGGAGGAAGCGGGAAGAGAGCGGCTCCATAGTGGAGCCTGTGAGTAACGTCATGAAACAAAGCGTGTACGAATGACCAAATGGAAAACCGATTTGCTCTGTAAAATTTCATTCAAATCACCATTTAAAAAAGAAAGAAACATTTTGACATTTAATACAGACACTGTAGGGAGAACTGCAGAAAAGACACCCAGACACAAAGTCCCCTCCTGCAAAGAGCTGAGAGGAAGAGAAGCGGCCACAGAGTGCAGGGCAGCTCTAGTTTGTTGTCAACTGCTGTCATGGCAACTCTGTCACCTAGGATACAAAATGCTGCCTGCTCCTCCACCATTTCCAGAGGGATCCATACAGATCAGACCACCGAGATCCGCCGGCCGCTTCGCAGAAGGAGACCGTCCGGCTTTTCCTGCTAGTCCACGTCAGTCCGGAAGCTCTGCTGAAATCTCTTCAGCATCCCAGCAACACACAGATCTCCTCACTGGTCACGGACCCAATCTAGGTCTTCCTCACAGAGGGAGTTCGACCTCATGGGTTAGAGTCAAAGTGTAGGGAAGGAAGCACAATGGGGCAGGAATTCAATTCAACTGTGGGACTTGAGGAACGCCTCTCACACTAAGTGAAACTCCAGCTTGACTCCGAACGCCAGGCGGTTTCCAGCCTGGAGAAGTGTGAGCAGTGGCGTGGAGGTCGATGGTCTGACGGTACAGGAAGACGGCAGAGAGCAGCACACTGCAGCCACGGTACCTGGAGCCCACTGAAGCAGTGCCATCTGGATTCTCAAGGAGACAGAAGCAGGATTCTGGGAGACCAGGGGATAAATCGGGCAGCAGGGTGAGGAAGGTTTAGGGAATATAAGACCAAAAGTGGGAGTGGTCATGAAATGAGAACGACAATGCCAGTGAGAGCCCTCAAAGACCGCGCACCCTTGGGGTACAGAGAGCCGGAAAGGACATAGGGATGGGTGACTAGAGAGACCTGAGGGAGTCCCCAGAAACAGAGACCTCATCAGTGGTCTACCTAGAGTGAACCCACCCAAAAAGAATGAGGATGAAGCAGGCCCCAAGGTAAAGTGGTGTCATGGTTCTGAGACCCCAGGACAACACCAGCCAATGGAGGAAAGTCAGGATCAAAACCAAGGCCATGAGTGGCCAGCAGAAGCAGGTGGTGAAATCATGGCACTCAGTTATAACAGAAATTCCAGTACTAGTCAACTGTACTCCATAGTGACCCGTGGGCATCAGGACAGAACTGTGCTCACTGTTTTCAATGGCTGGTTTTCTGGAAGACTTTCTTCTGAGGGATCTCTGGGAGGATCTGACCCTCCAACCTTTCATTTAGTAGTCAAGTTCATGAACCTTGTGTATCTCCCAGAGGCTCCCCCAATAGAGGACCTCACTTCAGTCAGATTTGCACCAAGTGATGTTCCAATCTTTCCACCTGGTGGTGGATTCTCACTGGTGGTCAGAACCTGTTGATGAGCTGAAATGAGCCTACATGTGGGTCCATCAACGGCAACAGGCTGGAGACACGGGACAAGATCAAGGCCAACCACAGCTAATCCACTAGTGTTGAAAGTGAAAGACAGTGGGCCAAGGCAGTGTGTTCTCTCGCTCTGGGCACATCTCAGAGCCACACAGCAGCTCAGCCGGGTGCCTCCAGAGTAAACGAACTGAATGGCACCACACACAGCTGTGCAACTTTCACCAAGGTACTCCTTTCTTTTTTGATGTCCTCAGGTATAAAAGCAGAGATAATAATAGTACCTACCTCACAGGGCTGCTGAAAAATTAAATGTATTAACGTATGTGAAGTGTTTCAAAAGGCATCCTCACATAACCATCAGCTATAATTATCCAACTTCAATCTTTACGTCAATTCCTAGGTGCCCCCTAAGTCTCTCCCTACTGTCATTAAGACCTGGCCTTCTAGGGTAAGATACACACAAACTAAGACAGCAATATCCTTTTCAGTTCTCCAGACTTCTCACGCATGGCCTTCCGCTCCATCTCGGGGGTGGTGGCACAGTGTGAAGAGATGGGCAGGAAACTGTACCTGTCAGTGCCGACATCCCAAAACAGGTGCCTCAGATTGGAAACATGACATAAAAGGATCCAAAGAACCACTATTAGTCATCGCGGGCCAAGTGTGTCACGGCTGAGCGGGAAGTGCTGGGAACATCAATTACCCATCTTTCTTCCAACAGACTTCGCATCTTCCCCAGCCAGCCAGGAACCTGGATGTCTTGAGAGTTCTTTGTCTTGACAACAGGAGGCAATATCTAGGGTGGAAATGGTGCACAGGACCATTTCGCCTGAAGTAGAGGAGCCTTCGTCGGCACCCCACCTGGAGATGGGCTGGCAAACATCTGTCAAGGCATCATCTCCAACTCCAGAAGGAAGCGGAGAGCTTCGCCAGGCATGAGTGTGATTAACTGAGCTCGTGGGGAAGCAGGAGGGAGCGACGGGAGGCAGCACAGGTAGGAGGAGCAGGAACAATCGTTCCCAGGGGCCTCCCACGGCCTGGCTGCACACAGTCTCTGGGTCTCTCTGGTTGTCACTTCCTGAACCAAGGGCGTTCTCCCCAGGCAGCATGGGGCTTCCTGGTCTCCAGTCCAGCCACCATGTACTGAGTGCTGTGACGCTGGCGTTAACACTTTCCCCCTCTTGTAACCTGAATGTTGTTCTTTGATGCTGTCAAGTAGATTCCAACACACGGCAACCCACGCGCATCAGAAGGAAGCCCTGCCGGGCTCCGCCCGTCCTCAGTCTCTGCTGTGCCAATGCCCACAGCCGCAGCCCTTCTGTCACACCGTCTCACTGGGCATCGTCCTCTATTCTCTGACCCTCCACTTTCATGAGCACAATGTCCTCTTCTGGGGACTGGCCCTTCTGATAATGTGTTCAAAGGATGAGAGACAAGCTCTCATCACAATGACTTCTAAGGAGTCTTCTCATACTTATTCCAAAACAGACATGTTGATTCTCTGGCAGCCCGTGGGGTAGTCAATCTTCTTCACCAGTTCTGGGATTCAGCTTTCGTTCTTCTTTGGTCTTCCTGATTCACTGTCCACTTCTAATATGCATAGGAGGCGAACGAAAAGACCAGTGGCTGGGGCAGGCACACCTAAGTCCTTATAGGGACATCCTTGTTCTTTGGCACTTGAAGGGGGTCCTTGGTAGCACATATGCCCACTTGCAATCCTTGGTTTCTTGACTCCTACTTCCACGGGCATTCACTGTAAGTCCAAGTAAAATGAAATCCTGGCAACACCAATGTTCTCTCCACTCAGCATGTTTTGGGTCCAGTTGTGAGGACTTTTGTTTTCTTGATGTCAAGGTATAATCCATAACTGAACCCTGTATGTAGCGCTTGATCTTCGAGTCCTGTTGTCTTCGTCACATTGAACAAGGTTGTGTCATCTGTACAATTTAGATTGCTGAAGAGTCTTCCTCTAATCCCGATACCAATTCGTCTTCATGTGATCTAGCTTCTCAGAATATCTGTTCCGCATACAGTCTGGAAAAGTACGGCAAAAGGATATAACCCTGACACACATCTTTCCTGGCTGTAAACTATGCAGGTTTTCCTCGTTCTGTTCAAATGACTGCTTCTTTAGTGTTTTGGTGTTTTTTTTAAAAAAAACAAACTACAATGGTCTAGACTAGATAATTCCGTCCAGCTCACGTACTTACCTTCAGGTCTGGGAATCCTGGCCATGGGCTAGAGAATCCGCTGGGTCTGGGATGACAAGGACACCTGTCCCATCCTGATCGTTTGCTCTAAATGAATCAGAGATGCTGCAATCTCCTTTTGGATAGGTCCTGGGTCCGGAGCCATCACACTCGCCAGTTAAGGATTTAAAACACTTGACTGCAGGAATGTGAGTGGACACAAATGGCTCACTGCACCAGCATGGCGGCTATGAGGTAGAAACAGTCTAACTTCAACAAGCCACAAAAAAACCCCAAACTCACTGCTGTCAGATCGGAACCGACTCCTAGCCGACCCTCCGGCGGGCTGTCAGAGGCTATAAATCACACAGAACAAGGTTTCTCAACTTCCTCCCTTGGAACAGATTTGAACTAAGTGCCCTTAGATTGACAGTGTAGCTGCCACTAGGACACCAGGGCTACACAGCAAACAAACAGAGAAGCAAAATGCAGTGGAACAGGCACAGTGGAACACCACTCAGCCACGTGGAGAAACGGCATCTGACGCGAGTCACGACACAGATGAACCTTAAAAGCATTGTTTCGTGAAATGCATCTATCACAAAACGGCATATAGCCTCTGTTCTCACCCCAAAAACCAAACCCACTGTTGTTGAACAATTTACTCTGACTCATGGAGAACCCCCAGCAAGTCTCAGAGCCTGCAAATCTTCAGGGGAGAAGACAGCTCACCTTTCTCCCAAGGAGCAGCCGGTGGATTTGAACCTCTAATCTTTAAGTTAGCAGCCCAATCCACTTCGCACTTAGAGGAATGGGTGAGCGCACAGAAACCAGAGTTCATTCGCGGTTCCCAAGGGCAGGAGGGAAGGACTCTGGGAGTTTTTGTTTATTTGAGAGAAAATTTGGCAATGACTATGGATGGTGCTGACACATGATTAATATAATTGATATCATTAAATTGTCTGCTTGAAAAATGTTGACTTGGCAAATATGCTACTCCTGCATTAAAAAGAAAAAAAGTCCTGAGTCTGGGAACTTGGAGTAGTTAAAAAAATCATTCCCCAGCAGTCCTTGGAAAGACGGAGGGTCAGTGAAGGAGAGGAGGACAAGATGGACTGACACAGAGACTTCAGCAACAGGCTCGAGTGTGTGAGAAGGGAAGAGGCTGCCGCAGCACTCGACAGGGTTCAGGTCGGCTGTTCATAGAGTCGGTGTGAGTTGCACTTGGTGGCACCTAACAACAGTCTCAGAAGTTCAACGTCATCGGCCTCTCTGAGGGAGGAAGACGTGGCAGTTTGCTCCTGCAAAGATTTACAGGCCAGGAACTCAGGTGCGATCTGCTCTATGTGGGCCAGAAGAGTGGAGACAGCGATGGTTTGGGTCATTTGGGTTGCAGTATCTTGCCCCTCTGAGGACGGTCCACACGGGCAGCATCCACACCTCCGGACTCACGGGGGCTGGACAGATCTTGCCCCTCCCAGGATGGTCCACACGGGCAGCATCCACACCTCTGGAATCACAGGGGCTGGACAGATCTTGCCCCTCTGAGGACGGTCCACACGGGCAGCATCCACACCTCTGGAATCACGGGGGCCAGAAGGAAAGGCAGACTCGGTGAACATAAATTTGCCTATGAGCCAGCTCTCAGGGTCTCTGCAGGTGCAGCTGTTTCCTGCCCTGCTCCTCAAAAGGCTGAACACTGCAACCACCTGGCCAAGAACAGGGAGAGAGGGCAGGTCCCCACGTCCACAAGATGCAGAGGCCACTGGTCTGGATGTTCCAAGACTCCCAGGAGAACCCAGCGTGCAGCCAGGTTTTGAGAAGCTCAGGGCAAAAGTGAAGTCAGAGTTAAACCCTCCCTGCAGGTTCTCAAACTCACCTCTGTCTAGATGGCCGGTGGCCAAGGAGCCCATGGGGTCAGAGCCAGGCCACCCTCTCTGAGGTTCTGATTGACCAGGAGTCATTAGCCTTAAGCAGCTCCTGCCTGTTGAATTCACAGTCCCCCAAGCCTCCCGCAGGAGGTGACAACATCTTTTGATCCTCCTTTCCTCTCTCCTTTTTCCTCTGTCACCACCCCCATGAGTATAGCAAGCGCACAAACCAGAAAACACAATATAACCAGAAAACCTCTCCCTGTGCCACGAAGTCAATCCCCACGCATGATGACCGTCACAGGGTTTCCAGGGTTGTGAATCTTAACAAAAGGAGACGACCCAGCTTCTTCCTTGGAGCTGCCAGGGGTGGGGTGATTCAAACTGCCAGAGAAGTGCGGCCTGCCTGCGGTGAGCAACACAACTCGCTGTGGCCCGCACCACCAGAGCCTCTCGCAGGGAGTCCTGGAAGAGGCCAAAGTGCTAAAGAGCCAGTGTCCTTTAGGGCTTGAAGGTGTGCCTGGCCCAAACATAGCGTTTTCCCTTGTATAAAACAAGCTTGGAAGCAGGAGAGACATCCACTTCCAAAATAGCTTGCCTCTGAACCTATGAACCTAGAGAAAGGACAAAAGTTATACAAGTGTCCAGGTCTTTCGTTCATAGGGCCATTATGAGTCGTCTATGACTCGACGTCACTTAACAACAACATATGAATGTGAATCCTGGTCATGTGAAAGTTGGACAAAGACTAAGGAACACCAAAGAAGAACAGATGACTGTGAATGATGGTGTTAATGGAAACAGTAATACACAAAAAAAACCCAACTAACAAATCTGTCCTGGGAAAAGTGCCCCCCAGCGCACCTCAGAAACAAGGATGGTGAGACATCATCTCGCTTCCTTTAGACATGTCGTCAGGAGGTCACTGGAGAAGGACATCACGCCTGGAACAGCAGGAGGTCAGCAAAAGAGAGAAGACTCCCGTGAGATGGCCGGACACAGTGACCGTGACAACGTGGGGAAGACTGTGAGGATGGCACTGGACCAGGTGGGGCTGCATTCGGTTGCTGAAAGGTTCGTGATCAGCCGGAGGCACTGATAGCACCTAACAGTAAGCGAGGCTGCTGTTATTATTTCCCATTCCAGCTGTGGGTGGGAAGGGAGTGCCCGAGTGGGAGATACAGAAAACAAATCCTAAACATCCATTAGATTCAACAGCGGAGCAACTGGTTTTGAGCACGCGGAGACTGACACGTGGCCTGGATGTGCGGTACAGATGTGCGAGGTTTCCTTCTGCAGAAATGTTTACACAGTAATTAGGCCCTTTATCTGCACACAAACAGATTACAGTCTGCAGAATGAATGAAATCGCTCAAAAATCCTCCCATTTCTCATGTAGTTCAGAGCCCTTTCCTCATTCTGGGATTTCCAGAAATGAATGAGTGTTTCAGTTACACAGAGCCGGAGCTGAGGGTGTGGAAGGGGGTGCGAGGAGAGGAGCTGCAGTCTGCACGATGCGCCCACGGCATTCTGTCAATCTGGGCCTCAGTTCTCCGCATCTGTAAAGTGGGGTGGTGAGAGTTCCTGCCGTTCTGGGCTGCGGTAAATCAGGATGCTTCTCTCTGGGTACACAGTCCCTCTTCCATCAACAAAGGAAATTAATGATGGGAAAGGCAGTCCCTGCACTGAGGGCCTTCATGAGCGGCTATGCCAACACGCTTCAGCTACTTTAACAAGCCTTGGGCCCTTAAAGTAGGACATTCAAGTCCCAAAATCAAGTCTGCAACAGAAAACAAACACCGTCATCAAAAAGACTCCACTGCCCTTCAGCTGCCCTAACTCACAGCCTCCCCCTGTGCTCCAGAGAAGAACCCATCTGTGGACTTTTCTTGGCTGTCATTTTTATGGAAGGCGATTGCCAGGTCTTTCTTCCAAGGTACTGCTGGGTGGATTGGAACTGCCAATCTTAGTAGCCAAGTACAAACTGCTTGGACCACCTGGAGACCACAAGTTATATTCTCCTCCATGCACATATACCCTTTTAACCTACTGCCACTGACTCAGTCCCAGCTGACAGCAATTTCCAAGGCTGAAAAATCTTTATGGGAGGAGACTGCCTGTCTTTCTCCTGCAAAGAATATGATGGATTCAAACCACCAACCTTTAGGTTAGTATTCCAACGCACTACACCACCAGGGCTCGTTTGCATATGTAGCTTATCCCCAAATACATCCCTGGCTGTAAGTTAACACTTCCTGTTTTTCCTGTCCTGTTTTCAAAGGATAATATCCTGTAGCAATAATTCTGTCACCAAACTAATTAGCGAAGCCATCTGATCTGCACTCCTAAGTTTTCATCGTGGCTAACTTTTTTTCATGAAAAAGTGCAAGTGATTTGTAATCTTGAGCCAAACTTTTGGGCCCAGATACCAAAGTAATAATATTCAGCTGTTCAGAGATGAGCTTTTAATGAATATTTAATTGCTCAACTCTTCATAAGTATAAATTATGCTTTCAGGGGCTTCTTTGAATACTAAAAAGGCAAGATCCTGTTCCTCCTTGCTGAGCTATGCGTTTAAGCTTCCTAAGTCACCTTTTTCTTTTTTTTCTTACCAAGGGCAAAGCCCATCTAGGTTCCATGCAGGCAGACCTTTGCTGGCGCAGATGGTTAAATGCTCAGGTGTTGGACAGACGTTGGTGACCTGAACCCAAAGGCAATCTCCAGCGGTTCAAATTCACCCGTGACTGAGGGAGAAAGACGGGCACTTTCCTCAGCCCTGGAAACCCGGTGGAGGGTCACCCTGAGACAGAACCAACTCGATGGCAGTGAATGTGAAGGACCTGGGGTGTCTGGTGATTGGGTTCTTTTTTGCGTGATGTCTTGCATGAAAGGTCTAGAGATCTACTTCCAGAAGGTCACAGCCTTGCAAGTCCAACGACGCAATTCTGTTCCACACACACAGGGTCATCACAGGCATAGCCAACCAGAGAAAGCAACAGGTACCACATGCTCAAAGGACGGATTCCAGAGAGCACCTTAGAGGGTGGGTAACTTAGCGGTGCAGTACTGCCACAAGCCAAGAAAACACAGATGCCTGGATCTGCAGTGTACAGAAAACCAATCTCAACAAGCAGATCATGAAAAGTCAGGTGGTCTGGGGGAGCACAGAGAGGGGCTTGCATGTTGGAGAGAGCACCTTTCTATTGCTTGGACTTCTTCAATAAATAATGCTGACCTCAAAGAAACCATAATCGCCACTCAAGCAGACATATGCACACCCATGTTTATTGCAGATTTGTTCACAATAGCAAAGAGCTGGAAAAAACCTAAGTGCCCATCAACAAACAAATGGATAGAGAAGCTGTGGTATATTCACATAATGGAATACTAAACTGCACTGAAAAACAAGGAACTCATGAAATATTATTCAAAATGGATGACCCTGGAGGACATTATGCTGAGTGAAATATCTCAGTCACAAAAGAACAAATACTACATAGTGCCACTGTTGTAAAACAGGACTGACATAGGTTGGGGGTGGGGGGGAGACTGAGAAAGAGGGGATAAATAATGTATACTGCATTGAAACAGATGAGAGAGAAAACTGTTTTTAAAAGAGATGTGTGATTAGGCATTACTGTCATGACAGGAGTCCAGAACGAAGGCTGAAGGCTGCGTAGTGGAGTGGACTTGGGGGGAGGGATTGTATACCGATGAAAGAATTTTTCTTTTACTTTTAAAGGAGAAGAGTGAACTGTGGGGAAGGGGTGGTCACGGAGAAAAGTGCAACGATGAGTGAATAGAAAAGCAAATTTTTGCAAATTTTCATTAAAATAATTTTAAAAATTAGAAAAAATAATGCTGGCTTTTGTAAATTACAAGGGAACTTGGTGGTGCTGTGGGTAAAGTGTGGAGCTGCTAACTGAAAGTTCACCTCCCACTCCCACCCCAGCTGCTCTGCCGGGGAGAGGTCAGGCAGCTTGCGCCTGCAGTATTTACAGCTTCAGAAACTCTACAGCGGTTCTCCGTCCTGCAGAGTCACCATGAGCGGAATCAGCTCAAAGACAACGGGCTTGGGCTTCTGTCCATTATCAAACCTACGATTAAGCCTAAATCAACTGGGCATTCGTGTTTAAGCTGAACAATGTATAAGGAAGGCTGGCGAAGAATGAATGCCACTGCTGGTGAACAACGTGGACTGTACCACGGGCTGCGTTAAGAGCAAACAAATCCGCCCTGGAAGAAGTAGAGCCGGCTGCTTCTCCAAGGCAAGGATGGAAGACCTCATCCCACATGCACGACTGGGCATGTTGTCAGGGAGCGTCAGTGCTGGGAAGCGGACAGCACGCCTGAGCCAAGGAGGACTGGAGCAGCGGCTGCAATAACGGGCTCACATGGTGGAGACGGAGGCTGGCGCGGGAAGGGGCAGGGCTTCACTCTCGTACGTGGGGCCACTAAGTAGAGACAGACGACAACACCTAACAGCGTCAGCCCATCAGCTGGGCAGTGGCTGTGGAATGAGTGCCCTTTCTTCCATCCTAATCGGAACCAAGGGTTTTGCTACTAAAACTCCCAGCAGTAAGTTGGTAGAGAAAGAATGGGCGTGGTAAATGCAGGCGCTCACGGGACTCCACTCAGGTTATTAGTGACCATCAGCGTCTACAGTTTAAAAAGAAAGATGTGAACCCCTCCAGATACACACTGTCTTTCTCTTTCCCCACCATGGTATTCTCCATCATGTTTCTAAACAGAACTTGCATCAGTGAACTCTGTGCCCATGCTGGGGCGCTGGATTGAACCTCAGAAATCTCCACGTTAAGGTCTCGGAGGCATCTTCCTCCATCCGTTTCTATTACACACCACGTTACGTTTCACACACTGGCCGATTAAGTCTCGGGTGACTGTGCCAAAGGGGTGCATGGAGAAAACACAGCAGTTTTGGGGAAGTTAACATAAATGACACTTCATCAAGAGAAAGACCGAATGATGTCACACTCATGCTTCACGGAGTCCTGGGAGCAGGGCAGTCAAGCGCTTGGCTGTTACCTGAAAGGCTGGTGGCGAGAACTCATGCAGCTTCTCTGCAGAAGACGGAGCTAACAGTCAGCTTCTGTAAAATTAAAGCAAAATCCACCTACTGCCATCAAGTCAATGCCAACTCAGAGAAACTCCACGGGCCACTACCCAATGCCCACTGGGTTCCCCAGGGGGTAGGCATTTATGGAAACAGACTGCATCATCGTTCTCCTGAAGAGAGTTTAAATGAGTAACCTTTTGGTTAGTAGATGCACTCTTTAGCCATTTTGCAACCAATCACAGCCTAGGAAAGTGTGTGTTCTACTCTGTCACACAGGGGCATCATGGCTCAGAATTGACCCAGCGAAAGTAACTCCCGCATGCCTCAGGGCCTTTGCACTGGCTCTATCCCAGTGTCAGGATGTCCTAGACAGGACTCCACCACTGACCCCTTCTGTCATCCTGGTCTCTGCCATAGTCTACTCAGTCAGACCACCCGATTCAAAGTAGCCCCTGGATCTATCACAATTACATGATCTCATTTCATCTTGAAGCCAGTGGTCATTCAAGGGTGGCATTCTTGTTTGCATGCTGGAGACCCTGGTTCAATTCCCGACCCATGCACAGTCACCACTCACAAGCCCATAGAGGCTTGTGTGTTGTTGCTGGGATGCTGGGCAGGGTTCAGCAGAGCTGCCAAAGAGAGAACAGGAAAACAGAACTGGCAATCTACTTCAAAAATCAGTCAGGGAAGGGAGCTCTGGTGGCTTAGTGGCAAGAATTTGTGCTGCAATCCCGAAGCCACACGGTTCAAATCCACCAGATGCTCTGCTGGAGGAGGGGCAATCTCCTCCTGTACCAGTCGGATATGATTTGACCATACACACACACACACAAATAATAAAATAAAAAAGAAATAAAAATGAAAGTTACGATGGCAAGTCAGTCAGTGAAAGCTTACGGGTCACAGTGATTTCATGGAGACAGAGGTCGAAGGCTCAGCAGCAGACAGCGTGTGATCCCACTGTGAGTGAGGTCACATGAGAGACTCAACGGCTGTTCACAGTAACTCTATTATCCACAGACTCATTTTCTTTTTCTGTCTCTATCTGGTTGCTGGTTGTGTCTGCCCCACTCGAACAGGCTAGTGCTGCCTCTTCCTGACTGGCTATTTTCCCCTTTACCTAAACCAGACACATTCAATAAATACTGTTTGAATGAATCAAAGTTTTTGCAAAGCATCCAGATCTGTGGGCCATGAGATGAAAGAAGTGGCCTGTCTTCATGATCTAGCGAACTAGAACAGTGATGGCTTCAACAGGCTGAAATTTACTCTCCGGCCGCGTAAGGGGGTTACAACTTCACATTCAGGCTGCCGGCTCTAGGGGAAGGCTTTCTCTCTGTGTCAGCTCTGGGGGACAGTGCTCATCACGTTTCAATATTTGGGGGCCCAACCTCCCTGGGACTCCATGTGTCTTGGCTTCGATCTTCTCTTGGGTCTAAAGGTCCTGAGCACAGGAACTGAGCCTGGAGGACACACTCCGTTCCTGCCTCTTCTTTCTTAATTACTTGAATGAAAATATACAAACCATATTCAATCTCTCATACACGTTCTGTTTTCTAACGCTGATTAAAATTAAAGTAATAATTTCATTATACTATCAACTCAAACTCCTATTGTATACTGCCTTTATATTTACCCCGTTTGTCTATTTGTTAATCTTTGCTTGCATCTCCCGCCCTTCTCATCCTTGTTAACTCTTCAAGATCGATTCTATCCATGTGTTAACTTTTCCTGAGAGTCTTATGCCATAATTGGGAGCCTAGAAAGGAGTTGCACTGGTGACCCAAAGGCAAGTGGATCCAATCCACCTGCTCCATGGGAGAAAGACAGGCAGTCGACTTCTTTGCCATCCACACAGTCCGTGAAAACCCACTGGAGGTTCCCCTGTGACCTTGTTCAGTCTGGCCTAGACTTTCATCTGCTTGTCCTCTCCAGGGGTCATAGTGTTAAATCCAGACCATGACTGTCCTTCTGTGGCTGCCTTAAACCACTCACACAATTTGTTCTAGACTCATGCCTGCGCAGAATTTCATAAACTCCTGATCATCGTTCAGCGGCAGTGATACTTCACTGCTGTCTCTTCTTTCTTGAATGTGGAGGTCCTTCTTTCTCTACTTATTTCTCTCTCCGTCATTTCTTGTAAGATAAAAGGTGGTGTGGCCCATCCAGGGAAACTCCCTCCCACCACATCAGGGCTGTGATCCGAGTCAGGGCCCCACGTCCCACGCAAATCCCCTTACAGCTGATTGGTTGATCACATTGTGAGGGATGATTGCATCATCGTTACGTAACTTCCAGAATACATCATTACTGCCTAACCATTGACAATCACGGCCCAGACCAATTCACACGTATTTTGGTGGGATACAATCCAATCAATAGCAGCTACTTACAGAGCCTTTATGTAGAACAGCACAGCACTTAGTGAGACCGTAAAATGATTGCGAGTTCTGGTGGCCTAGTGGCAAGAAGCTGCACTGCAGTTCCAGAGGTAAGCAGTTCAAATCCACCAGATGCTCTGTTGGAGAAGGAGGGACAATCTCCTCCTGTACCAGTCAGATCCAATTTGACAGTTCACACACACACACACAAATAATAGTAAAATAAAATAATTTGGAGAAGGAGGGACAATCTCCTCCTGTACCAGTGAGATCTAATTTGACAGTTCACACATAGACAAATAATAATAAAATATTTTTTTTAAATGAGTAGTCACCTTCCGTTGCAGCCTGGTTGTGGGGAGCTTCCCTCAGCCCCACCAGGAGGAAAACAAGCCAGTGACAGGGGCCACACTTTCATCTGCTTGCCCCCTCCCCCCAGCGTCATACTGCTAACTTCTAGTTCACAGTGACGCTGTGGATACCAAAGCACAACTTGCTCTCTCTGTAGGGTTTTCAGTGCCTGGTTTTTGGCAATAGATCACCAGGCCTTTCTTCCAAGGCACTTCTAGGTTAACACAAACCTACAACTTGTCAGTTAGCAGCTAAACTCAACGACTATTTCCACCCCATAAGGAATTTGTTCTGCCAACCCAAAGGCACACGGTTCCAATCCACCAGCTGCTCTGTGGAAGAATGATGGGAACTCTCCTCCCTTGAGATATAATGCCCCTGAAAACTTGCTGGAGGGTCAGCCATGAGTTGTTCCCAACTCAAAAGTCCTTAACAACAACATAATACAAACCCCTCTAAAGCCATTACCCCGAGTCAATTCCAACTTATATCAACCCTGTAAGACAGAGTAGAACTGTCCCACAGGGCACCCAAGGCTGTAATCTCATAGGAGCTGACTGCCTCATTATCTCCCAAGGAGCAACTGGTAGATTCAAACCATTGTCCTTGTGATTCCAGCCAAGTGTTTTAACCACTGTAACACCAAGACTCCCACATCACCTAATTAGTAAGTCTTGTTGCCACTTCACCTTCTTATGGTGATCTGTCACCAAGCCGGCCAGCATCCCTCAGTGGAACTATTCCAGGCTCCTTTCAGTAAACTACCTCCCCCTCCTCCTTCAAATATCTTTGGGGAAACTACCCCGAGGGACGGATAGCCAACCTGTGGCAATCAGATGCATCCTCTGAACAATCTGAATGCAGCAGAATAGTTCAAAACACAAATATCATCATAATAATGACAATAAAGAGAAAGGTTGGAGCTACAAAGCATCACTTGGGAGAGACCACGGGGCAGCTCCTGACTCCAAGCTCACCTGGGTTGCCCCACACCTGCGGACCCTCTGCCCAACCGCTCCACACCTGCGGGCCCCCTGCCCAACCGCTCCACACCTGCAAGCCCCCTGCCCATCTGCCCCACACCTGCGGGCCCCCTGCCCATCTGCCCCACACCTGCGGGCCCCCTGCCCATCTGCCCCACACCTGCAGACCCCTTGCCCATCTGTTCCAAACCTGTGGGTCCCCTGCCCATCTGCCCCACACCTGTGAGCCCCCTGCCCATCTGCCTCACACCTGTGGGCACCTACCTATGTTCCCAAACCTGCAGGCCCCCTGCCCATCTGCCCCACAACTCTGAGCTGCACTTAATGCATCTAAGACATGCCTTTGGGGTCTTTAGTTGTTGGCCAGACTCAGTTTCTCTGCTGCTTGCCATCCAAGACCCCTAACCGAGAATTCTGCTAAATACTTGCTGCATCGGTCTCCCCTTCACATCCCTGACACAGCGCCCCCTGCCCAGTTTTCCTCACCAGCCGCTTTGCAGTTATCCCTGCCAACCCTGCCACACAGACCACATGCAGGGAAAATACAAATCCAGCCACGCCAGCCGCCCCCTAGTGGACAGATGCTGAGCCCCTGCGCAGACAAAGGTCTCTCTCCCTCACCCTAGTCGGGCTCTGGCCCTGCTGTGCCCTCCCAAGTCTCAGGTCGCTCCCCAGCGCTCTGGGCTCCCTCCCATGACCCCTTCATGGGAAAAAAGTCACTGAATCTGTCTCATCATCTTGGGAGCATTAATGACTCAGTGTCCACATAAGCGACGTAAGCGACCAGAGTTCGAATCCCAGCCACCACCTGCCTGATGGTGGAGGTATGTGTGCTCCTGTGATGCTTCACCCAGCCTGTCCTTGATGCTGACCACTTCCTAAAGCCCACAGCCACCAAGTGGGTTCTGCCTCATAGGATCCTACAGGACAGAATATGTCCTTTATACCCAAGGCTGTGAATATCTGTCACATCTTTCTCGCCTCTACCCCCAAGCAGGTGGTGGGTTCAAACAGCTCACCTTTCAGTTAGTGGTCTAGTTCTTTAACCACAGCACTACGAGGTCTGGACCACAGCACAGCCACCATCCCCGCAGCTCAGTTCAAACGTCACCCCATCCTTCACCAGCTACCTTCCCTCTCTGCACTCTCTCTCTCACAAGCTCGCTCTCGCTCGTGCTCTCGCTCGCTCTCTCTCTCTCTCTCTCACACACACACACACACACACACACACACACACACACACCCCCTCACCCACAAGGCTGGCTCCCTGATCTTCCAACTTTCTGGATGACTGTAAGATTCCACTCGTTTGCAGCCCAAACAGGCACTGAGCAAATTTCTCCCAGACGTCCAGTAATTAAAAAGGCGGTTTGCTTTGAAAATCCCAGGCTGGGCACACAGGTTGTGCTGTCCTCCTCCTCCTGCTGTGTCGTCACATGCAGAACTGCCTCCCCATCAGGCCTGGTGGGGACGCAGCCACTCCAGAGCGTGGTGACAGTACAGAGGTGAGACTCACGCAGCTGTCACCAACCTCAGAGACACTGCTGCGCCGCCGTCCCCTGCTGGTCCATCATCACGGGGCACTCTGGACACTCTGACCACGCTGGCTCGAGTGCAAGGCAAAGAAAGACGCTGCTCACCCCATGGGCACAGACAGAGAAGGTTCCAGAAATACCAGAGGGAGAGGAAGTAGTTCCTAAAGAAACTGACATGGACTTAAGCTTAGAGATAGCTGTCCCTTGCCTTGACCGACCACACAGGTTCCATCAAGCACAGTGTTCCCATCTGAGGGACAGCTCCTTGCGAGCGAGGAACAAACCGCTGACCTAGATTCATTCAACAAACACAGAACAGCCAGCCCAGCCTGCCTCCTAACACCTGGCCAGCTGCTCACACGACACTTGTCAGGCGCTGTCCAGTCGGATTCTCACAGCGAGAAAGGTCAGAACCGCTCCGAGGGTTTCCTAGACTGTAACTGTAACGGACACAGACCTCCAGCTCCCTCTCCTGGGGTCACTTCAGGGCCAAGCCCTTAACTGCTGCATCGCCAGGAAGCCTTAGTTCAAAAGCTGTTAAAACGTGTTTTCATAGCCAAGTGAGGGGAAAGAGCCGTGGGCTTAGAATCAAAAACCCAGGCTCCTGAAGTCGACCCCTCACCCTGCCTTCTACCCAAGGTTGTGCAGCGGAGGAGGCTTTCTCGTCCTTCTCCTCGCTCTGCTCCAAGGAGTCTGTGCGGCACAAGCATGTAAGCGTTTACTATGATCTGAAAGACTGGCAGTTCTAAGCTCCCAGAGGAGCCTTGGAAGAAAGGCCTGGCGATCTGGTTCCGAAAGGTCACGGCCCAGAAAGCTCCAGGAGGCGCAGTTCTCCTCTGCAGCACACCAGGCTGTCGTGAGGGGCGATCAGCTAGGAACCAGGAGGAACTGCTGATCTTTGGTCTCTTCACAAGAAACATGCGGATTACCTGAGATCAAATATAAGAATGGGCTGGCACAGAAGCTCACTCTCAGAAATCTGGATGGCAAATGCTTTGCATTCAGCCGCTAACTGTGAACTGACGGTTCAAATCCACCTAGTGGCACCACAGAAGAATGACCTGACAAGCTGCATGGTCACAGTCATTAAAAAACCTAGAGAGTAAAAAACCAAAACAAAACAAACCTACAGAGCATAGCTCTGCCCTGAATGAAGCTTGTGGGGTCGTCATGAGTCACAATCCACTTGACCATGGGTTTGGGTTTTTGAGTGTGGTTGTGTTTTCTGAGGTTTGGGTTTTCTGTCCGACAGACAGTAACTTCCAAAGTTCTCCCAGAGCCGGTCTCCTCTCACAAGAAGGAACAGCGCCACCACTGGTGATCCTGAGATGGGGGTGGCGCGGAGCTGCCACTACAGATGCTGCCACAGTTCAGGGGTCAGAGAACAGACACCCCTGTTCCCTGGTGACCCAGGCACAAACTCTCCCTCCCAAGGCCATTCAGTACAGAAAGAAAGCTCTAGACTGAACCTCAGTCCTGTGCGGTATTTGACAGTCCTCCTTGGGGGGGAGGGTGCATACTGAGAGTGGCCATCACACCCAAACCCAGGGTCCCTACTCCACCCTTCATCTGGGAAAGGGGACCCAGCGACCCGCAGCTCACACAGGCCCACCAGCCCATCCAGAGCTGCTTGCAGAGTTCAGGGAAAGGGGTCGACCCTGAGAACCGCTGTAAGAGGATTTCTCACTTCTAATAAAATACCACAGAGACTGGGTTTCTAGAGAACCTTGTTTTCCTCAATCCACTTGGATGCTCCCAGAAATGGACTTTGGGGTAACTGATCGGCTTTCATAAAGTGGGGCCACAGAAAGGGGTGTCCCCAAATATATGACAGGGGGCAGCTTGGGGACATTCATGGGGCTTCACAAGGCACAGAATTGCCTTCAGGGCTGGCAATTGGAGTCTAGAGAGGAACTGGCAAATGGGACCCCAGGCAGAGGGCAGCAGGCCAAGTGGGTCTGGACTTCACGTGAAGGACAAACAGGTAGCTCAGAAAACCCCCACTCCAAATCTCCTTCCCCCTCTGTTCCTCCCGTCTTGGGTGAGGAGAATCCACCAGGGCAGCCGAAGGCAGTGGGAGCCCACCTCTATGAAAAGCATGCCCGGTCCCAGCCTGGAGGCAATTTCACACCAAATGGAGCTCAAACTCTTCCAGAGCTTGGAAGCCTGAACTGGATAAGAGTTGAGGCTAGGCTGCAAGTCAGCAGTTGGAGAAGCAAAACGTGGAAATCCCCAGAGTGTCTGGATTTCTTTGCACAAATGTTGTGTGTGGACCTGCCCAAGGCAGAACCCCTCCCTTCCTGTCTTTCCCTCCTCCCTGGGGAGGTCATCTCAACCCTGTAGTGCAGGCTGCTCTTATTCATTCCAGAATGCGGTCATTGTTAGCCAGCCCTGCCACACACAGCCTGCCCTGCACCGCTGCTTCCACGCCTTGGGAAGCCTCCTTGCCTGGGAACACCAGGCTCCAGGCCTGGGAATGGCGCCCCAGCCTTGACACCCCCGGATCTGCAGAAAGCGCCTCAGCCAGGAAGCAAGACTTCAATACAAGTGGCAAGAAGGTGCCATCCTCACACACTCCTGGGGTGGGGGGGCGAAAGGAGCCCTGGGGAAGCGCAGGGACCAGAGCAGAGGCGCACGTGGCTTGTGGCTAGAGGGCCAGGCAGCACCGCCTGTTCTGTCAACATCCCTGTCCTGTCTGCGCAGGTGGCCCCCACGAGCCCAGCCGCGATGCCACCCAGAACTACCTGCTGCTGTCCAGGTGCCCTCAGGCCAACTCGGAGAGGAAGTTCACTGCCTGCAATGCTGGCCTGGAGCCCAGCGCCCCACACCCATCCCGACTGCCCCAGCACCCATGCTTACCCTCCCCAGGTTCGAGCCCAGCCAGCTGCTGCAAGCCCCCGGGGGCCACCCAGAAGCTGCCAGGTCCCAGCCCAGGTGTCGGAGATCTCCGTGGCACTGGCTACAGAGTGCACGCCCAACAGGGCAGTGACCATACTGGGTGTCAGAGGAGGGCTAGCCAGGCTGCCTCTACATCCCCCAATCGCCATGACTCCGGCTTCCCGCTCCCACCCCACCCACCACCCCAGCACTTGGTCTCCATCAGCACTCTTAAGACACCGGGGTGAGATCTGGCCCTTGCCCGTAGGCGAGCCGGCGGGCAGCCAGCCACCAGCCACCCCGGGGAAGCCAGGTGTCTCTCCTCACCCCGTGCCCTCTCCAGTGACAACAGGTCCGGGAGGCGATGGTGGCTCCACCGCCACCTCCTCCGGGTCCGCGGCAGAGGCCAGGCGCAGCAATCGCCCTGAGATTGCCCTAGGGTCCTGGCACCGAGAAGGAGCCGAGAGCTAGAGATTGAGTGCAGGCGGGCGCAGCAGGCGGCGGCACTCACCTCGCACAGGGCCGGTCACCCGGATCCCCGCCGTCCCGAAGCCGAAGCCGGGTTCCGAGCAGCAGCGAGGTGCGGCACCGGGGACTTCTTCCGAGGCCGCAGGGGCGCGGGCGGCGCGCGATGGAGGCGCTAGCAGCAGACTCGGCTCGGCTCACACCTCCAGGCGGCCGCCGCGTCCCTGCACCGGCATCTTCGCCGCGTCCCGGCTCCCACGGCGCCCCGGGCCGCTCCCCAAGCACGCAACCGGTCGGAACGAGCCCCTAGGCAGCTATGGACGCGATGTGGGCGCGGGCGCCCCTGTCCTTGTCCTCTCTCCCGTCTGGAGACGTGCGCCCGCCCCGCGCACCGCGCTCCTCTACCCAAGCCGGCGGCCGTGCGGAGCCCGGGTGCGCGGACTCAGCCCATGTGCGCGGCAGCCGCGCTGCGCCCCGGAGCCCAGTGACCAAGGCCCCGCCGGAGTTGCGCGCCCCAGAAACTCCATGCAGCTCCGGCCTCCGCTCCTCCCTGCCGGCCCCCAGGGCCTGGAGGCCGAGCGGGCGTGCTCTGCCCGCTCCGCCTCAGCCCTCGTCAGTGCCTGAGTTCTGGGCTCGCCACAGCCGCCCGCGCCCCGGCTGCTCCGGGAGTCGGGGAGCCCCTACCCCCGGCCTTCTGCCTCCCCAATGGCTCCCCTGGTTTCCAGGCAGCGCAACCTGAGGAACGCCTAGGCGCGCGCCCTCACACACGCGCGCGCGCACACACTCGTGCTGCACACCCCGGCAGACACGCGGGGGGCGAGCTGGAGCTGGGCAGACGGCGTCCCTCCCTCTGCCCACGTTAACTCCGGCTAACTGCTGCTCCACTCTGCGTATTGGACAACGAGCTCCGGCGCTCCCACCTTAACCACTTCATCCCCAGAGCTCACCTCTGGGCCACAAACGCACCTGTAGCCGCCCCAGGGTCTGAGGGGGGCTGAGGTGGGCAAGCCTGGCAGGAAGGATGATCTCTCTCGGGCACCCCAAGACTGCACGACTGTCACTGGACACCGCACTCCCACATTCCTGAACAAGTGTGGCCCCGACTCTCCTTCCAAGGTCGAAGTTGGACTGGTCGCTAGTGAGAGGGCCAGTGGACATGGAGAGTCCGCAGGGTGCCTGCGCCTTTGCTGGCCTTGCCAACGCCACACCCCCAGAACCTTCTCTCTGCTTCCACTGGCACCTCAAGGGCAACCATAGTGTGCCTGGCGACCTCCACTTGCACCCACCTGTCTGTGACCCATGTGCCCAGTAAGAGAAGACACTGTGGCCGAAGCCTGTGCTGCCAAAAAAAAGCCAGAAACCACTGTGCAGGACTCAGACCTCACCATGGCCAGTTGCCACCTGCCAGCCATTCTCTGCTCTTCCCAGAGGTCTGCCACAGGAAAGGGGGCTCCCACCCTCAGCCTCCTGGAGCCTCCTCTTTATTAGGACCCTGCCTTCCAGAGGCCCCTATTCTTCCTGGCTGCTGTGGGGGGGCAGGGGGGGGGCGTGTGTGTGCTCACCAGCTGAGATGTCCACAACTCACAGAAGCAAAGGCGAGAGTCTAAGAATTCTCACACGACTCAGGAATAACACCTGCAATACTGTCCTAAACTCTCCGCCCAAAGAGCTGGGGGTCACTTCTCTGCTGCAGGGGGAGAGTGGCACTGGTGACTGCCAGTCTGTGGTGGCATAAGTTCATCAGAGTCCCCTCGTGGACTGAACCCCTTGTTGAGAGCCAGCGTGTGACTCCTCTGCGGCCTGCAGCACAAGGTGGGACCACAGCTTTGACATGTAGTCTAGAGGGTAAGGAGTTTCACTGCCAATCCAAAGGCAGGTGGTTTGGATCCAGTAGCTGCTCCTGCAGATAAAGGCAGACGCTCTCCTCAGTGTGATCTGCGGCCACTGAAAGCCTGCCGGAGAGTCAGCATGGGTGGTCTCCAACTTCCACAGCACCCAACAACAGTCGGCATTACTCCGCCCGCACCCCAGCTGCTGCCAGCTTTCAGACTTGCAGCTCTGAAGTAGGCAGTTCAATGCACCTGGAAGAATCTCAGAAGAAAGGCCTGGAGATCTACTTCAAAAATGCAGCCACTGGAACCCTAGCAGAGCACAAGCCATGGGGTCACCATGAATCAGAACGCCCCAAGGCCATTCGCTATTAGCCCACCACCTGTCGGCCAGTGAGCTGTGGCAGTTTGTGTACTGCTGTGAAGGTGGAAGCCAGGCCACCAGCATTCCAGAAGTCAGCAGGGCCACTCAGGTGGGCAGGATTCAGTGAGCTTCCAGACTAAGATGGGGGGAGAGAGTCTTTCTAAAACTAGCCAATCTAGTCTGCTTCCAAAAATTAGCTAATGTAC
This sequence comes from Elephantulus edwardii, assembly GCF_000299155.1. Lineage (NCBI taxonomy): Eukaryota > Metazoa > Chordata > Mammalia > Macroscelidea > Macroscelididae > Elephantulus > Elephantulus edwardii. The sequence continues at coordinate 7,025,180 of NW_006399830.1, read as the reverse complement.
TGGACCAATCGGTAGCATCAGGATGGATGGTGAAGAGATTGAGATTGTTCACAGCTTCAGTTTGCTTGGCTCCACGGTCAACACTCTTGGCACCAGTAGCCAGGAAATAAAAAAATGTATTGCGATGGGAAAGTCTGCTGTTAGGGACCTCTCTAAAGTACTCAAGAGCAACGGTGTCTCTCTGGAAACTAAGGTGCGCCTGATACAGGCCATGGTCTTTGCAATCACTTGTTATGCATCAGAGAGTTGGACAATGACTAGGGAGGATAGAAGGAGAATTGATGCCTTTGAGCTGTGGTGCTGGAGAAGAGTACTGAATGTACCATGGACTGCCAAGAAAACAAACAGATTCATCCTAGAGAGGGTTAAAGCAGGCTGTTCCTTGGAGGCAAGGATTCTGGGGCTTCGCCTGACATACTTTGGACATGTTGTAAGGAGAAACAGGTCCTTGGAGAGGGACATCATGTTTGGTAGGGTGGAGGGACGGCGCAGGAAGGGAAGACCCTCTATGAGGTGGATTGATTCAGTGACTGGGGTAATCGGGATGGATGTGTCAGAGGCAATGAGATTGGCACAGGATAGAGCAGGGTTTAGGGCTGTTGTACATAGGGTCGCTATGAGTCGCAAGCGACTCGACGGCACATAACAACAACAACTTGCAGAGGTTAGCCAATGGAGATGCTAAGATGGCAGCAGGACACTGAGTGGGACCGTGCTTGTCTCCTTGTACCCGGACAGGATCTGCCACCGATGGTCCTGAGTTCTTCCTTTTCTTCAGGGCTCCCACTTTCTAAAGGAACCTACACCGTCCTGAGCCAGTCTCGTGCAGGAGGGCACAGAAAGCATTTCCAGGGTTCCATCAAAGTCACAGGCAGGTGAACTGAGAGCGTGAATGGGTCTCAGTAAGACCTCGCCTTCTGATGCCTGAGTTAAGATGAAAAGCTCATCTTTCAACGATCCGCTAGAGGCCAGGATGCTGAAACTCGGTTTTGTATACTTTGGGCATGTGGTCAGGAGGTGCTAGTCCTCGGGGAAAGTGGTCGTGCAGGGGAAAGGAGAGGGTGAGTGGAAAAACAGGACACTGAACGAGACGAATGGATGAGGTGCCTGCAGCAATGAACCGCAGCATGGTGGGGTGGGAGGGATGGCCCAGCGTCAGGCAAGGTCTCCATCGACCATCCGCATGGCCATGCTGAGTCTTGGTCAACTCAATGGCACCTAACAACAACCATCTGTTGCCTCAATAACCAGTGGTGTTGTCACCATTGTCCCTCTACAACCTACGTAAACACGTGGAGCTCCTGAGAGAAAGCAGGGGTCACTACACCGCCCAAGCGGAACACGTTACGTAGCAAGTCCTCACTCTGCCTGACTGCCTGTGTGCATTGGGGAAACCACTTGTTCTAACTCTCACTGGCTCTTGCAAAAATGGCATACTGATAATGATACCTATCTTAGAAGACTGCAAAGATAAAAGGTAAATGTGATGATGTGAAATAAATTCGTTTGGGCAGCTCAGTTCCTGGTTTAAAGTAAGTTTTCATAAATGTTAGCTGTCATTATTACCGGGGAGTAGTTAGGACACATGGGGGTGGGCTCGTGCTGGGTTAGCGGTGGGGTCCTCGGCTCCCAAGTGAGAGGCCCAGGCAGATTTCCAGACTAAGACAGCCAAGGTAGCGATGTGGGCACTTAATCTTTGCCATTTAACCTTTGCTTCTTGCTGTTGTTCAGGTAACCTTCGCTAGCCTGTATCATCCCACTAACAGCTCTAGATAGTGTGTTTTGAACTCTCGGCTACTAACCAAAAGGTTGCTGGTTCAAGTCCACCAGAGGGGCCTCAGAAAAAAAGGCCTCACTCTTTCTTTCTCCAAATTCAGCCAATAAAATAAAACCCTGGGGGTCACAGCAGTCCCTGTCCCCCTGGTCCCGAGGCTGCTGCACAGTTCACCAGCATTTTGCTCTGACATGAGTCAGAGGCTGAACGGATGACAACTGAAACAACACTCAGGAAAGATGTTACCTTGGGAGAAAATTCAAGGATCTTTTTGCTGCAAAATGCTAAACTCAACCTACAACGACGTCAAGAGCTAGAGAGGTGGGGCGGCCAGTGCTCAGTGCATTTCCTGGGCCTCTTCAACTGGGACACGCTGAGATTCATGCAGGTTCCCAGGCCTTCCCTGATCGAGCTGTTCAGTATGTCCATACTGAAGGGCAATATGGGGCAGGACTCTCCATTTAAAAAAAGAAAAAATCAATGTGGTAGCAACTATCAAAAAGCAGGCAGAGATCAAAAGAGCAGATAAGGTGGAGGCTATCTCCTGTCGCCCGTGGGTAGCTGGGTTTAGCACGAGCACATGCTGGATGCTAGAACAGCACAGCCATGCAGCAAACAGCCACGAGGGGCATTCACTGCCTCTCACCACCTCCCACGAGGAGCCCTGGTGGTGCAGTGGTGAGCACTCAGGGGCTGGCTCAAAGGCTGGTGTTCGTACTCACCAGCCGTTCCGGGGGGGAGAGACCTGGTGATCTGCTCACATGATGACTCCAGCCCAGAGGGGCCACGGGCCGGTTCTGCTTTCCCGTGGGGTGCTTTGAGTCGGAATGGACTTAACAGACGATCGACTCCACCAAGCACCGGCCGCTTGGTTTGAGACTCAGAGTCACACGAGCCAGACACTTGGACCACATCTCACTCACGACACCGTAATCGTTTTCTGAAGTGGCCCAAGTCATTCCCTCCTCTCCCACTTCACATCAGCAATCTCTTTTTCTTTTATGTTCAACAGATCAATCTACTTCAAGTGCCCAAGGCAGACAAGGAAGGCAGGTGGGAAGAGCTGCTATAGATTCTCAATAGCGTAACGTGGCCTCCTCAAATCTCTAACTTCATGGCGGTGGGGGCGATGGTGAGAGTCAAGATCAGCACAAACGTGGCTCCTGTGAGACGAAGGTCAGACTTACGCCCACTTTCCCACCATTGCATCAGTCTGACACTCCACGTCTCTGCTCGATTCAACAATCCACTGCAGCGGACACACAGAACTCAAAGACCATGGTCATGGAGTTCATAAAAGAACAGGGCACAATGCAGGGCCAGGATCAGGAAGTACACAAGCAAGTCTAAGCGGCTCCCTCAAAGCAGAGCAGGCCCGTTTCTTAGTGAAATGCTGTGCTCTGCTCAGCTCCTCCGGCTGCATGCAGGCTACTCCCTCTGCCGTGCACGCGCCTGGCCCTGTCAGGCCCGGCTGTGACCATGAATGGGCATCAACTCAAGTGCAACTTGGAGTTGGAAGTATTTCTATTTTATGTGCTCTATCAAAATAAAGAACGTTAAGATGCATTGGATTCTTTAAGGCACACACACTTGACTTTGTGGCTAAAGGTTTTGGAGTAGTTCACTCCACAATAACAGATAACAGAACAAAATGTGGTTTTTTTGAGAGGCTCGACCCAAAACATACAATGCTGGTTTGGGGACTTGAAAGACTGTTAGTTGAAGATACCTCAAGAATTTGTCAAGAATTCGTGAGCACTTGAAAGACACTAAGAAAACTGGTGTGTCTGGGTTTTGGTTTGCTTTGAAAAAAAAACTGTGACCAGCCTCACTTCCTTACCCATGGAACTGGAAGAGGCAGCAATAAGCTGTCAAGTCATTTACTGTATCAGTACACAGAAGGGTCAATACAGTACTTAGAAGTCAATAACCACAACAATTCAATCACGCAGAAAGACATACAAAACAAATTGTAAAGTAGAAAAAGGGTGATTTCCTATATAGAAATAGAGAACCAGAACAGTTTACCAGTATGGAAAGGCAGACAAAATAAAGTGCAAAAATTTGCAGAAAAGGCAAATTGCACAGGAGCAGATATAATGTCACTCTTCGGAAAAAGGAAGTATTTGTATGTGTAGCCACAGACAAGTAAGAGATCTGTGCCAAATACAACTGAGACAAATGCTGTCTGCTAACTAGGGGGCTCTCGTGAAGCAGTGAAAGCTGCTATTTGAAAGGCTGCACGTCTCTGGTGGTTCGAATCTACCATCGCTCCACAGAGTAGAGCAGTCTCCTCTCACTGCATTTACAGCCTCGGAAACTTGATAGAGCTGTGAGTTAGAAGCAATGCTAAAAGCAAGTAAGTGAGTTCGAGATTGAGGATCTGTTAACTGACTCCACAGAATCACACAAGGACACATCTGCTTTTTGAGATATATGCTGCATGTGTAACTTATAAGAAACATTTTTATAGTCTTTTTTAAAATTTAGAAAAATTGTCCTAATTTGATTCTTTTACTTATGTAACTTTATTTCATAAAAAAATAACATGTTGTATATGTCTCATTTGCTCACTGGTATGTAGTATATGCATCGGTGGAAGGAGGGGCAGTATCCACTTCTGTAACAGCTCGCCTCCGGAAACCCGATGAACCTGGAGAGAGGATGAAAGGTACCCAGGTGTCGAGGACTCTCCTTCACAGGGTCGCTATGAGTCGCCTGCGACTCGACGGCACTTAACAACAACAACAACAACATATGCATCAGATAGCTGACAATGACTAAGGATACCAGAAGAGCTGTGGCACTGGAGAAGAGTGTTGAACATTATCATGGACTACCAGGAGAACAAGCAGGTCAGTACTAGAGAGGGAGAAACCAAGCTGCTCCCTAGAGGCAAGGATTCTGAAGTTCCGGCTCACATATTTTGGGCATGTGGCAGGAGGAACCAGTCCTTGAAGCGGGGCATCATGTTTAGAAGCGTGGAACCCAGGATGAGATGGACTGACTCAGTGACTGGAGAATGGGATCAGGTGTGTCAGAGACAATGAGACTGGCTCAGGATAGGGCAGGGTTCAGAGCTGTTGTGTATAGGGTCACTATGAGTCCTGGGTGACTCAATAGCACATAATAACAATACGCCTATGGAGAGCTTTGGTGGCCTAATGAATAAGGAGTTGGCAGCCCAAAGGCAGGTGGTTCAAATCCACTAGCTGCTTGACAGGAGAAAGATGGGCAATCTCCTCCTGTGGATTTACTGCCTCTAAAAACCTGCTGGAGGGTTAGCTATGAGTCGGTTCCAACTTGATGCATAAAAACAATATGCCTGAGAAAAACTGGATGAAATATATTTACAGCATTAAAGTCTATGGGGGAGAGAATAGTCTAAAAGTATTATATTTTAGGGCATTATTTTTATCATAGGAGTACGCAATGAGGGTTGCAGAGTGGATTATATTTGAGGGTAGGGGGTGGGGTTTGGGGAGGTGCGGGGGGATTGTGTACCAATGAGGGAGTTTTTCTTTTGCTTTTCAAGGAGAGGAGCAAAGG
>NW_006399830.1:6987239-7019042 GCF_000299155.1 Elephantulus edwardii | reverse complement strand
TAAAAAATGTAGACAGGGTAAAAAAAAAAGTTATCAATGAAGGAAGAAATCAAATCAAGATGACTTTAGAATTTGTGTAATACGAGATCACAGAAAAAAATTAAACAAGAAACTTAAGGATTCATATCTTCAATTAGATTTTTATTATGTATGAAAGCAAGGGAAATATTTTCCTAATTAAGCAGTTGAACAATTAAATATATTTTCTATATTTAATGGAGGGGAAACTGAAAGTTGATGGAGGGGGGAAATGGAAACAATATTAAGACCTCCAGAATGGGGTAAGGAGAGAGTAAGACAGTAAAGAATTAACAATCAGCAGGCATGAAGAGACAGAAATTGTGAAAAGGATACTATTAAGAATTTTAAAATAAAAAGGAAGGACTTGGGTACAACATGAAAGAGCTGAACTGTCAAATTGCCTGGTATAAGGGAGCTCTGGCAGCCTAGTGGTAAGAAGCTGCACTGCACTGCAATCCCAGAGGCACAAAGTTCAAATCCACCAGATACTCTGCTGGAGAAGGAGGGGCAATTTCCTCCTGTACCAGTCAGACCTGATTTGACAGTACACACACAAAATACAATAAAATAAAATGAGAATTTTTTCAAAAAATTGCCTGGTATAAGGAAAATTAAAATTTATGTATTATTTTGTAACTACTAAAACTTCAGTTGTATTTCTATTTTAAAAAATAACCTTAAAGGGGAGCTCTGGTGGCCTAGTGGAAAGAAACTGCACTGCAATCCCAGAGGTTCAAATCCACCAGATGCTCTGCCGGGAAAAGGAGGGACAATCTCCTCCTGTACCAGTCAGATCAGGTTTGACGGTACACACACACACACACACACAAATAAATAAAATAAAAAAATTAAAAAAAAAATAACCTTAAAAGGTAAATAGTGGCTTTTGTTTCTGGCTAAGATGGAACTGATGGAACTCCTTCCTGAAGGGGCAGGGAAGGAGTAAACAGTTGCATAAAATGAAATGATGACAAATAGCTGTTTAGAAGCAAAAAGGCAAAACTAGGGCAGTAAACTGAGTGACCAAGACCCTCCAGAGAAAAGAAAATCATTCATAAAAATCTGACCTTTTCTACACCCCATTCCTCTGAAATAATGAGAGCTCTCCCTTTGAAACCACTAATGATTTTGGTCCAAGTAGCACTGGACCAAAAAGTACTGGTAAAAAAAGAAAAAAGCAATGGGTCAGAGTTTTTGGTTGGTTTTGGGGGTTTTTTTCCCCTTTAGTCACAGACCTAGATAGAAAATAATCTGGCTTCAATGTCACAGAGACAACCAAGGCTTTAAAGACTAGGGTCTCAGAAGAGGGAGAACCCTCAGAAAAGGGGAACACCATCCTTGTCTGTTCCTCCTCTAAAGGTACTTGTCTATTTAGAAGACTGATGGGATGAAAAGCAAAAACAAAGCACCAAAGCAGAGTACTAGCCAAGAGGCTAAGAGGTGCAGGAGAGCATTCAGGGGCCTCAGGAGGTACCGCAGGTCACACCGGCCATCAGGACTTGCCAATACCTTCTCAACGAGGAAGATATCAAAGTATCGTGTAAAACTCTTGCAAGAGGATACATTAACATCAAACCAAAAGCTACTGGAAAATCAAGTCCAGCCACAAATAAGCTCAATTATGAACTAACAAAAGGTGATAGATTCTGCCCTAATTGTCTGGCCTAAGCAAATGAAAATTTCTCAGAAAAAAAGGCATATAGAGTCTCCACAGTTTTTCAGATACAACATTCGGCATCTAATCCATATTTACCATACAGCCCAGAAGACAGAACCAAATCAAGGAAAATAAAAAGGAAAGAAAATAAATATGCAGAGGGCCCAGTCTCTGGAGGAGGGCATCATGCTTGGAAGGGTAGACGCACAGTGCAGGAGAGGAAGGCTGAAGATGAGATGGATTGAAACAGAAACTGGGGTAATAGGGGTAGGTGTGTCGGAGTCAGTGAGCCTGGTTCCGGATAGAGCAGAGTTTAGAGCTATTGTACACAGGGCCACTATGAGTCATAGGCAACTTGATGGCAAATAACAACAACAACAAACACATAGGTGATCCAGAAACTGCAATTATGTAGACATTAAAATAAGTGTTACAAATGTTGACAAAAGTGAATGACAACAGCAAGAAATTCTCCTAAAGTAATAAGAATTTATTTTAAATAGTGACTCTCCAACCAAACAAAAAAAATAACTCATTGCATAAAGGGACTTTTAAGAGTAAACGCAGCAGAAGATAAGAAGAGTGGATTGTTAAGTAAGTAGAAGATAGAAGAGGAAGAAACAAAGAGAAGAAAGAATGGGAAACAGAGGAGATTTAAAAAATGTATTAACTGTGGTAACTAGTCAAATATGTTACTCAACTCTAAGAAAGAGAGGAAGAAAAGACAGATGCAATACTGTCTGCGCATTTCTTGAAACAAGTGAAAGACATTAAGCCACAGAACCAAGAACTTCTATGAACTCCATACAAGAGGCAGCAAAGAAAGACAGGCCCAGGCAACTTTAATTATGTTTCTAAAAATGAAGATAAAATATCAAAAGCCCCTCTTCCCTCTCTCACATATACACAAACCACACCCTACACACATGCACACACATACACACACACACCCCTTAATATCAGAGGAACAAGTTAGTTTAATAAATCAGATCCCAAGAGAAATTACGAAGGTTAATATAATAATTAATATATAATTATATGCTAATATAATTATATAAGATTAATAATAATACTAGAAAGCAAATGTTGTTGTGCACTGTCAATCGGAACCAAGCCATAGCTGACCTCTGGTGGGTTTTCAGAGGCAGTTAATCACACAGAAGGATTGCCCATCCTTCTCCCACAGAGCAGCTGGTGGATTAGAACTCCCTTCTTTGGGATTGCAGCACAACTTCTTTCCACTAGACTGTCAGAGCTCCCTTGCATACATATGGCAACAGTTTTACTACCTCTTTGTCAATCCAGATGACTTTTATTTCCTTCTCTTGCCATACTGCCCTAGCAAGTACTTCTAATACAATATTGAATAGGAGTTGTCAATGTGGACATCCTTGGCTAGTTCCTGTTCAAAAGCAGAATGCCCTTAGTCTTTATTGAGAATGTTGGCTCTTGGATTTGTGTATATACTGTGCACTATGTTGAGGAAATTCCGTTCTATTTCTATTTTGTTGAATGTTTTAATCAGGAGAGGGTGTTGGATTTTCTCAAAGGCCTTTTCTGTGTTAACTGATAGGATCATGTAGTCCTTGTTCTTTGCTTTGTTAATGTGATGAGTCGCATTGTTTTCTTATGTTGAACCATCCTTGCATACTTGTTACAAACCCCACTTGGCCCCAGTTAATTATTTTTTTAAATGTACTATTGAATTTTATTGGCCAGTATCTTTGTTAAAAATTTTTGCATCTATATTCATGAGAGAGATTAGTCTGTAATTTTCTTTCTTGATAATGTCTTTACCCGGTTTTGGTATTTGGATTATGCATGCTTTATAGAATGACTCTCTGAGAGTGTTCATTCTTTTTCTATTTTTTTTAAGTAATGGTATTTTTTAAAATAAGTAGAATTGGTAATAGTTCTTCTCAGAATGTTTGATAGAATTCAGCCATGAAGTCATCTGGACCAGAACCTATTTTAAGGGGGAATATTTTTATGACCTGTTCAATTTCTTCTTTTGTGATGGGTCTGTTCAAGTGTTCTACGCCTGTCTGTGATAATCCGGGTAAGTTGTAAGTTTCAAGGAATTTGTCCATTTCTCCTAGGCTTTCATATTTATCAGAGTATCACTATCAATCAAAGAGTACACAAAAAAAACCCCAACAAAAAAACAACCCAGGAGTGGCAATACTAATCTCTAACAAAAGAGACATGAGAATGAAAATCACTATAAAAGAAAAGGGCATTGTATAATGAGTAATTGGAAGAAGGCGTGGTATCCTCTTCCTAAACAACATGCCTCTGGAAACTCTACGAACTTTGATAAAGGACGATAGTTATAGAAAGGCTTCAGGCCTTTTGTTCACAGGGTCACTGTGAGTCATGCTCAACTCAACGGCAATCAACACCACAACATAAAGGGTAAAGGCATAATATCAAGAAGACATCACCTTGATCAACATCCATGTACCAAATGTTAGATTTGAAAGAAATAGGCTTTCCTTGTGACCTAATATATTATCAGTTTTGGAGAATGTACCATGTGCAATTGAGAATAAAGCAAATTGAATTTTTGTTGGGTGCAGTACCCTGAATATGTTCACAAGAAAAAACTGCCTACCTAAAATTCTGTACACAGTCAAAATTCTAATCATAAAAGCTTAGGACAAATCTTCATGTATTCCTAGTGAAACTATAAGATGGTAAAAACAGTTTAGTGCTTCCTCAAACAAACATATTCCTAGGTGACCCAGTAATCCTATTCCTTGAGATAAAGACAAAGTTAGGAAAGCAAGAATGCAAACAGATACTTAACATCAACATTCACTGTGACATTATTTGCAATGATCTAAAGGAGGCAATAAACCAATTGTCAATCTACAGACAGAGAGATAAGCAAAATATTTACATGTAAGTCGCAAACGACTCGATGGCACATGACAACAACAGATTATGAAGCCACAAAAATTAATGCTGATCTTATACACTTATACATGGTATCATGTGAGTGAACCTTAAAAATGTCATGCTGAGTGGCATAAATTAGAAAAAAGGACAAATATTGTATGATTCCACTTTCACAAAATCTCTAGAATAGACAGATACAGAAAAACAAAAGTTTATTGATGACAGATAAGAATGTGTGCATGAACACAATGTATAGAAATGATCATGTGAAATAAAATGTGAATGAAGGAATATATGAATGTATATGAATGGGGGAAAAAGAATGTGTGCATGGGGGAATGGAAAGTATGATTCAATGGATACTGGCTTTCTGTTGAGGACGAGAAAACTGGAAATGTATAGTAATGATGTGTGCACAACCCAGCAAACAATCAAACTCACGGTGCTGTACATGTAAACAGTGTTAAAATGGCAAATGCCTTGTTACATATATTGCACCCCAATGACATTTTAAAAGGAGGAAAGAGCGTTTTCCTTTTGAATGAATGCTGGACTTCTCTTCTCACTATCAAGAGTAGAAAGCTGGACAAAATACATTAAGTGTTTTTTGGTTTATTTGCATTTTTCCCCATTAACTTTTCTTTTAAACAATAGTACAATCAAAAAACGTATTGTGATGGGAAAGTCTGCTGTTAGGGACCTCGCTTTATAAAGTACTCAAGAGCAACGGTGTCTCTCTGGAGACTAAAGTGTGTCTGATACAGGTCATGGCCTTCGCAATCACTTGTTATGCATCAGAGAGTTGGACAATGACTAGGGAGGATAGGAGGAGAATTGATGCCTTTGAGCTGTGGTGCTGGAGAAGAGTATTGAATTACCATGGACTGCCAAGAAAACAAACAGATTCATCCTGGAAAGGATTAAACCAAGCAACTCCTTGGAGGCAAGGATTCTGAGGCTCCGTCTAACATACTTTGGACATGTTGTGAGGAGAGACCGGTCCTTAGAGAGGGACATCATGCTTGGGAGGGTGGAGGGACGGTGCAGGAGAGGAAGGCCCTCTATGAGGTGGATTGATTCAGTGACTGGGGTAATTGGGATTGGGGTGTCAGAGGCAGTGCGTTTGGCACAGGATAGAGCAGAGTTTAGGGCTGTTGTACATAGGGTCGCTATGAGTCGCAAACGACTCGACGGGCACATAACAACAACAACAACAACAACAACAGTATAGGAAGGTAATTCTTACAAGAAGAAAACTAAATGAAGTGAAAATAATAATTGCCTAGTTTTATGGCTGGTGCCCTGGTGGGGCCATGGTTAAGTTCTAAAGACTTCAAAACTCCAAAAGATTAGAAGTTAGACCCCACCAGCTCCGTGGACTAAGACATGGGAGTCTACCTCCAAGAAAGTGACATCCTTGGAAAAACCAGACAGGGAAGCTCTGCTCTGTCCCATGGCATTACCAACACCAACAGGAGGTTTACTCAAGGACAGGAAACCAAAGCCGAAATAGAGTCTTACTGTGAAGGAAACAAAGGTCAGAGCTGTGGAAGGAGGTGGACTGAGCTGCTAGCCCAACGTGGCATTTCTCTGGCGGGTCTGAACCCACCAGCTGCTCCGTCGGAGAATGATGTGCAATCTCTTCCCATGCGATTTAGAGCCTCTGAAAACCTGCTGGTGAATCTGCACTGAGTGGGCTCTGACTGCACAGGAATGAGCTTGTGAGTCTGAGGTGGTCATATTGAGTCAGTCTGAGAACTAGAAAGGAGTTGTTGTTGTTGTGAAGTGTCATAGAGTCAAGTATGACATGTCGTGGCCCTATGAGCAACAGATCTGAACCCTGTCTATCCTGCACCGCTCACCATCTCTCACACACCAAAGCCCATTGCTGTAGTCACTGTGTCAATCTGGATATCGGGTTGAGGGTCTTCCTCTCCTTCACTGACCCTCCAATCTTTCCAAATGTCTCTCTCCTAACCACATGCTCAAAGTGTGTGAGAGGAAGCCTCGCCATCCTAAGGAACACTGACTACACTTTCACCATGACATACCTGTTTATTCTTTTAGCAGCCCACAGGCTATTCAGTATTCTTCTCCAACACCACAACTTAAAGGCATCGATCGATTCTTCCTCTGTCATCCTCATTCAGTGCCCAGTTCTCAGATGCATAGCAGGTGACTAGAAAGGCGATGGCTGTGACAATACCCACAGGGATTCCTCTGAGTTCCTGGTTAATAACTAACTTGTACAGACACAGGATAAAGTTCTATGTAGCCAGGCAAAAAACAGTTGCTGGAGAGAGCTATCCAAGGAATATTTCCTAAGAAAGAAGAAGAAGACATTCAAATTCTGCTGAGCCCAAGTGGCTAGAACTCACTGAGTCCTCTGAACACAGGAGAAAGTTCAGGAGACTGCACCTTCGAGGTAAGACTAAACTAATTCTAGAATAAAGGCAGCTCCGAGACCTGCCCTGACAGAGCTGAAGGACAAACACTGGAAGGGTTAAGAGAATTCTCAAGAAATGTACCACAGAAACAACTAAACTTCAAGACTCTTTAAAGTACAACAACAAAATCCAGAAAATGCACATCACATGTACAATGCCCTTAGATACAGAAGTAGAAATAACAGGAGTAATGGACTGAACAGATAGGAGCTTTCAGACAGCTATTAGAAATGTAATAAAAGGATAAGACAAACATAATAAAGAAAAGGATAAAAATAAGTTAATTCTGTGCTCGCTTCGGCAGCACATATACTAAAAAAAAAAGTTAATTCTAAAACTGTAAAGTACAATGTCTAATATTATGAAATATATTTTATGACCACCTTCACATAAGGTTAGATGTTATAGGAACAAGGTAAGTAAATTTGAAAACAACAGAAGCCATCTAAACTGAGACAGCTTGGGTGGCCTGGTGAGGAGAGCTGCACTGCCAACCCAAAGGCAGGCAGTTCAAATCCACTAGCTACTCCTCAGGAGAAAGATGGGCATCTCCTTCCATGTGAGTTACAGCCTCCGACAATCCACTGAAGGTCAGCTATGAGCTCATCCCGATTTGATAGAAATTCACAAAAACTGAAGCACAAGGAGTGGGGGTGGGGGGCAGTGTAAGAACATCTTAGTGAGATGTGGGATAATGTCAAGCTATTTAGTATTTTTTTCAATCTAAATAAATGAAGTGAGTGCATGTGTGCTGGGATTGGGCCGAGAGATAAGTAGAACCAAAAGATATGACTAAACAATGATTAAAACGTGTCGATTTGGGGGAAAGCTCTAAGTACACAGAGGTGAGGCTAATTTTCCTTGGATCTGGAATCAGATCGCAGGGAGCAGCACTGGGGAAATTAAAAGTGCTGCACTGGGAAAACCTGCCGTCAAGGACCCTCCACAGGGCTAAAGAGTACTGATGCATGGTTTGGAGGAGTTTGTTGTTGTTATTTTTTAAATGTATTTTTTTTCACTAGTTTATTTACAAAATTCTAATGCAAATTTAAAAAATTCTTTCCATTTCCCTCCCCCTCCCCCACCCATCAAATTGTACAACTCAGTGATTAATCCCATCTTCCCCCTGCACATCCCCATCCCTCTGCTTCCAGCCTCTCCCACCTCTCCTGGAGAAAATGCACCAGATTCGAGTCATGCTCTTTTCAATTGCCTCACATGCACGTGAAAGCTGGTCAGTGAATAAGGAAGACTAAAGAAGAACCTACGCCTTTGAACTGTCATGTTGGCAAAGAGTATTAAATATGCCATGGACTGCCAGAAGAGGGAACAAAGGTATCTTGGAGGAAGTGCCATCAGGTGCTCTTTAGATGAGAGGCAAGTGTGATGGGAAACTGTTTCGCTTACTGTGGGTGTATTTCCAAGAGGAACCAGCCCTTGGAGAGAGATGTTACCATGGGAAAGGGAAAGGGTCAGTGAAAAAGAGGAAGACTCAACACAAGACATGGATTAACACAGTAAGCAGCGCAGTGGTTTGAGCACGGTAGAGACTCTGAGAAGTCAGACGTGCAAGACGGGGAATTCCAGACTGTTCTCAGAGTCACCAGGAGTCACAGGAGACTCAATGGAATCGAACAACATCCCCAAAGAGACTCGAGATACCCTATGCTAATCCTGGTGCACTAACATACCAAAGAGAGCTCACCCTCAATAAGATGGTAATTATAATCATAAAAGTGGGATTTACAACACATTTTTTGGAGGACACAAAAAATGCATATGCAGAAATCTTAAGGAATTGATTCCTTCCCAAGAAAAGAGCAATTTAACCTAAATGACTTGAGAGTTGCAGAACCTAAGATTAAGTAACAACAATAAGCAACTGAGGGGAGGTGCTTGAAACAGTACTGTTCACAGTCGTAGCAAACCATGATATGTTAGGAATACATTTTACAAAATAAATGCAAAATCTGTTCACTAAAAACTTCAAAATGTTGTTGAGTGATAACAAAGTAACATAAACATGGAGACAGAATATGGTCAAGGATTAGAGTTCAGCTACTTTTATTTACTAATTATCTATTTTAAATCTATCTAATTAAAATATTTTATATTAATTAATTCAGAAGTATATTCATTTACACATTTTAATCTAGTAATTTGCCCCAAATTTATCTATAGGTTCAATACAACCCCAATTAAAATCCCAGCAAGGGCTGGTTGTAGGGAGGCTTTGCATATTTTGGCAAGATGATTCTAAAATTTATACGTAAATGCAAAGGATAAGCTGGAAAGAATTTCTGCCGCCTGATTTCAAGATTTAAAATAAAGCTAATCAAGAGGAGTGTGGTTTTGGCAAAAGAGCAGATATACAGATCAAAGGCACATCATAGATCAGGAATGAACCCTTTTATATATGATAAATTGATTTTTTACAAAGCTTCCAAGCTAATTTGATGGAGAATAGGATAGTGTTTTCCCCCCAAATTGTGCTTTCTTTGCCAACACCACAACTCCCGCACCTCAAGTCTTCTTCAGTCGTCCTTTTTTCTTTCTTTTTGTCCAAGTTTTGCATGCGTAAGAAGTAACTGAAAACCCCATGGCTTGAGGTCAGGCAAGTCTTAGTCTTTAAACCAATACCCTCACTCCTTAGCACCTTCAAGGGGCCCTTGACAGCTTTTCCTAATTTAACACGTTTTTATTTCTTGACTGTTGCTACTAGGGGTGTTGATTGTGGATCCAAGTGAAGTAAATCACTGACAATTTTGAGGGATTACAAAAGACGTTAGGCGAGCTCTGGTGGCCTAGTGGCAAGAAGGTGTACTGCAATTCCAGAGACGAACGGTTCAAATCCACCAGATGCTTTGCTGGAGAAGGAGGAACAATCTCCTCCTGTACCGGTCAGATCTGATTTGACGGTACACACACACAAAATAATAAAACTTAAAAAAAAAAAACAAAACACAAAAGACGTTAGACAAACGAGCTGAACACATGCAGGGGAAGAGAGACGCTGAAGATGAAGATCTTTCAGGAGCAGAAGCTCAGGCTTCCGGACACAGCGGCTGCAGCAATGGGCTCACACAGCAGCCACACGTGTGAGGACCGGCCAGGGGTGGGCGGTGTTTCCCACCGTTGCACAGAAGACGGCTGAGTTGCAGCCGACTCTTGCACCTAAGAACAACAATCTTTACAGCAAAGTCTAATCATTTCTTTCCCACTGACAAGTTAGTGGGTTCAAACCTCTGTCCTTCCAGAAAGCAACTGTTTCACCATATAAATTAAATCCAGAACAAGGAATTGTTAAAAGTAAATTAAAGAAAGCTGATATTGCTGTATTACGATCAAGCAAGGAGGCTTTCGGGTCTTTATTAAAGATGACCCAAGGCTGCATCAAATCTTCTGCCTTCTCGTCAATCGCGATCCACGGCCACCCTCCATCAGGTTTCTAAGGCACGGGGATTTGAACCACTGACCCCTCGGGTTATCAGTTTGACACAATACACTAAGCCACCATACTCTTTTATTAAAGATAGGCCTTTCAAATGATATATGTATCACTCTCTCAGGAAGAAAACCGGGTACACCTAATAACATAAGCTCAAAATACATATAGCAAAAATTGCCAGGATCAAAAGAATAGCTTATCTGACACAGTAAATAATCAAAGAACTATAAATAGTACAGAAATCAAAATACAGCAGAGAATCAACATATATTATTTAACATCTATAAATTCAGAGAAGGGGTCTGAGCATATCATTCCGACCTTGTGTGCTGACACAGATCTTGTTAAACATGGTTGCCTCAGGGTGGGAGACAGAGAGAGCCTGAAGTAAGATATCCCTGCCTTTCAGCATAAACAACTGTGAATTTTAAAGAGCAGGGGGAGTGAGGTAGGGACTTCCAGGAAAGATGTCAATGTAAATAGACATTTTTCAAGCCTTCCTCTCAAATTCTACCAAAAAAAAAATCAACAAAAGGAACGGACCATTAAAATGAAAACTGAGCTGAACTTTCAGAACAGACTTAAAGCCTTGTCCTAAAAAAAAAATGTCAATGAATACTTGCCAGAAACAGTACAATGTGAACCAAAATGAAACTGGATGCTGGGGGCTGACCACCGTTCCTGAACTGGAAAAGACTGCAGAGCTGTTGACCACAGAGACTTCCTGACAGCATCCTCACTCCAAGATGGAGCTGAGGGCTGGAAAGATGAGCAGGCCACAGAAAGAGCAAGGCACCCGGCCCTCTGAGCCCACGTATGGAGAGCTTGGGGAGGTGGCCTCCTGTGACCTGTCCACCAAATTCTTCCTCATCCAAGCTTCTTGACTGGAAAAGGAGGAGGGTTAGATTAGAAGCGAACTAACTTTCTAAGCAAAGCAGACAAACAAAAGCAGAGGAAAGCCATTGCCATACCACCCTACCCAACGTCCGGTAAAAGGTCAGCACTTCCACTTGTATACATTTTTAAATGCACAAAATAAATACTTCCTCATAAAATATGTCAAAGTAACGGAATCAGAATCTACCGTGTTGGACTCAGGCAATTGTAATTAAATATCCACTTAGAGATGGCATGGAATTGATTCTGATTCAGTCATTTTTTTTCCTATCTAATTTTTTCTTTGATCAAATTTATGCCAGGAGACATCAGTCTCTCTTGGAGCACCTGGTGGATTCAAACTGCCAACCTTTCAGTTAGCAGCCCACTACACAATGCACTATGCTACAGGGGCTCCTTGTGGCAAAGTTAGCAAAGATGTACACGTAAGAGCAGCATTTACTGCGACTGGCCACACATGCCTGCTCCCTTCAGGAGCACCCTCCAGCCTTCCTGCTTTCCCGCCAGAGCTCTGGGCCTCCATCTCCCGGCTCATAGCCTCTGCTGCGCCTCAAACCACACTTCCCACTCCTCAGGAACCCTCACTGGGACTGATCCACTCTCTTTCTTGTGCACTCAAACACACCATCCTCCACCTGCTTCTCCAAACCAAGCCTCAGAAGACAGGCCTGTCAATCTGCTTTCAAAAGGTCCCATAACAACCTTGGAAACTCCACGGATCCCAAGTGCACACCTGGGTCACCTTGAGTCAGAACCAGTGCAACAACCAAAAGCACCAACCAGGTCTGGTGGCCTGGTGGTAAGGAGCTGTGGAGCCAGACCCAAAGGCAGGTGGTTCAAATCTACCAGCTGCTCTGTGGGAGAAACATTGGCAGCCTCCTCCCGTGTGATTTACACAGCCTGAAAACCTGCTGGAGGGTCCGCTCTAAGTAGGTTCTGATTTGACAGCCACGAGTTTTCAGAATTCCTCTTGTAAGTATAAACACCATCTCATGCAGCGCTGCTGACAGCCCAGCTCGTGTTGTTGGCTGCAGTCACGCCTGCCTCGGATCTGTGGAGCCTCCGTGCACAATGGAGCAAAACACTGCCCAGTCGTGGGTCACCTCCCTGATCAGATGTTGTGATCCCTGAGGTTCTACCAGGCCTTTCTTCCTAGTCGGTTTTAGCCTAGACGCTCCACTGAACCCTGTCCAATATCTTAACACACACATCTCCACTGATGGGTAGTGGCTGTACATGAGGTACCGTGCTGGGAATTGAACCTGGATCTCCTGCATGGAAGGTGAGAACTGGACCACTGAGCTACCACTGACCCCTAACCAGCTCAGATCCTTTGGTCCATAATTACGGCTGAACTCTCCTTCATTTCATGACCATTGATTAATGCTCATTTCTCCACAAGGATGTAAGCTCCGTCAGGTCAGGGGTCATTCCCTCAATCTCTAATCTCACATCCCGCTGTGTCCAGCAAGGCATCTCAGTCCACTCAGCACAGGTGGCACACGGTAAACAGTAGCTGATTTAGTAATTAACAGAATCTGCATTTTTTTACCAAAAAAAAAAATCTATGATGGCACAGTGATTTCAAAAGTAATTTTTAAAGAAGAAAAAGTAAGAACTGATTTTTCTTCCTTAGGAATGTTGACTAATTTAAGTAGATTTAAATGCCACTGTTTTATAATCATTAAGAGAGCCTTCCCTTTGCTGTCAAGTGATTCTGAGTCCTAGAGACCGTCATGAGATTTCACACTTTGGGCATCTTTGGACTATCAGAAGGGACCAGCCCCTGGAAAAGGGAACCATTCTTCATAAAGATGAGGGTCAGCAAAAGAGAGACAGCCCCTCACTGAGATGGACCAGCACCCTGGCTGTCACAATGGGCTCTGGTATAGCATTGATTGTGTACAGGTCTCCGCGAACAGAAACCAACTCAACAGCACCTAACACGGGAGCCCTCGTGGCACACTGGGTTAAGCGATGGGCTACTAGCCAAAAGGTGGGCAGTTTGAATCCACCAGCCACTCCTCAGACTGCTCAATGCTCCCATTAAGATGTACAGCCTTGGAAACCCAATGGGGAGTTACCAAGAGTTGAGTGGGACCCAACTCGTCAGCAATAGGGGTTTTAATCATAAAGAAGGCCTAGTGATAAAATGGCTAAGTGCTCACTTGCTAACCAGAAGAAAGGAAGTTTAAACTCACCAGGTTCTCCACGAGAGAAAGACCAGGCAACCTGCTTCCCTAAATACTGACTGCCTTGGACTCCACACAGGGAACTTCTGCTCCACCCTACAGGGACCTTAACCTGGCAACAGGCTTGGGTTGGGTTTTAAAAACAATCTCTGCTTTAAGTCTGAATTATCGAAGGATGCTAAAACTTTCAGGTTACCAGTGGTCCACAGGCCCCCGATTTATGTTCAGCTCACAAATTCAGAATGGTTTTACATTATAATAAGTGGTTAGGGAGAAAGACGACCAGATCTCATGTGGTCTGAAAACCCTAAAATGTTTTTCTCTGACCCTTTACAAGAAAAGGTCTGACAGCATCTGCATTAGACGAAAGATGGTTGGATGACGAACTGTGGAGAGATCAGGCAGACACGGAATTCACCCAGCGTTTCAAAACAGTTCACTCCAAGCTGATGAAAACAGTGGCAGCGCAAACGGTGCAGAACAACCAGGACCCGCTGTCTCGCAAGCAGCACCGCTGGCCGCCACCTTGGGGCAGAGCACCACTGCCCACATCCTCCCCAGGTCAAAACCGTTTGCAAGAGGTTCGGTTGCTATGCAGCGCAGATGCTGTCCTTGTTTCTGGCAGCCGCTGAACAATTTGGAACCAGTTTGAAGCTCTGCTTTCATCAAATGACTGAACTTCACATTAATTACCAAGTGGCACTTGAGCTGACTTCTTGAACCTCCTGAGGTGAAGCATAAACAAGGACTCAGCATCACAGATGTGGTGCTGCAGCCGAAGATGAAAACCCTGAGCCCAGTCCTGAGGAAATACACAAATTCAGACTGAGGAGTGACCTGCAAAGCCACCGACCAGATGCTTCAAGACCATCAGTGCCATGAAACCCTTAAAGAGGCCTGGCGACTGCTCAGGGCTCAAGGGCCCAGGCAACTACAAGGCCAAGTGCAACTCGGGATGGGATCTTGGATCTTCAAACAAATAAATCTCAAAAGGATTTTATTTTAACAATCAGGGAGGTTTTACTTTTTACCAGGAGCCCTGCTGGTTACTATAGTAGGTTTCATACTGGGCTATTAATCAAAAGGTCAGTGATTTGAATCTATCGGTCATTTCATGGGAGAAAAAGATGGGAGGATTTCCTGCAAAGACACACAGAGTCAGAAAGGTGAGTCAGACTGGGCTGGGGTTGGGTTTGGTGTTTACCTGCTCAGAGTCACCTTTTCCAGGTATGACCATTGTTCTGTGAGTGTGCTTATCCTTGGAAGAGACGAGCTAAACAGTGAGAGGTGAAGTCAACTATGTGCTCCTCAATTCATGCTCTTCTTACTCTCCACATGTTGTGTGGACACAACACACACCCACACACATAGTCAAATGCACACAAAGAGTCAAATGTCAAAGCCATAAGGTTGTTTTCAGTACTGCTTTTTGCAGTTAGTCTCTAGATTTGAAATTCTTTCAGCAATCCCGAAAGCACGCAATTCAGATCCTGCAGCTGCTCCACAGGAGAAAGATGGGCAATCACTTCCCATGTGATTGGTTAACCTGCCTCTGAAACACACTGTAAGGTCAGCAGTGGGTCAGCTCTGACTCAACAGTACACAACAACAAATACACACACACACACACACACACACATATATACATATGTGTGTATGTATGTATACACACACAAACATACATATATATAAAGGGAGCTCGGGTAGCCTAGTGGTAAGAATCTTCATTGCAATCCCAAAGTCACAAGGGTCGAATGCAGCAGGTGCTCCATGGGAGACAGATGGTCAATCTCCACCTGCATGATTGGCTGCCTCTGAAAACCCACTGGAGGGTTAGCTATGGATCAGTTCTGACTTGACACCACACAACAACAACATACATAAGGGAGCTCTGGTGGCTCAGAGGTAAGGAACTGTGCTGCCAACACACAGACGCACAGTTTGAATCCCCGAGCTGCTCTGTGACGGGGGATGGGCAACCTCCTCCCATGCAATTTACCGCCTCCGAAAACCCACGCGAGGGTCCACTATGGGTCGGTTCCAGCACAGCGGCAAATAACAATAACAAAATACAGAGAGTTCTATAGATGACACATGCATACACATGATCCAAATCATGAAGGGGAAAAAATTTAAAAACATATGGCTGAATACTTTTAGACAAAGGAACGAGAGCTTCCCCCACCCCAAAACCTTCACATCACAAAAGGAAAAGAGTCTTTGGTTTGGTTTTACACTTAATTGATGTAGAATGTTGAAAATTTTAAAAAAGGGAGGGGGGTACTAGCTACTCACACACATTCCTGGGATTAGATAATACTGGAATGCTTTTTCAGGCTGTTTTCAAGCAATCCACTGCTGTCAGGTCAAATTCTGACTCCTCAGTTGGGTTTCTGAGGTTGTAAAGGGAGGAGTCCGGCCACCTTTCTCCGGAGGAGTGACTGATGGATTTGAACCTCAGACCTCTTGGTTAGCAGAGTAGCATGCTACAAAGTACACCATCAGAGCTGTTTTTTGTTAAAAAATAAAAGGGCACATCTTTTCATGCAAGTAGGGAGAAATCTTGTGCAAAGTCAATTTACATATGCATTTGAACAAGTATATAGTCTATTCAAGATATGTTTTCATAAATTAAGAGAGAAAGGAGGGAGAGAGAAGAAAGGAAAGAAAGAAAGAAAGAAGAAACCAGAGAGAAAAGTCAAATTCCCGCTAAGAGGGAATCATTAAAAGGGGGCACAGTGTGGGCTTTTCTGAGTAAAATAGGATATCCTTCCCATCGAAGCACTGTTGACTCTGCGCTGATAGAAATGCATGGAAAATAACCCTCAGGAAACACTGGCTCGGTGTCAGCAATCACTCTTTCCAGCCTGGGAGACTTATGGGTTGCTCTTGGTTTTGATATCGACACTTCTCTGCTGTTCAATGTTTCATATGAGCATTTGTTTCTTTTGAAATTGAAACAAATTAACCTAATACAAGAGTGTGGCTAATGGAAGCCACCGCATGCCACAAGAAAATACTAGCATTTAAGTGCCAGGGAAGATTGCACTGAAGATGAAAACTGGCAAAAGGACAGAAAGAGTCCCTCAGTCCCGATAAAGAGTCGAATCCACAATGAGGATATTTGTTAGGTGCTTTTATTCAACAAATAACCTACCAGCAGATCAATTCAAAACAATAAAAAGTATTAGGAACAATATGGGAATTCACTTAAGTGGCTGGTTATAAAAAAATGAGATTAAAATCAATAATTGTCTTACATTCCAATAGTAACAAGCTCTAAAACACAATGAAAGTAAAGCAATTCTATTCACAGTGGCCACTAAAAAGGAACAGACTAGAAATCATCTGTCTAAAGGGTCATTGTCAGTCAGAATTAACTACACAGCTATCGGGTTGTTTTTAGATGTGGAGAACATTTTAAATTCTCTGTAAAAGAACATAAAGAACACCTGAAAATATATGTATATAAAGGCTGGGATTCACAGAAAACTACAGCTTGTTATTAGATGAACTCAAAGCCCTTGAGCTAATTTCAACTCATCGCAGCCTTCCTCTATTGAGGTTTTGATGCTGGGAATCCTCATGGGAGAAGATTGTCCATCTCTCTGAGAAGTGTCTGGTGTATTTGAACTACTGACCTTTGTGTTACTGGTCCAGTATGTCAAACATCACACCACCAGGGCTTCTTTCTTATCATATGAGAACAAAATACTGTAAAGATATCAAAGTTTCCTAACTTTATATTAAAATTCCAGGTAATCATGATCAAAATACCAGTAGAGATATATTTTGGAATTTGGCCAAATGGTTCTAAATTTCATCTGTCAGATTCAGTATTTCAAAAGAGGTAAAATGAAAAAAAATTTAAAAAAGAGGTAAAATGATATCATTAAAGAAAAATCACTTTATCATCTCACCCCAGTAACAACAGAGCAGCAAATGATAAATGCTGGCGAGGTGGCAGAGAGATTTGGACCTAAGGGTCTGCTGGTGGAAGTGTAAAATGGTGCAATCACTCTGGAGAATGGTATGGTGCTTTCTCAAAAAGATGGAAACAGAAATACCATTTGACCCAGTGATGTCACTACTGAGAATACACCCTAAAGAAACCAGAACCACCATCCAAACAGATAACAAAATAATGGAGATAACCTGAGTGCCCATCAACAAAGGGATAGAAAAACTATGGTATATTCATACAATGGAATACTATGCAGCACTGAGAAACAATGAACTCATAAAACATTACACAACCTGGAGGACCCTGGAGGACATCATGCTGAGTGAAATATCTCAGTCACAGAAAGACCAATACTGCACAGCACCACTGTTAAAAAGCAGGTCTGACATGAGGTGGGGTGGGGGAGACTAGGATAAGAGTGGATAAGTAATGATCATTGTATTTGAAATGAAGAACAAATTCAAGCTGTGAGTTGCAATGCTTAATGATGCTATGGCCAGAATATTGAATGATTCAGGAAGCATTAAAAGGAGATGGAAGGAGTATACAGAGTCAATGTACCAAAAAGAATTGGCTGACACAACAAAGAATTTCAAGAAACAACATACGATCAAGAGTCAATGGTAATGAAGGAGGAAGTTCAGGCTGCTCAGAAGGATTTGGCAAAAAATAAAGCCCCAGGAATTGGTGGAATAGCAATTGACATATTTCAACAAACAGATGCCGCCTTGGATGTGCTTACCAAGTTGTGCCAAAAAATCTGGAGGAAAACTACTTGGCCAATTGACTGGAAGAGATCCCAGTCAATATTTATTCCCATTCCAAAAAATGTGACCCAACAGTGTGGAAATTATCAAATAACATCCCGTCTCCATACCTTGTCAATCTATATGCAGAACAGATTATCCAGGAGGCTGGGGTGTATGAGGAAGAATGTGGTATCAAGATTGGAGGAAGGCTCATCAACAACTTGCATCATGCAGATGACACAATTCTGTTTGCTGAAACTGAGGAAGACCTGATGTGCTTGCTGCAGATAGTCAAGGACTGTCTGTAGTCTTGAATAGACTATGGATTCAAGTGTAACATCAAGAAGACAAAAATTCTTACCACTGGGCTGATTGGCAGCATTATGATAGATGCTGAAAAGATTGAGACTGTTAAAAGCTTTAGTTTGCTTGGCTCCACAATCAACACTGTTGGCCACCGGCAGCCAGGAAATTGAAAGATGAATTACACTAGGAAAGTCTGATGTCAGAGACCTCTCCAAAATACTGAAGAGTAATGACATCAGTCTGGATACTAAGGTGTGCCTGATCTTGGCAACAGTCTTTGCAATTGCTTGCTATGCCTCAGAAAACTGGCCAATGACTAGGAATAATAGAAGGAGAATTGATGCCTTTGAGCTGTGGCGCTGGGGACTGCCAGGAGAACAAACAGGTTTGTCCCAGAGAGGGTAAAAACCAGGTTGCTCCTTGGAGACAAGGATTCTGAGGCTTTGTCTGACATACTTTGGTCATGTTGCAAGGAGGGACCAGTCCTTGGAGAGGGACATCATGCCTGAAAGGGTGGAGGGACAGACAAAGAGATGAAGACCATCAAAAGATGGATTGATACAGTGACTGGGGTAATGAGGGTAGGTTAGGTGTGTCAGATACAGTAAAACTGGCACAGGATAAAGCAGTTTTCAGGGCTATTATACGTAGGGTTGCTATGAGTCACAAGCAATTCAACAGCACATAACAAAATAATACCACACACTAGCAAAATCCTGCTGAAGATCATCCAGAAACGACTGGAACAGTATGTTGGCAGGAGAACCACCAGACATACAAGCTGGATTTAGGCCATGGCACTAGAGACATTATTGCCAATGTCAGATGGATCTTGGCAGAAAGCAAAGAGTACCAGAGGGATGTCTGTGTTTCATTGACTATGCAAAGACATTTGACTGTGTGGATAACAACAAATTGTGGCTAACCTTGAGGAAAATGAGAATCTCAGAACACTCGATTGTGCTTATGTGAAAATTATACTTGGACCAGGAAGCAGCCCTCAGAACAGAGCAGAGAAACACTACATGGTTCAAAATCAGGAAAAGAGTGTGTCAGGGATGCATCGTGTCTCCATACCTTTTCAATCTATATGCAGAACAGATCATCTGGGAAACAAAGCATTATGAGGAGGAATGTGGCATCAAGATTGGAGACAGACTCATCAACAGCTGAAGTTATGCAGATGACACAACCTTGTTTGATGAAACTGAAGAGGACCTGAAGCACTTGCAGCAGAAGGTCAATGACTGTAGTCTTTAATATGGATTAAAGTTTAACATCAAGTAGACAAAGATTCTCACCACTGAGCCAATTGGCAGCATCATGATAGATGGAGAAGAGATTGAGGGTGTTAGCAATTACAGCTTGCTCGGATCCACAATCAACACTCTTAACACCAGTAGTCAGGAAATCAAAAGACAGATTACACTGGGAAAATCTGCTGTCAGGGACCTCTCCAGAGTGCTGAAAAGTAATGTCAGTCTAGAGACTAAAGTGTGCCTGATCCAGTCCATGGGCTTCGCATTTACTTGCTATGCATCAGAGAGCTGGACAGTGACTAAGGATGACAGAAGAAGAATTGATGCCTTTGAGTTGTGGTGCTGGAGAAGAGTGTTGGATATACCATGGGCCGACAAAAAAAGCAAATAGGTCTCCCTGGGAGAGGTGAAACCAAGTCTCTCCTTTGAGGCTAGGATTTCAAAGTTCCATCTCACATACTTTGGGCACGTGGCCAGGGGAGACTGGTCCTTGGAGAAAGACATCATGCTTGGAAGGGGGGAGGAAGACCCCGGATGAGATGGATTGATACAATGACTGGGGCGGTGGGGGTTGGTGTGTTGGAATTAGTGAGACTGGGTCAGGACAGGGAAGGGTTCAGAGCTGCTGTACATAGGATCGCTATGGATCACAGGCAACTTGATGGCACAACAACAAATCACATAGGAGGAGAGTGCCTAACTGTCTCCCACAGAGCAGTTGGCGGACTTGAACCATCTGCCTTTGGGTTGGCAATCTTTATGACTAATCCACCAGAACTTCCTATCAAGGTGACAGTACTGTTACATATTTGGATGTGTGTCTGGGGGGGAGGGGAGAATACATCTCAATTGCCATTAACCTCTGAATAAAATCTAGCCCTAGCTTCAATTAGGAACAGAGGCCACAAAACACAGTGATATTAATGATATCCATAACTCTGTCACTAATCTTCTCCTAACACATTAGCATTGTCACAGGCATTTCCAAATGTTGCTGATTACTGCCACAGGGCTTCAAAATTACGGTCATTACTACAATCACAGCTAGATCTTATTATTTAGTGCATCCACAAAAAAAAATGCATGCATTAGGAAACCACGAGCTCACTTTGTTTAGTGTGTTGATACTACATTTAAATAGAATTGATTTCCTGTGTTGCAACCTCGAGTATCCTACTCCACGCATTTAAAAGCATAATTCATAGCCTTCTCCAGATTGCCAGAGGGAACCAGGCATAAAAAGGCCCCTTAAAATATTGTGATTTGTTCCGACTCTCAGAAGATTACTTCCTACGTTGTAATTTTTTTTCCCCCTACATGGAAATTCCCTAGTTATTCCCAAGCCTGTGGTGAAATCCATCTTGTCTGTGCATCTGTCATGTTTCTAACAGATTTCTGGGGAACTTGATGAGGGTGCACCTACTACATGCTGAGAGTAGACGGTGGCCCCCAAGTTCCAGGCAAAGACTGAAAGTGAAGCTATACCCAGTGGAAGGAAACACTGTCCTTCCCCAGCCCACACCATCCTCAAAATTGGTTGACGTAAAACCAGGGACCCACCGGGTTTTCACTGGCTGATTTTCAGGAGATCACCAGGCCTTTCTCCTAAATTCATCTTAGTCTGAAAGATGTTCAGCATCTTCAAAAGCACAGCAGTTTAGCTTGAAGCTGTCCAGCATCAGCAAGGCAACACTTGAGATGATTCTAAATTCTTAGTGGAAACACTTTTGTCCAAGGGGCTTCTGGGTAGACTTGAACCATCCAATTTTTGGTTAAGAGCTGAGCTCGTGATGTGTTTGTACTGAGAGCAGGATGGTTTTGTCTTTTCTTAAAAACTAAATTTCATCTAAAATCTGTGTAGCCTTAGCCAGAGCACTTCTACTCTCTTGTTATTAGTTGCTGTTCAGTTGGTCTGATTTAAAGGCAACACTGTGTGTAAAAGAATAAGCCAGTGCCCAGGCCTCTGCCAACGTCCTGTCCATTAATACGATTGAGTCTACTGTGGTGGTTCTTGTGCGTCGATCTCATTGAGGGTCTCCCTGGATTTCACTAAGTTCCCACCGTATCAAGTACCTTTTTTAGCAATTGGTCTTTCCTGATGATGTAATTGAGCCAAAGTTTCACCGCTCTTGTTTCTAAAGGGAATTCTGGTTGTATTTCTTCTAAAACTGACTTGCTCCTCTGCCATCCAGAATCCACTCAATATTCTTCACCAGAACCAGAGTTTGAACGCATCAGCTCTCTTGTCTTCCTTTTCCATTGTCCAGCTTGTGCGTGCATAATTCTGAGTGTCCATTAATGCAAAGCGTATGCCTCAGATAACTGAATTCAAAGGTCCGGGTCACTTGCTTCCTTGTAAAATGCAATGCATCGTTCTTCCTGATAACCTGCGCTGTCTGTTGTTTCTGCCCATGTGGCTAATGTTCCCCTGCGTGCCATGGTGAGTTCTTCCCTCCTTACCTCTTCCTGCATCTAGAAGAAACCAGGGCTGTGGTTGTGGTTGTTTTTGTGAGGTGCCCTCAGCTGGGCTCTGACTGACGGCAAGCCTGTTTCTAAGAGAAGGTAACCCCGCCTGGCCAGCCTCACAGTCTCTGCCATGCAGACACCCGTTGTTGCAATCACTGGGTCGATTTATCGCATTGAGGCTCTTCCTCTTCTTCGCTGGCCTTCTCCAGGGACTGATCCCTCCTGATGACATACCCAAAGGGTGGGAAATGAACTCTCACCATCTTTGACTTTAAGAAGAACTCCGGACGTGCTTTTCTGAGACAGGCTTGTTTGTTCCTTTGGCAATCCATGTGATAGTCAACATTCTTTGCCAACACCACTATCCAACCAGAACAGGTTAACATAAACTGAAAAACACGCTTCAAGCAAAATCATGTTCACAGGAATCCACAAGATTATCTTCTCTTGACCTCACCCAGACTCCTCTTCAGGCCCTCTAGCAGGAAACCAAAGATGCTGGGGAGTGTGCATTACAAGCACTGGGCAGCCGAAGTATCCAGAGATCAGAAAAGAGAGATGGGATGGTTTTCAAGTATGGTTCCAAATTATAAAAATATACAAAGGGCCATGACTTTCAGTGAGAAACCATCAAAGTTTATAAGCCAATGGAACAACATCTTTAAAGTGCTGAAAGGAACAACAAGCCAGAAACTAAAATCCTGTTCATCTAGAATCTACGTATAAGAAAAAAACATACTCCAGGAATGAAGGTAAAATAGTTATGTCCAGGTAAAGAGCAATCAAAAGAATTTGTCACTATCAGAACCATGCTATTAAAAAAGTAAAAAAAAAAAATATCAGTTCAAATCCATTAGCCATTCAGCTGGAGAAAAAGGAGGCTGTCTCCTCCCACAAAGACTTACAGCCTCTCCAACATGATGGTGGGCGGCCAGGAGTTGAAGTCAATCAACAGCAGTGGGGTTTGATTTAAAGGTTGATTGTTTTACCCCCCAAAGGCACTACCAAAGAAAAGGCCTGGAAATTGGCTTGTAGAAAGATCACAGTCAGCAAAATTGCATGGAGGCCAGTCCTCCGTACCAACAAGGACTGCCGGGAGTCAAAATGACTCTCCGGAGAAGAGTCTGGTTTTGGCTTTGGTTTGTTCAGGGCCCAGCTGGGTTCTTGCCCTGGGAGCCCTCCTTCAGCACCGCTTACTAACACCCACAGTCATCATCCAGTCACGGCATGCTGCCTTAGAGGAATCATACGGGAAATAGGAGAGTCCTGGGTACAAAAAGGGCTTCTACAAGATTGGCTCTGGGACTCCCCAAAAGGGTGGACAAGTGAGACACTAGCTAGCTGAGATCATTTGTAATATTTTCTGTAGAGTCCAGAACTGACACTCGGGCTGTGGGTATAGAATCCCTTTTCTCCATGAAGACTGTGTTCTTGACCCCTGCCCTCTCTCTTCCTCGGAGACCCACTCCATTAATTGTCACCTTCAACACTTTCCCCTTCTTCCCCCTTTCCCTCCACTCCAGTGTCCCTGTCCGCGAGAAGTCCTTAAATAAATTGGGACAATCATGCAGGAAAGCTGTGTGGCAGAATGTATCAGAAGTAAAAATATGCACGCTCTTGACCTAGAAATTCCACGTCTAGAAAGCAGTATCTTTAGGTCAAACTTGCACACGTTTCTAAGGATTGCAGCAACGTTTAGGAGAGCAACACTAGAACCACCTAGTGCGCCGTCAGTAGCGAACTGGTTAAACCAATCATGTCCCAGCAGAAACAGATGCTGGTAATCAATTAATGAGGGGGAGCTGTGGAGCGGCGGGGACACAGCAGCAATAAGTGATGCCTGATTCTAAGCACGTGTGCTCATTTTATATTGTACAACCTCAGGGGGAACCGTTCACGTCGTATCCTCGCTTGATATATGGATGGTGCACTCTGGGGATTGTGTGCACGTGTGTGAGTTCCAGGAGGGGCTGAGGGGCACAGGGGAAGAAGGAAAAGAGACAGGAAGGAAGGAAGGAAGAAGAAGGAGAGTGAGGAAGAGAGAGGGTGGAAGGAAGAAAGAGAGGGTGTGGAAAGGTGGGAGGAACGGATAGGAAGGAAAAGGAAAGAAGGAAGGAAGGAAGGAAGGAAGGAAGGAAGGAAGGGAGGAAACACACAAGCACAGACCCCCTGGCTTCAAAGCTGTGGGTCAGTTTCTCTGTTCTGAGTACTGAAGCTACTCACAAGACTTACTTTAGAAAGGCCTTCACGAGGCAAAGGAAAACTGAACCGTCCTGATAGGGATCAACCCTTCAGCCACCATCCAAGCAGCAGTCCAAGCCCACCCCGTGAGATGGCAGCGGCACCCACTCTGCCAAGTCCTGCTTGTACCCACGGTGTACACTCACACCCACACTGAGGTCCTAGCTCTGATGAGGTTCAGCAAACGCAGGCCTTGCAGGCAGGGGCGCCAAGCCACAGAGGGGTCACTAAGTGCTTGGACACCTGACAGGGGCAAGGAAGAGGACTATGAGAAAGAGCAGTAAGAAAAGATGGACGAGAAGGGGATTATGATTCATGATCCCAGCCATTCAGTGAGGCTGGTGTGGGAATCAGGGAGTGGGGGAGGAAGGTTGCTCTCCTTCAGCGTGTTTCCCTCTCCAGGGTCTGAACCGGCCTTGAGCAGGGTGGAAACGGGACAGTACAGGATAGGGCGAGGTCTCACTCTGTTGTTCACAGAATCACCATGAGTCCTAGATGACTTGAGGCATCTTAAGAACAACAGGATCCTAAATCAGGAGGGGGTTTATTAATCTTGGTTATGCAGAAACTTTTTTATAAGCTGTTCAGAGCAGGGGTGGGAGAGAGAAACAGGCAGAGAGGAGGGGAAAAAAACCTTTGAATTTCCACTGCTTTCAGAGTCAGCAATTTAATGAGTCATACATTCTAAATCCTTGCTTTGTCTACACGTTTTCATTTCAAAATACTAAAAAACACTTTGTTTGGAACATGAACTATTTTTATCTCATATATCAACAGTGCGCATCCACTTCTCCCTGTACCAGCAAAGCTTCCCCTGATGGGTCGGAAAGGCCAAGAGGGGTGGGGTTGTTTACTTAGATGCTGAGTTTACTGAAACTACCTGAACATCCTCCGTCCTCTGAGCTCCCTCCTCTAGCTGGTATCCTGGCCCTTCTGACCACCACGCGTTACCTACCTCTACACTTGGCCCCCAAGATTCCCAGATCCCATCAGTTAGACCACAGGGAGAATCCTTCATTCAAGTCTTCTTTCTAAGGAGCCAACACTGTTAGAGACAAGTCTTCACTGTTCTGTTCCCTGGTAAGAGCCTTGAGGAAAAGAGGTAGAAGAGAAAGAAAGGGGTCTCTTCTCTGGGCCGTCTGCTCGAGGTACATTGAGGGGAATCTTGGTCACATCATAGCAGAGACAGACATGGACAGCCTAGGCAATTCTTCAGCAAGCCTCTAGGCTGGTAAGTCTCGTGGGAGAACAGCTAGCAGGGACACTGAAGGTGGGGCATGGTATCCTGCCTCTTCTGGTGCGTGCCCTTGTATGAAGCAATCTCCCTCCACACTGTGCTGACATGCTCCTAACCACTTCTAATCACTCTGCTGTTCCACCACTGACACTTCACTCCTCTGGGCCTTGTAGGGACCACCATCTTTAAGAGGCTCCGGCTTCAAACGTTAGGAGCAAACACCTAATCAGCACATAATAGAGAGCCAACTAACATCTAAAAACAGAAGCCATCCAGCATCTCAAGGCATTGGGTTGAGGAGATGCTCTGCTTCTCTGGTCATTACCCCTTCCCTCTTCCACCCCTGTGCTTATAGCTTAAGCCACTATGTTCAAACATCAAGACCCTTCTCTTCTGGTTACAGGTGAATGGGCCTGTGGTGGGTGAACCACAGTGAGCCCATTCTGTGGACTTGGACCTGAGGCCACACTGCTTCAGGGCGGCTACCACCATGATAGCTGTGGACAGGAACAACTTTCACGTGGACAGAGACAAGACAGACACACAGACAGACAGAAAAACACAGAGTTTGCTAGTCTTCCAGTCCCTTACTCCAGACATTCCTAAGGCCTGGCTGCACTCATTCATGGCCTCTTGGATTCCACAAAGCCCTGCCGAGTCTGCCTGTTTACACACACAAGCTCTAGTGAGTTTCTGTTACTTTGCAACCAAAATGGTACCAGGAGATGAGAAAGTGATCTAAGGAAGGACAATGGACACACATCAAGATCCTTCTACAACGTTACCGACCTTCCAAGACCACCCCTAACCACCCGGGTCACCAGGGACGGTGAGAGTGGGACTACTGAGAGTTCACTGGGCCGAAAGGAGCCCACCATGCTCTGCAGACTAGTCTCAATCCACAGGTTGTGTTTTATTTGAAGGCTGTCCCCAGTACAGGACTGAAAGACAAGGAACAAACGAAGACAAGCTACCTTGAGAGACTACTGCAGGGAACTGACGTGAGAGTACCTTTCAGAAGGGCCACGAGAGCAGGTTCCAGGTGGGCAATCGCATTCCAGGTGGGCAATCGCCCTCACCCTCAGCATCAAACTA
The DNA here is from genome assembly GCF_000299155.1 of Elephantulus edwardii. Lineage (NCBI taxonomy): Eukaryota > Metazoa > Chordata > Mammalia > Macroscelidea > Macroscelididae > Elephantulus > Elephantulus edwardii. Next base: position 6,992,162 of record NW_006399830.1, on the reverse strand, counting down.
CCCCCAGGTGGGCAATGGCATGAGAGCACGTCCCAGGTGGGAAATTATGTTCCAGGTGGGCAATGCCCCTCTCCCTCAGCATCCAAACTGCCCCCTTGATGGGCCATGACAGCATGTTCCAGGTGGGCAATACCCCCCCTCAGCATCATCCCACCCCCAGGTGGGCAATACCCCCAATACTCCCCCCAGCATCAACCCACCCCCAGGTGGGCAACACCCCCTCCTCAGCATCAACCCACCCCCAGGGTGGGCAATACCCCCCGTCAGCATCCAACCTGCACCCAGGTGGGCAATACCCCTCTCCTTCAGCATCAACCCACCCCCAGGTGGGCAATACTCCCCTCAGCATCAACCCACCCCCAGGTGGGAAATGCCACCCCCAGCATCAACCCTGCGCCCAGGCACTGAGACCTTCCACCGCAGCCTCTTTTTTATAGTTACCCTTCTCTGCTCACCGCACAGAGGAATCTTCAGCAACAGTGTGGGTACATCCCCAAAGAAAGAATAAGCACAAGCGCACTGCGCGTATGAGTGTGTGTAGAGAGGGCAAGATGGAAGATTTAAAGACCTTCGGGGCAGGTCATGCCTGAGATGTTTTAACAGGGGAATCCACGCCCCCAAAGGAGAAGCTGATGTTTGGGAGGGAACAGCAGACTCCTTCTGTTGAGCTACTGCTACTCCCTGGAGATGGATGCTGTGAGACTAGTTCACATCTGGTAACAGCTCTGGCCAAAAAAAAGTCTAATTCCCAAAAACACAACTAAGTTGTTGTTTTTTTAAATGCAGGAACTTTTTTTTATGTGAGAGCATGCTGAGCAAATGGTCCCTTGGACTTTACCAAAGACTTCTCTGTTAACACTGTGGTTGACATCTGCTCTTTCCCTCTGTGGCTTCAGCCCCAGATCCCACTGGACACTCAGAAATGTGTCTCCACCTAGTCCTTACCTCATTCCCACAATGCGCCTCTGCTCGAAATGTCCAGGCTCCTACCACACATCCCATGAGATCAAAAGGTCAACAAGAGTTATCATCCTTGAATTGCCAATGCCCCTTCTGGGGCTCTTCATCTGAAAGGGAGCAGCTGGGATGGAGAGGCCCAGCCTCAGGACCTTCGAAGATGCCCAGTGTGATGAAAGGAATTCCTTCATGCAGCCTTTTGCCTTGATCCTTAGCTCCTGAAGGATTCTCCCACCCCAAGCCCTAAGGATTTACTTTTGCCCTAGTTTTCTACCCCATAGTTTGTCACTTTTGTCCAGGTTGATATTTCCTAGGTAAACTACAGGCAATTTGGTTTTAGTACTTTGCTTGGTTTGAGTACTTTCTGTTTAACCCTGCCTGGGCTGCAGCCAGCACTGCTGGTGATTGATATGCACCTTGCAGGAATTGGACAACAGGCTATGCAAATGAAGTATCTGTGGCCTACTATGCAAATGAAGTGCCTACATCCTCCTAACAGGAGATTGGTCAGTTTGTGGCCTTGAGGGAGGACCACGTCTTAAAATTGACAAGGAATTTTTTTAACAGGTTTTTCAGACCAAAAGCAGCAGGAAGAAGAGCATTGAGGAGTAGAGGAAAAGAGAAGAAGAGGTAGCAGCAGGGACAAGGAACTTCCTAAGAAAGCTATGGCTATAATGCTGAAAACAATGAGAGGCCCAGAAGGTGTCCACTGGCATAGCTAGCAGCAACAGACAGGAGGACCACACTCTGTGTGATAAAAAGAACTGAGAGTGCTGTCTTGTCATAAAAAGAGAGACTTTACCTGAATGCTTCTTGATCCTCTTCCTCAGTGGCAATCTGTTGAGTCTTACCGACTTGTTTCATGTTACTTCCTTAAACCACTTTACTCTAAGCATGGTCTGTGCCTTCTCTGTGGTCACCACAACAGACTATTGAAGCCAGAGGAGATGCAGTGCCATGGGTGGGCTGGACGGTCTCATAACTGGTGAAAATGCTTGGACAGTGGAGATATGTCTGACCTCCACCTCATGAGAACCAGCTCTGGGCTGATCCTCCTGAAGCTAAACAGATGCTGATGCTGCTCCTACTTCCATTTCTCACCCGCCAGCCTCTGGGGCAGTATCTCAACAAGAGCCTGCCCTGCAGCACACATCCATTCTAGCTCCACAACCTTTACAGACCTCCCTTCAGAGTTAATGAGGAGAGATCCGCCCTGCAGGTCGGCGTGTCAAGGGGCCAACAGCTCCCAGCTGGGATTCCCCCAACAATGAGCAGTGCTAGAGAAGGCTCTGGGAGGAATGTTCTAGCATTCTGAGCCTAGGTCTCCCAACTCCTGGGAGAAATTGCTGAAAATCAGAGCTGCAGGTACCAGAAATTATTTCCATTTCCTTCTCCCTTCTCCCTGCTCCCTGCCTCACTCTGATTCACTCAGCATCTCTCAGGACCAAGGAGAGCTGGTGGCAGAGGGGCTGGAGATCCTCCCAGATTTCAGAACACGCTGTTTGCAGAACTGCCACAGAACAGTCCTTTCCCCTCCCCTTTTTTTTCTACTAGTTTACAAAATTCGAATACCTTGTTTTCAAGAACAAATTCTTTCAATTTCTCTCACCACCACCCATTAAATTGTACAACCCATGATTAATACCCCCTCCCCCTGCACATCCTCATCCCTCTGCTTCCAACCCCCCCCCCCTTGGATCCTTCTTCTCGTTCTACAGTAATGGTTTTATACAGTATTTATCCTTGTGGGACTGAGTTCACTCAGCATAATGCTCTCCAGTCCCTCCCAAGTTACAGAACAGTCCTTAATGCCAATAGCACACAGGTAAGGATGGTCTTCTGTGCAAAGTCACCTCGAAAGGAGACCAGTCTCAATTTCATGCATCCATGAATGTGTCCAGGAGAATCAAAGACCCAGGGAAGCTGGTGGCTTGGTAGTGTATCAGTCTTCTCCCCCTTGAACCAACCTGCTCACCTTCAGGGGAGGCAAGAAAGTCTAGAGCTCAGGAACAGCAGTTCTAAACTTCTGCTAAAACTCTCTGCATTTCGATCCAGAGATACTTGAATAGCAACTCTGGCTTTGTCTTTGATTGTATGACCTGGGGCAAGTTGCCTACCATCTGTCTGACTTTTCTACTTTGAAAAACAGGTCGCAAAAGTAAAGAGATCACAGGGGTTTCCCTCCCCTGGAATATCTAGAAAGGGCAAATGTGTAGAAATTCAAGTTTACTGGTGGCGAGTAGGGGCAGGATGGAGGGAGACGGGAGTCATTTAGGAAGCAACGAGCTTGGTGAGGGGGATCTGGGGGTTGGCAATGAATACACACTAGGACCCACACAGTGGGGGCCACTGAATTGTGCATGCAGGAAATGCTGACGTGGTACATGGTGTGTTACACATCTAATTACAACCATCTGAAGAACAGGGCTAATGAGACGAGAACAAGGAGTCACTGGAATGACCTGAAGTTTCCTGTATCCTGGTGCTATGTGGTAGCCACTCTAACAAATTATACCAGAGTTGTTACTCCTGACAAGCACCTCCTTATCCCTCCCCCGCTCATTTTCTGGTGGAGTTAACTCCAGCCTCCCATCCTGTCCCATCTGCATGTCTCAACTGTAACCCATGAGGACCTGTCAGACTCAGCACCACCTATGTGTGCCAGGCTGGGGCAATGCTTCCCTCTGGTGCACCCTCCCTTACTCCTCTCTGTGACACTCAACAGCAAAGGCTGTCACACCTCTCCCCATCCTCGACCTGAGGGCTGCCAAACACTCAAGACCCTGAGCAAACATTCGGGAAAGCTTATTTCTCCAAGAGATTTGTGGGGAGAAAACTTGCCAAGTGGGGAAGTTGGGGGTCTGGCTCCTCGGTGGCTCTTCGCCCCCGTGGGGGACTGCTGGGTCCCCCTTTTCCTCATTGTCTGGCTTCCCCTCTCCAGGTTGCTCAGGCAGACGCATCGGCGTTCCAGGGCGCTGGTCTCAGGGCGGTTTGCACGCACATCAAGGGAGCGTCAGTGAAGATACCGAGGTTCTGCAAGGGGTTGAGAGAAACTTACTGCCTGAGCAAGGTGCTGATGGGTCATTTACTCAAAGTCAGTTGCCTGAATAATTCACACCCTCCCTTCTGTGTTTAAACAGCACAATGGCATAAACACAATCCAGGCTCCCGAAATATAATTACAGTTGTGACAGATGTTTAGTTATTAATAAGGCCTCAATGTCACCGGCGGGTATTATACAACAAACCAATAATGCGCCTTTGGAGCCAACCTTAATATTTACAGGTACTTTTCCACTCACCCTCCCCAGGGGTTTGGCTGTAGTAGAGGCAATTCGCAGAGAGCTAGGGCGGCCAGCTTGACTGCAACTTGAAAAGGAAGCCCAGCATCTTGCCAGTATGCTCTGCTCCCCTGTCCTTGCCAACCAGGGAACCAGTGACAAAGTGGAGAAGAGAGTAACAGCCCTGCGGGACAGGAGGGACAGGAGCCGTGCCAGCCCTCCTCAACGTCTGTGCTCGCAACCCAGAGCATGGCACCCTCTCTCCATAAGCAAAGCAGGGCGCACCCAAGAACAATCTCTCCTGATCAGCCCCAGTTCAAACTCTTCCCATACACACAAAACCTCTGGGTCATACCATGCCACCAAGGTGGCATCAAACGTCCCCACTCAGAATGATTAACTTGTCATCACCACTCAGCTGGCGGGTCCCCAGGTGGCGAGGGCTTGGCTGCTAACCAAAAGTTTCTGTGTCTACTCAAAGGCACTGCGGAAGAATGGTCTGGTGATCTACTTTCAAACATATAAGCCATCAGAAACACTATGGTGGTGCAATTACTGTGGAAGGCAGTATGATGCTTTCTCAAAAAGCTAGAAATAGGGGAGCTCTGGTGGCCTAGTGGCAAGGAGCTGCAACTACAATCCCAGAGGCACACGGTTCGAATCCACCAGATGCTCTGCCGGGAAA
>NW_006399830.1:6985467-6986094 GCF_000299155.1 Elephantulus edwardii | reverse complement strand
GTGGGGACACTGTGTCTTGGAATCACCTCCATGGCAGCTGGTTTTCTGGTTTGTGATTCTGTTCGGGTGTCACCTCCTTGGAAGAACCACCATGACGTTGTCCTGGTCCTCCTCCCAGGCAGAGTCAGGGAGCCCTCATTTAGTCATGCTGTCTGTCTGTCCACCATCTCTGCCCTCCCACACAACACTGGACAGAAGAGAACTGTTGTACATACAATGCTGTTTACCCAGGCAACATGCTCTCCGTGGGCTTTGAATATCTTCCAACCCCTGGGCTTCATCTTCTGGCCAGAAGACATCTGTGCTCTACTGCTCCTTACAGGGTTTCAAGAGCCCACTGTTTCAGAAGTGGACGGCCAGTCCTGCTTCCTAGTCTGGCTCAGTGTGGAAACTTTGCTACAACTTGTCCATACGGGTGACCCCAATTCACTGGTGTGTGACATACCCGGGGCACAGATTCCAGCAGCCAGCGAGGTGCCCGTGCTGCCAGCAGAGGTGGACCCCAGGCAGGGAGTAACGAGACCACACATATGCGCTAAGCCCCGAGCAGGGCAATCTCACACTAGTTGGTTCTCAATAAATACTTTCTAAACCAACAATCGATAATAGGTCTCTTTGGTTCTAGAC
>NW_006399830.1:6984728-6985367 GCF_000299155.1 Elephantulus edwardii | reverse complement strand
AATAGAAATACCATTTGACCCAGCAATTCCACTACTGGGAATATACCCTAAAGAAACCAGAACTGCCACCCAAGCAGATATATGCACACCCATGTATATTGCTGCTTTGTTCACAAGAGCAAAGAGTTAGAAACAACCCAAATGCCCATCAACAAACAAATGGATCAAGAAACTCTAGTATATTTACACAATTAAATATTATGCAGCATTGAAAAACAAGGAACTCATGAAATATTATACAAAATGGGTGACCATAGAGGGCATTATACTAAGTGAAATATCTCAGTCACAAAAGGACAAATACTGCATAGCACCACTGTTATAAAACAGGACTGACATCAGAGGTGGGGGGGTAGTAAGAAAAGAGGGGATAAATAATGCACAGTGCTTTGAAACAGATGAGGGAGAGAACTGTTTAAAAGGGATATATGATTCGGTATTATTTGCATGGCAACAGTCCAGAATAAGAGCTGCATAGTAAAGTGGGCTGGGGGGAGGATTGCATAACAATGAATTTTTTTTCTTCTCAAAAAGAAAAGTGAACTGGGAGGGTAGGAGGAGTGGGCAGGGAGGAAACTATGCAACAATGAATGAATGGAAATCCAAGTTCTCTATAATAAATATATATAATTTATATAT
>NW_006399830.1:6981799-6983356 GCF_000299155.1 Elephantulus edwardii | reverse complement strand
TGGCCAGGGTGCTGCCATCTGCCCCAGGCTGTGACCTCACTAGGCCCACTCAGGTGACGCCTGGTTTCTGTGAGGCCTTAAGCTTTGTGTGTGGGAAAAGGGGTCGATGCTCCTGATCCAGATGAAGGGTGCACGTCGATGCTGGGATGAGCGCCCCTAAATGCCACCTCGGACAAAGAGGATGTCCCGAAAATGGCTTCGGAGAGCAGAGACCCTGGAGTACTGTGTGAGGCACCACTGTGGTCACAGAGCCACCAGGTCGGCGAGGAAGGACCTGACACATCTGCACACCTGTCCCCACCTGTGTGAGCACCCACACGCTGTCCTACTGCACACACACAACTCCCAGGCTCACGCGCAAGCACCCGCCTCCCCAGGCATGCTACACGCGCGCACACGCACACACGACTCTTCACCTCCGCTAGTCAGCATAGCGTGTTAAAACAGAAACAAGTTTCCTGTGTTGTTACAGTAGAAATACCAAAAAAAAAAAAGAAAGAAAAGAAAAAGAAAGTGACATTTTATTTTCAGATATGCTTTTAGTTGCCATGACAGCCCAGCACCAAGAAAGCTGTGATTGGTGGCAAGCATGGGATTTGAGAGTCTAATTAACTCCCCATATCCAGGAAGCCCTCAGGACGCCGAGCCCCCTCCCCTGTCAGCCTTGCCAGGTAAAGTGGACACCTGGGCAGGGCACCCCTGGCACTCCACTGGCTGCCAAGCAGGTGATGGCAACAGCCAGGAGCTCTTGGCAAGGATGCCCAAGCCTACGGCCACTGGGGCTTGAGAACCCAATCCACTTAATTACTTGGAACTTGCTCACAGCTCGGCAGGAACGGCCACGAGAGGTGGCAGCTCCCCAAAAGGAATGGGCACCCTGCTTCTCAGCTGGCCTCTGGTGGCCCTTCAATGCAGCACTCCTGACGTGTCGGGGAAGCACAGAGCCAGAGCCAAATCCTCCAGCCAAAACCAGGAGGTGGCTTCTCCTGCAAGAAGCCGCTCCACCAGCACACTCTCCCCCAGACGGCTTGGGAGTCAAGTGCCCTCTGCTGGGTGGGACTGGCCCCCACAGCCAACTACAAGGCTCCCTGAGGGGGCAGCTGGGTCACCCTCTAACCAGAAGCTGCTCCAGGACAGGAGCATGACACATGTGCATCCTGAGTCCCCAACTGCTTCACGCACCTTGGGACTTGTTCCGTCAACGCCTGCTTAGGATGACTCTCTGTCCCCATAGTAAATGTTTACCTCATTTCCTGATGAGATTCTGGAGAGCAGCACAGTCTAGAATGTGTTCCTTCAGTCCATGGGCCCATTGTTTTGTCATCATCATCTGAACAGTCAGCCAGGCGCTGGTATAGGGCCCAGGTCACAGAGCTTATCCATGGAGGGAACCCAGGTCATAGAGCTTATCCATGGAGGGAACCCAGGTCATAGAGCCTATCAATGGAGGGAACCCAGGTCGTAGAGCTTATCCATGGAGGGGGCCCAGGTCATAGAGCTTATCCATGGAGGGGGCCCAGGTCATAGAGCTTATCCATGGAGGGGGCCCAGGTCATA
>NW_006399830.1:6976641-6981699 GCF_000299155.1 Elephantulus edwardii | reverse complement strand
CTTATCCATGGAGGGGGCCCAGGTCATAGAGCTTATCCATGGAGGGGGCCCAGGTCATAGAGCTTATCCATGGAGGGGGCCCAGGTCATAGAGCTCATCCATGGAGGGGGCCCAGGTCATAGAGCATTGGGCTTATCCACGGAGTCAAGACGGTCCTCTCTTCTGCTTTCCATTTCAGCAGTCAAGTCTCCCGCTCTGAGCCCTGGTCAGCCTCTCTTTCAGCACAGATAGGTCTGAAGCACTCTGGCGAGCCCTCAGGACAATCCTTCAACTCTTAGCACCTTTGTTGTTGGGCGCCCTCAAGTCAGCTCTGACTCTCACAATGACGCTGTGGACCAAGACTGAAACCCTGCCCAGCCCTGCATCTTCCTCAAGAGTCTCTGCTGCACTTAAGCCCCTTGTCACAGTCTCTCTGTCAAGCCATCTCTCTTTCACTGATCCTCCGTGTGCCCAAACACCAAATCATTTCCCAAGGGCCAGCACCTTTCGACAACCTGCCCAAAATACATGAGAAGAAGTCTTGCCACCTGTGCTTCTAAGGGGCATGGCTGCACTTTGTCTAAAACAAACCTGTGTGCTCACCAACCCATAATATACAGACATAGCATGCTGTGCTGAAGATCTTGGCTAACAGAATCTGACCAATTAAAATTCAGGCTCTTCACCTCTCTGTGCTCGGTTCCTCATCTTAAAAAAAAATAAACCTGATAATAGTCTTGTTAGCTGCCAACAAATTTATTCCCATCAAAGATAACTCTGAACACAACAGGATCAGATCACTATGATCCGTTATAGGGTTTTCATGGACTGATTTTCAGAAGTTGATTGTCAGGCCTTTCTTCCTAGTCTTAACCTGGAAGCTCCAATGAAACTTGGTCACCCTCACAGCAACACACGAGCTTCTGCTGATGGATGGATTGTTAGCCGTATATAAAGTGGAACCAAACCCAGGCCTTCGGTGTGGAGGATGAGGATTTTACCACCGAACCACTGCTGTTCTTCTGATGATAATATAACTTCATCTTCAGGTTTATTGCAAAGTACTTGGCATGTGTTACCTGTCAGGAGCCCTAGTGGCATAGTGCATAGCATGTTGGACTGCTAACCAAAACGTTTGAGGTTCAAATCCACCAGTCACTCTGAGGGAGAAAGATGAGTAGTCTCCTCCCATGAAGATTTACAGCCTCAGAAGCCGGATGGAGGGAGGCTGTGAGTTGGACTCAACTAGACAGTCAGAGTTAGTGCTGCTCTCTAGGGCAGCTAGAGACCTCTAGGCACCAGGGAGCTTGGGTGGCCTAGAGGCAAGAAGCTGCACTGCAATCCCAAAGGCACGTGGTTCAAGGCCACCAGCATCTCCATAGGAGAAGGATGGGCAATCTCCTCTTGTGCAATAACTGCCTCTGACAACTCACCAGAGGGTCATCTACGGGTCACTTCCATCCAACTCTACAGTTCACAACAACAACAGATAACAGGCAGCTTTGGGGTCTCTCTTCCTCTTCCTCCTGGACCCTGTAGGCAGTGGCTGAGCTCTCGCTCTGCTCAGAATGGGAGCTCAGCTCAACTGGGGTCAAGATGCAGAAATGAACCTACCACCAAGGTCAGAATCAAGGTAAGAGGACACTGACACACGAGGGACAGAGAGGCGGATGGCACCTTCTCTTGGGGGAGCTATTTGTCCCTGAAGGACACCTGAAGGGCTGATGTGGGTTCTTGTCTTCAGTGCCACCAGGAAGAACTCTTAACTGGGTCCTTGTGCTTCGTAGGGGTTGAGTCTGCGCGGACTGGTCAACTGCATCACTCCACCGTCGAGGGCTGTACAGGCCCAGTTGTCCTCACTCCTGTCGGTTCTGACTTCTGTGCAACTTTCTGTGCTTCCCACAATGGCGGGGGGCAGGGACACCTCCCAGCTCTCTATCGGACAATGTTCTCTTGTCATGTATATGGATGATTTCCCCCCCTCCTCTTTTTCTTCTTCTTCATGTCTCTAAAGGCTACAGTCCTGGGTGCTGGGACGGCACAGGAAGTTTGGCTCTGATGAAGAAGGTTCTGCAGCTTTGCCCCGTTACCTCTGCCACGTGCATTGATGCGTTGACAGTGTGCGCCAGTTAGAATGTAGCAACACCACCTGCCAAGCCAGTGCTGGTTGTGGGTGTGGTGTGGTTTCACCTGCTCTTCTCCACAGGGTTTTAAATGGCTACTTTGGAGGAGGGGATCCCCAGGCCTTTCTTCCTAGTCTGTCTTCGCCTGTAGCATTTGAATATTTGAGACACAGTTTTCAAAGAAGCAAGCACTCTGCCCAAAGGCCACTGGGCAATGAACTCTGTTCTCTGGGAGCTTTCCCACAGAGGTGATGGGTCAATGGCACGCAAAGTCTTTTACAGAGCAGTCAACACACAAACGAAAGAAAGGTGGAAATACTGCTGCCTAGCACACAGGAGCTGCCCAGCGCGTTTCCGAGAGCAGCTACGATGCAAGCTAAAACCGCCTCATACGCGACACAGAAATGAAGCCTCGTGTTGTCCCCAGTCCTGTCCGAGGCTGAGCTGATGTCATGAACACACATTCCACACCCAGGGAAAGCCAAAATTCTAAGCCTAGATCTTAAAGCGAGAGCTGGTTCCCAAAGGGGCCTACGCCAGTGTTCTGTGAGTGCTGCTGCCCGGCGTCCCAGACCATCCTGACATCAGGCTCAGGTTCCAAGCATTCCACACTCTGGTGCTGAAGATCAAAGTCAAGACCTCTAAACAGCTCATAGTAAAACTGAAATGAGCTGTGACCTGAAAGCTATAGTGAAATGAGGAAGAACGCAAAGCTCCTTACCGCTGAGTCGATTCTAAGCGATAGCTGAAGGTTTCTCAGACTGTAAACCCATCTAACTCCTCTGATTCAAAGAAAAATTGATAGCTAAGTCCTTAACATTAACACAGCGCTTAGCTGCCCAAAGCCAGCATTCAGGGTCTTTGTGGGACCCTCTTTATTGCTAAAATCAGGAAGAAGGCCAAATGTCCACTCTCTGACACTGTTAGCGCTGTGCTGTAAGGAATTAGCCACGAATCACCACTAAACAGGCAACTAGAGGCACATGATTGGACCAAATCTGAATTCACTACCATCAAGTCAACTCTGACTCAAGGGACCCTTCACTGGATCCCAAGACTGAAAATCCTTACACACGATAATAGCCCATCTTATTCTTTCCCATGGAGCAGCTGGTGGATTTGAACTGGCAACCTTTCTGTTAACAGCTGGGCACATTACACACTGTACCACCAAGACTCCTTTATGATGGGAAAGAAGCAAAGCAAAATCAATGTCTTTTGGAAGATAGGACTCTTCATCTGGAAAATTCAAGAGAGTCACTGGGAAATCTATTATCAATAATAAGAGAATTCAATAAAGCATAAAGAGGAAATGGATGTGCAGAACCTAACTGCCTTCGCGTACGGAAACAGCCCTGAGTTAGAACAAATAACATGTGAGCAGACAACGTTGGCAAGAAGACAAATAGATACTCTTCACACAGCCTCAAAGACAGAACTCACAGGAAGAACACAAGGTGAGTCTAAAAAGAAGAAAAAGGCAAACATGGGTGCACAGCCGTATCGCAGGTTGATGGCTTAACGACAGAAAGAATATTTCCAAGTCATTTTAAAATACAGCATTTTGACTGAACATTTCAAGTGAGACATTTCCTAAGGACAAAACAGTACTCACCGAGAAGCTACTAATCAGGGATTCGCTTGATGTCGTGGTCATCCAAGATTTTCGGTTAGGGGGAAAAAGACACGCATATAAAATTTTCAAGTTAAGTAAAATCCCAGAAATCTAATTTGAATGCAAATATAAATGTGAATTCATGATATCTTTTTCTCTTTTAAAAAATGTGGATGTCCCAGTACGTCCTAGCACTGAGCGGCCTCAACGTGAACTGCTGCAACAAGAAGCGCCATCTGCATGCAAAACGTGGTGTCCAAACACCTGCTACTGGAAGGAACCGCTTCAGGGTCAGAACGCAAATCAAATGAGCCCCGAGTTCTCACCAAGTGACAGAGCCGACGGCCCTTCTTCCTCCCTGAGAGCTGCCGAGTCCAGCTGCACCGTGGGGGTTGCTATTGTTCACATTTCAATTCAGTCAGAACCAACCCACAGCTGACTCTCCGTCAGCTCTTCAGAGGCTGTAAACTGCATAGGAGGAGACTGCCTGTTTTTCTCCTGCAGAACAGCTGGTGGATACAAACCGCACGACTGGGACATTAGCAGCACAACTCCTTTCCTAGCTGGGCTTCCAAATCAGCTGTCCATTCTTGGTAACCTCATACACAACAGAACAAAACACTGCCCCAGCCTAGACTATTTCCACAACCAGTAAGGGATTGGACTGGTGAGATTGTTGGGATTTTTTCACTGGCTGATTTTCAGCGGGTCTCCAGGCCTTTCTTCCTTGTCTTAGTATGGAAGCTCTACTGAAGCCAGTTGCATATTTATAACAACAGAGATTTAAAAACACCCCTCATAGCAGACAATGGTCGCTGCACACAGATGCTCTGGCCGGGAACTGAGCCCAGATCCTGGACACAGAAGGTGAGAATTCTGTCACTGAGCCAACCATCTCCTCAGTTAAACTGTTGGACAGAAAACCCCCACATGCCCAGCTCTCCTTCTAGGATCATTCTCCGCATCCCAACAAAGCCCCAGCATAAGATCGCGGAGCTCTAGGATTTCTGGGCAAGACAACAGTCAGAAAGCAGAAAGGACGGCTTCCAGCATGGCCCACCTGCCTCCCAGGCACAGCCCACTCTGAAGGCCCGCAGTCCCAGCCCCAGCGCCCACCTGGAGTGGACCTATCAACGCCCACCTGCAGCCTTAGTGATGGAGAAAGGTGGGCTGTCACATGCACCCGCCAATGTCAGCTTCCACCTTTTCACTAATGATGGGCACCTTGGAAGATTCTGCCTTGGCTACACAGGCTCACCCACACTCACATTCACACCCAGACACACGCTCACTCAGGCTCACACACATGCTCACACACATCTACACTCACACACTCACTCA
>NW_006399830.1:6964893-6975702 GCF_000299155.1 Elephantulus edwardii | reverse complement strand
CACACTCACACACATACACTCATCCTCACACACACGCTCAAGTACACACATTCACATACACTCACACACATGCATACTCTCAGATACACTCACACATACATTCACTCATGCTCACACACACATTCACACACACTCGCACACACATATCCTCTCACACACACGTGCACGCACACACACACGGGCACGTAGACACCCCTTTTTGCTGCTGCCCCAACACATCCCGTCTCCCAGGCTTTTCTGCTTTGGAGTTATCTATTAAAATGAAAATACTCCTGGGAGCAATTAAGCTGCAGCAACTAATAACTTAATTATGAGCTAATATCATGCCATCTCACCGCCCTCAGCAGGCTGGGAAGCAAGGCAGCGGGAGGCTGGCGCACCGGCAGAGGGGACCCAGGTTCGAACCTGGACTGAAGGAAGACGGTGAGGATGGTGGGGCTCCCCCGGGGCCAGGACCGGCTGGTTCACTCCGTGTGCCCCCTCCACAGCTGGGTCCTTCACCAGGCCCAACACTTCGCGCTGAAAACAAAAGAGCAAACTGCACATGTAGGCAGCCCACCCCCCACCCCGGTGCTGAGGCTCCAGAGGCTGTGACCACAAACACCCGCCTGCTCCTCTTCACGCCAGGCGCTGCCGCCTGACTCCCAGCGCTGGGTATGGACAGCTGGGGTGGGCAGTGCAAAGACCCCCACCAACAGAGCGCACAGAAACATCCAACGGAAACTGCCAGCTTTTTAAACAAGTCAAGTCAGCTCATTTTTATCCATTCATCTGTTGATGGTCCTTATTTGCACCTTTTGGCTGCCATGTAAGTGCTGCATTGAACACTGAGGTGCAGGCCTTCACTTCTGGGCATGTACCTATGACTGGAATCGGCCATTCTGTGTTCAATTCCTATTTCTCACAGCCACTGCCCCCTGTGCCCTCCCACCAGTAGCCAACAAGGGTGCTAGTTTCACTACAAGTGCACCCACACCTGTTGTTTCGCATTTTCCCATTTTCAGTGTATTTTACTGCCATTCTAATGAGGTGGTTAAGTCAGCTGATGGGTAAATGTGGACAAACGGCTTTAAAAGTTTGAAAACAGTTAGAGAAAGAATGATGGCCAAAGAGAACAACCACAACCTCAGAGCAGTTTGTGGGCTGAGTCTGCAATCGAGATGCCAGGGGACCCTTGTGTTTTAAAAGACCCTCCAGAGAGGACACTGAAATAGAGCAGAGCTGAGCAGCGGATCGTTGGGAGTGAGAGGCCACGTCTTCAACAGGGAACCTTCAGTGGTCAAGGTTTGCAATCAAGCTTCCTCAACTGAGACTTCTCCTTGGCCTGGGGCCACCTGCATGGCACACCTTGAGGCTGCCACCCCTTCAAATTCCTGGTGGGAAGCTCGGTGTCCAATTTTCATTCCCAGCAGCCCTGTGACCTCATATCGCAGTGGATCCTTGGGTGGAGCAAATGGTTAAGTACTCAACAATGAACCAGAAGTTTAGCTGTTCAAAACCACCAGTGACGTTTCAGAAGAAAGGGTTGGCAATCCACTTCTGCAAGGTCACAGCCTCAACAGCCTGGTTCACGCTGCTCACGCTGTCCTGGCAACGCCCACGACACAAAGATGAAACATCAAGCGGCAGAGTCGAGATGGGTGCAGGGCACAGGGCTGGTTCACACAGAGCCCAAGGCAGGGGGGGCCTGGTGAATTAGCACCTAAACCCGAAGTGACAAGGACATCCATCAGAGCCTGCTGCGCCAGCCTGAGGGCCAGGCCCTCGCCCCCTCTCCCCTGGCTCCAGCCAGCTCCCTTTACCAGCTCTGGTTCCTAAGTGAGTATTTAATCAGGAATGGTGTGCTTGGTTGTATTCATTATAGTTTAATATGATTATGCTCAATCCAGTAGGCTGAAACCGATTTGCCCAGATGTGTAATTATTTTGTAAATGCTTATTTTTCTTGGCGGTGGCTGGGGCTCTGCGGATGGAGGGGATCCGTTAGCCCTTGGGGGGAAGTAGTCGTGGCCACAGAAGGGCCAACGATGGGTTGGGAGCACTGATGCTGTGCTGGTCACACCAGCCGTTGACATGATCACAGTGAATTTGCACTCTGAGCCTCATTGAGAGGTCACTGAGCCCCCCCCCCCACTCCCACCTGAGTCCCCTCTCTCTTCCTGGTCTTCTCCCTGGAAGGGACCACCACACCCCAGGACCTGGGGACATGAGGCCACCATCTTCCTTGGTCCCTCCCCCACACAGGACTCATGGAACCTGACAGAGCTTTCCACAGGGGTTACAGCCCTTCAGGTAGACTCCATCTGGAGGGACCGCCCAGTGGTCCAAATGCTCACATCACCAGATGCCTCTCTTAGGGCACCTCCCTTGTGGTGGGTGAGTGAGGGGATGCAGTGAGCAGAGGCAGCATTTGCCCACCACCTGGGCCTGGAAATAAGAGAATTAAAAATAACACAGTCGCTATCCAGCCATCTCTAACCCACGGTGACTCCACGTGTCTGTGGAACCAGGCCTTGTAGGTTTTCAGTGGCTGGGTTTGTGACTGTAGGTCACCAGGACTTTCTTCTGAGGCACGTCTGGCTGGACTCGAATCTCTGACCTTTTAGTCAATTGCTGCGCCAAATCTTAACTCTCCAGATGAACATAACAGAACCTAGAAGCTTTACAATGTCTCATTCACAAAGGTCGGGGCACGATTCAAGATTACCGCACTTACAAAGACACCGGAAAATGTGACCCGGAGAAGAGCTGCCCATCAGCACCAGCCTCGTGTTGATTCAGGTATTGGGGTGACCTCAAGGCCATAAAGGAAAACATTTGTAAAGATTTTCTCGTGTGTCGCTCCTCAGAAACGCGTACGCCCTGAAGGAGCAGGAACCGTACCTGCTCTGTTCCTAGCCCTGCTGGCCTACCGGGTAAGGGCTGAGCCACAAACCCAAAGGCAGGCAGTTTCAAACCATCAACTGCGCTGTCGGAGAAAGAGGGCCAGTCTGCTTCTATGTCTCACGGCTGCTGGAAACCCGCTGGATGGTCAGCTCTGAGTTGGCCCCCACTGGATGGTACTGAACAACGACGACAACAACAACAGTCTGAAAAGCAGCCCACAGGAGGCGGCCAGCGCTCGGACACTGTGCTCAGTGGCCTTCCTCCCTGATGCTGCCCGCTTTGTACGGTGAGTCCCCCTGGGGGGATGTGACCACTGACAGGGATCGGGGTGAGCACAGTCCCTTGAAGAGAGGACGTGCTTTTCTTGTCGGGAACTGGCTCTGGCTGTTACAGGCGAGTAGCATGCATCTCTAATCACTGCCAAAAAGAGAGTGTACAGACAGTTATTCTGAGCCCTCGTGTCATCATTTTCCAGAAAACAGCCTTCATCATTTAACTGTCTTAGAGCCAAAAACGTGCATATAAAGTTAACTCGTTCCAGAACCAGGGTGCTTAGATCGTGACTGGGTTACGACAGAGGCTGCATCATTTAAATAACATTTAAAGTCAAACAGGGATGAGGGCTTAAGGGTCTTTAAAAAAAACAAAAACAAACGCACGCCTTGATAGTGATTTGATTGGAAGCTTTCAAAGCAAGCTGCCCACCATCCATGCCCATCCTTCTGACCCTCCTCATAGGTAACAGCTCTCTTCCCACCTCCTCCTTGTGCTTCCATTTCTATTCCTATTTCTTTCATACTCCACCCTGGCTTGTGAGTTCTAGCCATGGGCCAACGCCGCCCTTTGGATCTCGGATGGCTGATTGTTCCAGCGAGTGCATTCCTCCCTGGTGTGCCTGACTGCACATTGGCCTGTCTATTGTCTGACTGAAAGGTGGGCTGTGCAGGTGAGTTCAGTTCCAGGATTGAGGGGTGGCTAAGGAAAATAGTCTCAGGAGTTTCACTTGTCTTTATCAGACAAGTAAGCCTCATCTTTTTTTCATTATTTTTCTTTTCGTTCCACTCCCCCACCCCCACCGTCCTGCTTCTCTATCAGATCTGCCGCCGTGATCCCTTTCAGAGAGGCCAGCAGTGGCAACGGGCACCATCTAGTTCCTCTGGTCTCAGGGAGGTGGACACTCACATCAACCAGGGACTTAAAGGGGGAAGTTAACACCGGAGTCTCTGGGTGGTGCGCACCTCTAACATGTCAGCTTAGCTGCTGACCACCGAAGAGGAAGATTTTAATTCATCCAGGAGCACTTCCAAAAAATAGGGAGAGGAAGACTTGACAATATGCTTCTGGAAAAGCAGGGACTGAAAACACCGTGGTGCAAGCTTCCTCCCCCACACACAATGTCCCAGGGTCGGAAATGACTTACTCGCAATAGTGTGACTCTGGTTTAATCACTGAGGTTGATGTCAGGTCATCTAGTTTCAATATTTTCCAGATTAAACTTTCTCTACCTTAGACAGCATTTGAGGACTTGTCAGACCCTTTACCTGGACCCCATGTATCTACCCACCGCTGCGACATTCATTCTGTGAGCTAGGGTCGAACTGCCCCGTCGGGTTTCCAAGGCTGTAAATCTTCAGGCGAGCACACTGGCCCAGCTCTCTTCTGAGGAACGTTGTTATATGCCGTTGAGTCAGCTGTTCCTCCTAACCGCCCAATGAGCAGTGTTTCTGCAATGTGCAGTCTTCTGCAGCCCTCACCATCCCCAACACGCGTGTGCCCACTGTTGCAGTCGCCGTGTCAACCCACCTTTCTCTCAGTGCTGACCCTCCAGCTTCCCAAGCATTACGTCCTTCTCCAACAACTGGCCCCTCCGAACACTATGCCCAAAGTATGTGGGATGGAGTTTCTTCCAAGGAGCTCCTTAGCTGCGTGTCTTCCAGACAGGCCTGTTTGTTCTCTCGGCAGTATTCTTCTACAACACTGCAGTATTCTGGGACACTCAGTATTCTTCTACAACACTGCAGTATTCTGGGACACTCAGTATTCTTCTACAACACGGCAGCTCAAAGGCATCTATTCTTCGGTCATCCTTCATCACTATCCAGCTCTCAGATGCATCGCAAGCAACTGAGAAGACCATGACTGAGCTCAGGCTCACTTTAGTCTTTAAAGTCACGTCATTACTCAAGTCCTCCTCACTTTCCATGAACAAGGTTATATGATCTGTACTTTGCACGCTGTTGATGAGCCTTCCTCCAAGTGGGTTTGAACTAGGAAACTTTAAGTTCGCAAGCAAGTGCTTTCCAGTTGAAACTGCTTTAACCATTCTATCAACAAGGCCCTTTGGGCTCCAGTTGAAACTTAAAATTCTTGAGGAATTTCTTATTCCTGCTCACAGGTGGGATGATACTCAAAATGTTTAGCGTACGGTTCAGGCACTGACCACTCAAGTCAAGCACCAGCCAGCCAGAATGGCTGTCAGTGCTGTGAATGGAGCGGGCAGTGGCCACATCCTGACGCACTTCCTTTCAGGACGGTGTCCGGCTTCAGGTTTCATAAGAGGATTTTGGTGCCCCCTCCGGTCCTGCCAACTGTTAAAACATATGGGACCATCCCCAGGGGCGCTGCTCTCCAAACACTTGTCAAGGAGAATTACCTCAAAGTCACTACCCAGCGCTCACAGTGACGAGAAAACTACCCACGGAGTCTCAGCGCTCCAGTTTTCAGAACCATGGTTGGTAAGCTATTCTTAGTAGTGGAAGACCGCCTTCTTCAGGAAAAAGAAAGAGGCCCTGCATGAGAAACGACAGAAACAAAACGTTGGCCCTGGAGTCCACAGACCCTGACTGCTCAGCACCTATACGCTCACCGCGCCACCCACACACACCTGACACACCGCAGCAGCCCCCTTCAGGAGGTCGGCTTGACGTAAAGGCCGCCTCCTGTCAACAATCTCAAATCTGATTAAGTCAGCTCTGAGCAAGTCACTGGAAACAACAGGTGCGGGCGAAGACGTGGAAGAATTAGGACCGTCTTCCCTTGCTGATGGAACTGTAGAACAGTTACTCAGCTCATAATTTAAAAAGAAAGAAACATGCCATGTGAAATAAGTCAGTCACAGAAGGACAAATAATGTTTTATCTCAAGCATATGAAATATCTTTCTAGGCAAATATACAGACTCTAAAGTGGTTTCCGGGGGTGAGAGAGAAGGAGAAAGGGGAACTCATCGCAAAAAGGGAGCCAGAACTGCCACGTGCCCCAGCAATTCCACACCTCGGTTCACATTCAAAGGGCCAGAAAGGAGATTTCTAACAGACTTGTCCACCAGATTCACTGTCGCACTAGTCACCCGGGCCAAAAGATGGGAGCCATCGATACGTCCCGTCATCAGCTGGCTGGGTAAACAAACTCTGGTTCACACACAAGGAAACGCTACTCAGCCATGAAGAGAAATGAAGTCTGTTTCCAGCCACCACCAGGAGAACCTGGGAGGCACAGACCTTTGTGTAGCTTTTGCGTGCAGCATGCTGTAAATACATGCACACATGGAACAGCTACGTCAGCTTTTAGTCATAACCAGACACACGAAGAGAAAGAGTTGCTGGTCCGAGAGCCTCAGGCCCACAGACCTGCAGACATCAAGGTCAAGTGGCCTGACAATGCCCACAAACACAAGGTTCTACACCTACTTTGATGAGTCGTGACTGGGGTCTTAAAAGTTGGTAAGCAGTCATCTCAGGTCCAACTATTGATCTCTCCCTGCACGAAATAAAGCCGAGGGAAGAAAAGCAAAGATGCAGAGAAACAAGCAGTGCTGAGGACAAGCGGCCATGTGACCCGCAGCTTCCACACCCCTGAGACCAGACCTGGACAGTGCCCCGCCACCACTGCTGGCCACTCTAACAGGAACTGCAGTGGACATCCTGGAAAGCCCGGGGGAACGTGGAACGGAACTCAGAATATGTGAAAAAAGCCAGGCTTGGCGGTCTGGCAGGAGCTCAGGGGCACTAGCCCTTCATCACTCTCCAAACCTCGAACAAAACTTAGCTTTTTGGCTCAATGTTCAGTCAAACAACAGAGGTCTATAAGGTAACCAGGAACACCAGGGAGGCACTCACTGTCTTGAATAAACAACCACAAAAGGTCAAAAGAGCAGCATCTGCCTGAGGACAAAGCACTGCAGGCAAGAAGGGAGAGGCTTGAAGGGTGAACGGAAATGAGAATCACAGGGAGGAAGTAGGAAGAGTGTGCATTTATTGTGACTAATAAAACAAATGTGAATGTAAAACCAACCTCCTCTGCAAACAGTCACTCAGCTCATGATTTAAAAAGAAAGAAACATGTCAGGTGAAATAAGTCAGTCACAGAAGGACAAATAATGTATGATCTCAAGCATATGCAATATCTATTCTGGGCAAATACACAGACTCTAAAGTGGTTCCCAAGGGCGAGAGGGAGGGAGAAAGGAAAACTCATTGTGACAGAGCTGCTGCTGAGGGAAACAGAAAAAGGTGTAAATGAGTAACAGTGATAGCTGTACAATCAGATTCCTGAATGTGTTAGCACCACTGGACGGTACAGGCTAAGCAGGTCCTTCCATGCTCTGTACATGCAGCTGCATCTTATGTTCTTGATCTTTCCTGTATTGCGCCTCGCCAGCACCGTGACTGAAGGTTTGTGGCCACCCTGCATCGAGCACGTCCGTCAGCACCGTTTGTCCAGCAGTACCTGCTCACTCTACTTCTCTGTGTCACATTCTGATCATTCTCACAATATCTCACGTTTTTCCCATAATGCCATTGCACAAAGAACAAACAAATCGACCTTGGGGAAAAGTGCAGCCAGGGCGCTCTATGGAGACAAAGACAGTAAGACGTTTTTGTCTCCCGTGCTCTGGGCGTGCTGTCAGGAGGCGCCTTCCTCCTTGGAGAAGGACATCACGCTGGGAAAAGTGGGTGGAGAGTCAACATGAGAGAGGAAGACCCTTAACAAGATGGACTGAAGATGCCGCAGCTCCAGCAGTGGGCTTGAGCAGAGTGGAGCTCTCGAAGGTGGCTCAGGACTGGGCGAGGTTTCACTTCATGGTACACAAGCTCACGGAGCCAGAGTCAACTTGCCAGCGCCTGACAACAACACTGCACCCTTAGGACTATGCACCTACTGTCATGGAGCCTGACTCACAGGGACCCTCCGTCAGCTTCCGAGGCAGGGGCGCAACTGGTGGACTCAAACTGCCAACTTTTTGGTCAGCAGACCAATATATAACACACAATGACACCAGGGCTTCTTTGAGAAAATATAATAGACTTTAAACCTAACTTCTATATGCGCTGGGAAACCAAATACTTTGCTTGACTGGATAATTTCTTTTATTCCAGTGAGATGGACCAACTTCTTCAGTGTATTAAGGATGTGCCTGGAGATTTCTATACTTCTCTCTCTCTCCCCCCCCTCCCTCCCTCCCTCTCTCCCTCTCTCCCTCCCTCCTTCTCTCTCCTTTACAAAGTGTTGGGGGGACAGCTCTGCCTCCCTAAGCACTTTCAGGAGCATCCCAAGAGTCAGCCCTCCTGGACTCCCTTGCCATATGGGCCATACAGCTTCTGCCACTAAATGATGCCTCTCTCTGAGCCTCCACGGGGACCATTTCTCTCTGCCTCCTGTAAGCAGCTGGCTTGCCCTCACCACATGGATGCTGGGTCGACAGCAAGTCACTGTGGTGCTCCCTGTGACCGGGAGAAAGCCCAGAGCCGCTCTCAGGTGGGACTTTGCCCAGCGAGCCTGAGGGCACCGACGTGGGTCCTCACTGCTCTGCTGGCCCACTCTCTTCTCCTCTCTCTTTTCCTTTCACCTCCTCCTTGTCCATCTACTTTTCCACTTACTCATGTCCTGCAGATGAACCTGTGTGTACCTCCTTGTACCCTTTCTGGAACGAGGTGGGACCTGTAGAAATTAATCCTTGATGTTCTGTTTCTGCAGAACATGCTGGGTCTCTCCTACTGCCCGGTTTACGACCAGCTCCAGCAAGCACCAGGTGGACATCAGCTATTCCTCTAGCTTCTGAAATGAGGTCATCACTCTGCCCAGCCAAGGAGACCACGCTGGTGAGCTAACTAGATTCCACGTTATTACACATCCACGTGAGCTTGTTACCTAATGTTCACCCGGCGTAGTCACAGCACAGAAAGGTGGAGGGGGGGCAGCACTCCATGGGAGCCCAAGCGTGTGTCCCACCCTCGGCATCCCTCGTGCTGGCCGTGGTGTTGTTAGGTGCCTTCCTGTCAATTACAAGCTTAGCGACCCTGGAGCCTTGATCGGAATCTTCCCTGCCCTGTGCCTTCCTCACCACCTCTGCGTGCTCGAGCCGCCTGTGGTGGTCATTCTGTGGATCTGTCTCATTGAGGGTCTTCCCCTCTTTCGCTGACCTGTCCACTTTTCCCAGCATGACATCTCTCTTCACAGACAAGTCCCTCCTGACCACATGCCTGAGTAAGTGAGACAAAGTGTCACCATCCTTGCCTCTAAGTTGCACTCTGGTGGCACCGCCTTCAAGACAGTGTCATGGCTTTAAGTCCTGACGGGCAGAGGAGGGCAGAGGGAGGGTTCAAGGTGCTGGGTGACCTCAGTCGGAACGTGTTCTTAAAGCTGCTGCCCAGGGAGACCCCCTAAATGTTGGAGCAGAAATGTGCTCCACAGATTTCCAAAGGTTGTGACCTAGAGAGGCAGGCCTTTCTTTCGACGTGCTTCTGCTTGGACTGTACTGCTGGCCGTTCAGTGAGCAGCTGCACTGACCTTTCAGCAGCCTTAACCATTCACGCTACCCTAAGACTCCGACTGTTGACACCAGAAGTTCCCACATTGAGCCCAACTCAGCGCCAGCCTGCAGGACAGAGCAGAGCTGCGACGCTGCGTTTCCAAAGCTGTCAGTCTTTACGGAAGCAGACTGCCTCCTTTTCATCCTGCAGAGTGGCTGGTGGGTTCGAACCATTAACCTTTTGGTTAGAATCTCAACTTTCATCCCACTGTGCCACCAGGGCTCCACCATAGGAAACCTGGCTTTTTTTTAAAATTAATTTTAATGAAAGTTTACAGAGACTTAGGCTTTCCAGTCATTGTTGCACTTTTCTCCCTAGCCCCCCACCCCACAATTCACTCTTCTCCTTGAAAAGAAAGAAAAACTCTTTCATTGTTATGCAATCCCTCCCCCCCACCACCAAGTCCACTCCACTATGCAGCCTTCACTCTGACTTCTGTAAATGACAAGAATATCCACTCATATATCCCTTTTAAACAGTTCTCTCCCTCATCTCTTTCATTTCTGCTGGTTTCCCTTCATTGCCCTTCAAATCACTGACCGACAGAGAGAAAGGAGCCTGCAGTTTTTAACGCAGGGTTGCTCTCTCACCTGCCGAGGGGGCAGTCTTAGTGACCAGGTCCAAAAGGTAGACTAGTAGGTCACTACACACGAGCCCTGCACCCACCAGAAGCAAGAACTCCACAGCACGTCTGTTCCCCAGCTCAGCATGTGGGGAGGAACATGCACGTCCAGACCAGCTGTGCTGGAGACACAGAAACGAGACAGGGTAAAGCACTCAGATGTCAACTCAGAACAGAGGGAGGGAAGCAGGGAAAGGCCCTCTGAGCAGGGCTTCCGGGCCCGAACGTTCAGTCTCCGCATTAGGGAGGTGATTAATGACCCAGAGTACAAGTACCCTAGTACAGCACAGGCTCATCCATCTCGCCTCCAGCCACCCCTGCGTCCACCCATCCATCTAACCCAGCTCCACCCATTCAGCTCCTGACCATCTGCCTCCATCAATCCCACCTCCACCAATCCCACCTCCATCAATCCCCGCCTCCATCAGTCCCACCTCCATCGATACCACCTCCATCGATACCACCTCCATCAATACCACCTCCATCAATCC
>NW_006399830.1:6942091-6962821 GCF_000299155.1 Elephantulus edwardii | reverse complement strand
CCCACCTCCATCAATATCACCTCTGTCTGTCCCACCTCCATCCACCTCCCCTCCATCAATTCTGCCTTCATCTATCTCACCTTCAGCTCTCCCACAGCCATCCATCCTGCCTCCATCCTTCCTCAACTCTGCCCTCCTCCTTTCATCCTCATCCATTCCACCTCCATCCATCCCAAGCTTCATCTATCTACTGCCGTCTATCCTGCTACCCTGACTCCACCTCCATTCATCGCCTCAATCCATCCACCTCCAACCATCCATTCATCCACCTCCATCCATCCCCACCTCCATCTATCCATCCACCTTCATCCATCCACCCTGCTTCTAATCACCAACCTCCATCCATCCACCTCCATGTGCCCTGCCTCTACCCATCCTGCCTCCATCTATCCGCTTCCATCCCTCCTGCCTCTCTTCATCCCCAACCGCCATCATCCACTTTTTCCATCCATCCACTTCAACCCATGCACCTTCATCCTTCCCCGCCTCCATCCATCCTGCCTCCGTTCAACCCTGCCTCCCAGGGACTTTTCTTGATGTAGACAGATGGGCTCCTTCCGAGCCCTGGGAGGCCCTGGCCAGGTGCCACAAGAGGCCTTCGTCATCAGCAGGAGGCCAGCAGCATGCCCGTGGATGCACAGCCCCATTTGGGACTCTCTGGAGAATTCCAGACGTCGGCTCCAGGCCTCCCTTTGACAGGCTCACTTGTCATTTCCCTGGGCTTCAGGCGCTGGCCAAGGCACACAGGCGAAAATCACTTCATATCTATGCACATTTTATAATAAATTTTAACAATTTAAGGGCACGGTACAGCTTTATTAGAGTTTTTATTTCACCACACTAATTCAGTGTGTAATAACCTGCCACAGACACAGAGTCCACTTGACATATACTCTGTGCTCCTGGATCACAGCAAACTCAGAGGCCAGGCCAGCCACAGCCCTGCCTCCCCTGGGGACAGGACAGTCCTCAGGCTACTCAAAATGAAACATCATTTAGTAGATGCTCTGGGGCCTGGGCTTCCCCGTAAATCTTCACTGTCTCCCAGCTGCCTGCCCCGGGAGGGGTGAAGTTCAAGCACAGACTCTTCTGTGTTTAACTGCAGCATTGCACTCGCTCAGCCTGTCCTGCCGCATTCCTTGGATCTTTGAGTGGCTGGGAAGTGGCATGGTTTTTCCTCTGGAGTCTGGCAGCTGCCCATCCAGCTCAAGCAGGCCCCACAGGGGAGGGGGAAGATAGAGTCACCCTAAGAGGTGGAGAGCCAGTCCCTGGAGAAGGACCTTACACTGGGCAAAGCAGAGGGTCAGGGATAAAGAGGAAGGCCTTCCACAAGATGGACTGAGGACACCAAGTCCATTGTCCATTCCCACAAGCTCAGCATCCTTCCTGATTCATGGTGACCCCAGGGGTTACACAGTAGAACTACCCCAGAGGGCTTTTTTGGCTGTTCTCTTTTGGGACACAGAGTGCCAGGCCCTTCTTCTGAGGCACCGCTGGATAGATTTGAACCCTCAACCTGTAGGTTAGTAGTCTCAGACCAACAGTGTGTACCTCTCATGGGTACACTCACAAAAGAGCCAAAATCCACAAGTAAAACCAAACTTAATTCCGATACCTGGTGACGCTACAGGACAGAGCGGAACTGCCCGATTCTGTCCTGAAGGCCATAATCTCTACAGAAGGAGACTGCTCCTCAATGGAGCAGTGGGGGGCTTTGAACTGCCAACCTCTCAGTAAGCAACTAAGGGCTTAACCACTTCGTCCCATAAACTCACTCATTTCCAGAGAGTCCGAGGCTGTAAATCTTTTTCCACGTTTTTCCGCCCACTCTTGGAGGGGCGGGTAGCAGAACACACGGTTCTTATGCAAAACCCCAGCAGGAAAAAATTCTTTTAGAATTCAATGCTACCAAAAGTTCTCCTGGCTAAGCAAACTATCAAAGTGCCCCATGGCTTAATGAGGGTGGTGGGCAGGAGGGGTGTTCAGAGTGCATCACCCACCAAGCAGTTGGGAGCAAGGCCTTTCCTGACGTTCATCATATTCTCCAAGAAACTGCCCTTCTCCTTTATCTGACGGAAACGCTGGTCAGACGACGGGGCCCAGTTCTATTTTCACAGAACCTAATAGCTCTGACTTCTTCATTGTGCCTTTCTCTGCTGAGCTTCTGCCTCTATTCTCAATTATATCTCCCTTGGTGTCGGTTGTTTTATCCTTGGCTGTGATTAAACATTTTGTAGCTCGCGATCGTTGTTACTGTCCAGGCACTGTCCAGTCAGCCCCGTCCCGTGGCCGCCTCACTGCAGCAGGAGGAGAGTCTGCCGGGTCCTGCGCCGGCCTCGCCACCTCTGCCCTGCTTGAGCCTGGCACGGCTTCCTCCTCAGGTCCGTCTGTCCTTTCGGCAGTCCGTGGTATAGTCAGTACTCTTCACCAGCACCACAAATCAGAGACATCAATTCCTCAGTCTTCCTCATTTGTCATCCAACTTTAACACGCATACAAAACAACTGAAAGTCTCTCCCTGGAGGCTAGGATTTTAAAGCTCCACCTCACTTACTTTGGACATGTGGCCAGGAGAGATCGGTGCTTGGAGAAGGACGTCATGCTTA
This sequence comes from Elephantulus edwardii, assembly GCF_000299155.1. Lineage (NCBI taxonomy): Eukaryota > Metazoa > Chordata > Mammalia > Macroscelidea > Macroscelididae > Elephantulus > Elephantulus edwardii. The sequence goes on along the minus strand of NW_006399830.1, from coordinate 6,960,215 downwards.
GAAGGGTGGAGAGACAGCTCAAGAGAAGGAGACCACAGATGAGATGGGTTGATACAGTGACTGGGGCGATGGGGGTTGGTGTGTCAGAATTAGTGAGACTGGGTCCAGACAGGGAAGAGTTCAGAGCTGCTGTACATAGGGTCGCTATGCATTGCAGGTGACTCAACCAATAACATTCTATGACAGGTTTGGAAGCAGAAGTGGCATCCACTTCCTAAACAACGTGCCTCTGGAAACTCCATGAACTTTGATAAATGTCGATAGTTGTAGAGGGGCTTCAGGCCTTTTGTTCACAGGGTCGCTATGAGTCGTGCTCGACTCAAAGGCAATCAACAACAACAACAACACATGTATGTTTGCCTCCACCCAAAATGCTTAATGGAAGTAGACAAAGTATAGACAGATACTATCTCAGGTTTAATAAAATGTGTTTTTGTTCTATATCCTTCAAGCCTTGCTTACAGTTCTTGCTGTTGTTATGTGCTATCAAGTTGCCTGCGACTCATAGCGACCCTATGTACAACAGCCCTAAACCCTGCTCTGTCCTGCGCCAACCTCACTGTCTCTGACACACCTACCTCCATTACTCCAGTCACCGAATCAATACACCTCATCGAGGGTCTTCCTCTCCTGCACTGACCTTCCAACCTCCCCAAGAATGACGTCAGAATCCTTGCCTCCAAGGAGAAGCCTGGTTTCACCCTCTCTAGGGTGAGCCTGTATGTTCTCTTAGCAGTTTGCTTATAGTAGGTGTTCAATTAATATTGGAGAAAAGGTTTATCTATAAAGAGAAGGGGGGGAAGCTAATGGGGGAAGCATGAGAGGTAGCGAATCTGCACTAACTGAAGACAGCCTCAGTAATGAGGAAAGTTGGAGACAGATACTACTGATGGTTACACATGATAAGTACAATTGATATTACTAAATAATACATTTAAGAATATTAACAGGTGAGCAGGTATGCATAAGAGAAATAGACTCTATCTAAGACCACATGTAAGTTTAGCAGATGGCATTTCTACATCCATATTTGTACATCCTGTGAACACATCTACATTATCTAGCAAAGCTGAGAGAAGGGAAAACTACGTAAGCTTTTAATTATTTAAAAAACCCACAAACTTCCAAGAGGGGGAAAAAACCCAAAACCCCACAACACACAAACAAAATCCCACCCAGGCAGAATGAGGTGCTGGTTCTGGGGCTTTGGGACCACAGTCTTAAGGGATATCAAGGTCAATAGGAACAGTCCACAAAGACAAGACTCTGCATCCAATTTGGTGACTGGGGCCTTCAAAGCTTATGAACAATTCCCTAAAGTGCAATCATTAGTCTCTCCTTGTCCAGAATTAAAGAGGGATAAAAACCAAGATGTAATGAAACAATTATTCCAGAGGAATCTCAACTTCCATAACCCTGAGGCTGGAACCACTATTAACCACCCTAAAACGGTCAAAGACCTTGGATAGAGTGAGGGAAATACAGAACAAAATCCAAAACCACAAAAACAGCCAGGCTCACTGGGCCAGTCGAGAACGGATGAACCCCTGAGACTAAGCCCTCAGTCACCCTTCAAACCTGGGCCAAAACTCAACATCTGTGGTTCAACTTCCAGGTAAACAACAAACAAACCTAAAAGGTGATGAGGAACCAGGAGGCACCCGCATCTTGGGATAACTCACCGTACAAGATCAAAAGAGCAGCACTGACCAAAGATGGAGGATAAAAGGTGGAAAATAGAAAAAGGTGGGGGGAAAAGATTAATGGAAATGGGAATTACAGGAAGGAACTGGGAAGGGTGCAATCACATTGTGGGTGTTGTAATTAATATTATTATAAAACAAAGTTTGTGTGAGTGGTTGAATGAAAAACCAATATGCTTTGTAAACATTCACTCAAATCACAATTTAAAAAAACCAACAACAACATTAAAATGGCAAATGTTTCATTGCATGCATATTTATCAAACACACAGTCACTAAAAAAGCTAATGGAGGAGTTGGAATTCAAAAGAAGGTTCATTCAAGATGAGAGAGATCTGAGCAGACTTTCAGGAGGTGGAAATAAGTCAGGGGAAGAGGGCAAGTTAAAAACGGGCAGTGATTTAAGGATCCGAGTCTGGAGAAGGAAAGGAGGTGAACGTAGAGATGTGATGCACTGTCTTGAAAAGCAGCAAGGCCTTGCCTGCAGGTTCCTTACAATTCCATCATATTTTCTTTCTACCTTGACCTCCTTGAGGGGTTTCTCCTGGTCTTCTTAACCTCTAAACAGCTGGGTACCATAGCCCAGGCCTGAGTCTGCTCCAAGTCAACTCCACCTCTTGATGATCTCATCCGAGATAGCTTGTAATACCATCTGGACTCTGCTGACTCCAAGAGTACACCCCGCCCACCTCTCTCCCTTGAACTCAAGACTGCCCACTCCACATCTCCACTGGGGTGCCCACCACAGGTCTCAAAGTGAGCATGAGACTCACTCACCTAATCCCCTCCCAAACCTGCCCCGCCCACCTCTTCCCCATCTCAGGCCAAAGAAGCTTGAGTCATCCTTGACTCATAATCTTTCTCTCAAACAACTCTCCGAGTCATCAGCAAGCCCTGTTGCCTTCATACAAGAAAAACAGTCTAGTATTCTAGTACCTTCCACGTTTCACCGTAACCTCCCCTGTCCGACCAGCATCGCCTCCTACCTGGCGTTTGTATTTGCCTCCCTGCTGATCCCCCTGCTCCTATCCTTACCCTCCTGCAATCCTGCCTAAACACAGCACTGGAAGGGTCAGTTTTAAATGCCCCCCCACCCCCTGTACAGAGCCCACAAGTGGCTCCCAGCTCACGGCAAAGCCATGGTTCTTACAATGGCCTCCAAGACTGTGTCTGGCCTCATGTCCCTCTCTCCTCCCACCCCATTCCGTCCACGACCCTCCTCCCCTTTCTCTGCTTCGTTTCTCTCCACAGCACTGATGATGGAACTCCTAGTTGGGCATGGAGCTGCTAAGCCAACGGCCTTTAACGTCTGGGTCCACCAGTTACTCCTCAGGAGAAAAATGAGGCCGTTTGCTCCTATAAGAAACTTAGAGCCTCATAGTGGCCAATTATATAAAACACAATATGAATGTGTTAATATTGTGTATGAATGTATACAATAAAGGCAGGTATATGAATTATTGTACAAAACACAATGTACATAAATGAAACTCAATGTAAAAAAAAACCCACCAAACTTTAATAATAATATATAGAAACCAAGAGGAAAGCCACCATCATTTCAGTCGGCTCAACAACAGTGCATTTGAGGTTTGTGGGGAGCAGTTGCAGAGGGTTGGGAAGAAGCTTCAAGTGTAATTTGGGGTCTGTGGGTAGTGCTAAGAAACCCGGTGGTACAGTGGTTAGAGGATTCAGCTGCTGACCAAAAGATCAGTAGTTGGAACCTACTACTAGCTCCACAGGAGAAAGATGAGGCAGCTGGCCTTCCATGGAGATTGCAGTCTTAGAAACACCGTGGACGGGTCAGCCTTGTCCTACAGGGTCGCTGTGGATTGAAATCTACTCTACAGCAGGGGGTGGACAGTATAAATGGTTAATGTGTCCAGCTGCTAACTGAAAGGTCAGCGGTTCAAGCCCACCCAGAGGCACTGTGGAAGAAAGGCCTGGTGATCTAACTTCCCAAGAGATCAATCATTCAAAACCTCACGGAACACAGTTCTACTTAGAACTGTTCACGGGGCCCCTGGGAGTTGGCATGTTTGAACCCCTCCACTGGTTTTAATATGTGTTATGACTTTGCTTTCATCACATATATTTTTGTCTTCCTCACTATGTCCCAGGCCCACAGGAGCAGGGATGGGTGTGGATCCTGCTGTAGCCGCTGTGCCACACAGCTGGGGTTCCAGACCCAGCTGGGTACAGGACTGAGGCTCAAACACATCCTCATAGAATTCAAATCCCTCAGTGATTCCTCAGAATCAAGCACCTTCTTGGACACTCAGCTCCTTTGAGATGAGGCCCTGTGCACTTCTCCAGCCGCCTCCCCTCCACGGAGTCAGATGCGGTTACCACTCACTGCTGAAAGTGCCTTCTCACCTCTGCCCTCAGCAGGTGCTACGCCTCACTTTTTTTTCCTGCCTCAGGATTTATTTGTACAAACAGCACAGGAGGATACCAGCCCCATGAAGATAACAGCCCAGGGGTCACACCGATCCTTCTGTCCTTTTGGATATTGACTTGGGGCAGGGGCCTGGGATGAGACCTTTGCCGGTGCCTGTGTTGAGGACTTTGCTGGAGCTTCGGCCTTACCGGCAGCCGTGGCTTTGGATTTGAGCCCCTTGGCAATGGAGGCCGAGTACGCTTCCCAGACCTGGGATGGGAATGTAGGCGAGTCAGCTGAGCTTGCAATCGACACCACTTGGAATCCTGAGCTTGACCTCCTTGGGTTTAACAAGAGCCTTCACAGCTTCTGCACGTTCATCCACAGCCTCGGTGCATTCATCCACGGCCACAGCGTGTTCATCCACGGCCACAGCGTGTTCATCCACGGCCACAGCGTGTTCAACCACGGCCACTGCGCGTTCATCCACGGCCACTGCGCATTCATCCACGGCCACTGCGCATTCATCCACGGCCTCGGCGTGTTCACCCATGGCCTCGGCATTGTTGGCTTGCATCTTCTTCGGGCCCCTGTTGTTGTGCTTCTTGGCAAAGCCAGTGCTCCTTGGGAATTTGGGTGGGGTCTAACCCATTAAGGGACTCATATCGTTGTGACTGGGGTTTCCAGATGCCATCTCTGTGCCATCTAGGGACTGGTTGTGTGTAATGTGGGTGTTGGATGTAGCCCTGTCTGCACTGTTGCCGCCTCAGGCTGACACTTCAGCCCTGGGAAGAGGAGACAATACATAGATACTAACTTAAAGGTTGGCAGTTCAAAACACCCAGCGGTCAGGCCCACTGAAACCATGTGGAGGTTTGTTCTGCTGTGACACTCAGAGTCGCCGGGAGTCAGCGCGGCTGGCATGGGTTTATACACACAAGTCGACTGACAGGTTGAGATGACTAACTGACTTGTTCTACACACCAACAGGACCACATACAGCCTCCTCTCCTCCCACGGGATGAGGGGAGACAGAGTCACCACGATCACCCCCACCAAGCGGAATGGCTTCAAGGACTACTCTGGAGCCAGGGGCACCTGGGGCGGCCTGAGGGTAGGAGACATCTGTTATTACAGTTCAGATTTCCCCACAAATGGATATATTTTAGTCCAAATTTATTGCAGTCATGAGACTCCAGGAACAGTTCGGCTGAGCTGTATTTCTTAGGTAAACTCGGTGACAACTCCTTCTCATAGTCATTAAGAATCACCTAGACCCAAGGTTGAATTCCACAGCCCATCGTGTTCACTCAACCACCCCTGCAGGTCCAGTTCAGCCCCAAGTGCCCTCCAGGAGAGGAGCCAAGGCACAGCTAGTGGGTAAGGGGTGGCATTGCCAACCCAAAGGCAGATGGTTCAAATCCACCAGCTGCTTCTTGGGAGAAAGATGAGCAATCTCCTCCCATGACACTGACACCGCTGAAAACCCAGCTCTGAGTCGGTTCAGCCAAGAGTTCAGATTTCAAAGAGGCTGAGTAACCTCTGATCTGGGAGAAGACCCCACCTAGCAGTCAGCCAACTAGTCATTGTAGCTATTTCAATTGCTGCATCCTGTATTCTTGTTGAGTCTGGTCTCTGTGAAGGTATTTGGTGGTGTAATGCACTGAGGACTAACTGCAAACCACACGTGAGCAGTTCTAATCCGCCAGCTGAATGAGGACGATAGATAGTTTCCTCCCATGAAGATTTATCAGCCATAAATCTGATGGAAGGTGAGTGAGAATCAACTCAATTGCAGTGGGTTTAAAAACACAAACAAACACAAAACCTTTCATCAGAAGCAAGAAGGGGTATTTCTTTTATACCTGCTGGGTACTCGGACCTTAGCCAAATGATCCCATTTAATTCTGACCATCTGATCGCATTACAGACTGAGGCTCATACTTGGAACTGAATTTACCCTCCAACCTCCTACCCCCGACTCCTGGCCGCCAAACAATAGACAGGCCGATAAGTTGGATAATAACACCAGGGAGGCAGTTAGCCCTTGGAGCAACCAATCAAACAAGATCAGAAGGGCAGCACTGCTCAGGCACCAAGCTCAGAAGGCAGGAAGGGGTGGGGAAGAAGGATGAATGGAAGTGGGAAACGCTGGGAGGGAGTGGGGACAGTTTGGCTCTGTTGTCGAGAATGCCACTGATGTTACCAGACAAAAAATGTGTCTGATTCACTCTATAAACTTTTACTCAAGTCACAAAAATTTAAAAGAAACTGTAAAGAAACAGGCCCAGAGAGCCTAGATAACAGATCCACGGCTGCACACCGGGAGATGGAGAAGCCACGGTTCAAGTGAAGGTCAGCGGGTTCCTGAGGGCCACGTCCATTCCAGCCCACCGCACTGGAAACCCGAGAGCCCACGGAGGCCGCTCGAAGAATGCCCACAGACCACAAAAATGCACAAGGTTGCCAAGTCCAAGCAAACCCCACCGGGATCCTCTTACAGCTCCTTAGGAGCCAGGAGCCATCTAGTAAATTAAAAAACAAACACACGCCATTAAGTTGAAAAGAAAAATTGAGACAAAGAGCAAGCTATTGTTCCAGGGCGTCCCAGCCAGTTCAAGGACATCAGCAACATCCGCCCCAGGGCTGGCCCTGCTCTGATTCTTTTGGCTTCCTCCTAGCAAGTTTGCAGCCCTGCGTGGTGCTGGCATTTGAGCTCTCTGCTAAAGGAAAGGTTAGCTGATTGAACCCACCCAGAAGCACTTAGGAAGAAAGGCCTGGCAAGCTACTTCTGAAAGTTCACAGGCTCAGACACTGTAAGGAGCATCGGTTCAGCACGAGTCTGAATTGACTTGAAGGCAACTGAGACCTGCCAGTATTCCCCAAAGCTACCGAGGTCATGGGCATGAGGAATTCCACCCAGTGCTTGGGTCTAACAAGCAGACAGAGCGTAGAGAATCTGGAGCAGTAATTTGGGGAGAGGGAGGAGAACAGAAGAGGCCCTTGTAAGAGTGCGAGACCCTCAAGTTGGATCCTCTCTGGTGAGCCTCCTAACTCTGGTAAGCCTCCTTCGGGATCCCATCCTGAGTCCTTCGTACACCCCCAACTCCAGGCAAGAGCCTGACCCTCAGTTGTTCTGTTCACAGACCAAGAGACGACAGGGGCCAGGGTGGAGCAGTGTCTCCCTACCCGCGTCTGCCCCTCCTCGGGCTTCTCTCTCCCTCACAATCCAGCCTTCACGCTCTTCATTGATTGAAGAGACTTCTCTCTCCAGCTGCAGTCCCTGGAGACCATCCAATATCCCCCAGCCCACCAAGGACAGGACGCAGGGATGAGGAATTCCACGCAGTGGTTCATCTGTGAGCTTCGCCCTGTTCCCCCCAACCAGGGAGCGTCTGCTGCCGTGAAGCGGAGTTCTCTTATCCTGGAACACGGATTCATTGCACCCAGCGGGTCTCACTGCAGACATACTCATTTCCACAGCATTTGCAGGAGAAAGTTCCTCCCCTTTGCTGAGGGTCTGGGGAAGCATTTGCTGCCCGTACTGTCACCCCTGCTCACTTTGGGGGCAGAAATCCTCGCCCTCGGAAGCTGCTTCTTTGGCCCAGGATCCTCTCAAGACTTGCAAGAGTCACGTTATAAGGGTTGTCAAGCCCCTCAACACTTACTTTTCCACCTATGTTCTTCTGGATTCCCTCAGACCTGTGCCCCCAGGGCCAGGGGGCTGCTCACTCAGAAAGAGAGAAACGGGTCCCTGTGCCAAGGCCTGGCTTCCAGGGACAGCTGTGAAGCCACGTCAAGCTGATTGAAAGGAGAGCTTTCCTTCGGGAATGACTGAGACAAGCTGTGGGGGCGAGCGCAAATCAATGAAGGATTCGCAGACAGACGTTCTGGGCCCAAGTGCAATTGACAAGATGTAAAGTACACGGAAGAGAGCTGGGTCCCCCTCTGCCAGCCTGGAGCCGTCAGCCCCTGAACAAAAACAACTCTGCACAGAACCTCCGGCTCGGCTCGGGGAGAACGGAATTTCCTCAAAAGGCACCACGCAAAAAGGGTTAAGAATTCCTGAAATCCTACAAGCTGGCCTTTGAATGCAGCCAGTCCAGGGGAGGGGAGACTGGGTGGGTGGAAAGAGCAAGGGGCAGGTGCCAGCGCGTGCTCCTGCCGGGACGACTCAGGGAGAGAAAGTTGGATACGATGAGTTTGCCAATGACATCTGAGAGCGAGCGGCCGCCCAGCCATCTGCAGCCCAAGTGACAGGTCATTGATTTCAGACACAAGTCCAGTCGGGGTTATGCCTTTCTGTTCACGCCCCCCGCCCCCATCCCCTGGAGGAAGGCACTCGGTCCAGGAGGAAATGGTTTGGCAGAAGCCAGAGTCTAAGGAAACACATTTCTCCCCCTACCCCTCTGGACCACTTTGTCAGCTCTACCATGCCAAGGCCAAAGCAAACACGCCAGGCGCTGCCTCTGGGTCCCCCTGCCTCCCTCCCCGCCGGAGCCCAAGCCCAGAGAAACTTGATTGGTCTCAAGTCAAGCCGAGCTGGGATACTGGAGAGGAGAGAGAGGGCGGAGGGGCAGGCAGCGTCCACGCAGTCACTTGTCCTAATGCCTTAGCGGCAGGCTCATACCTCCTGCAGTTCTCCGGGGAAATTCTCCAAGAGCCATGGCTGGGAGTTGAGGGGAGTCTCTAAGCCATCCGGAGGGAGCGTGGCACTGCAGCTCCTCGGAGGATGGACCAGGGCGAGCTTTAATTAACAGGGTCTGGTGCGCCTCTCTTTTGGTGACTGAGCAGATTTAAAGGGCTAGAGTCCCAATTCAGAGGGTGCTGGTGCTGCTCTGGCTGCGGCCGCGGCTGCATCCCACACACCTCTTGCTTCTCAAGGAAACAGCCAGAGGAGGTGGCAGGGGCAGCCCGGGGCCTGGCAGGGCTCCCAGGGTCACCTGGGTTCAACTGGCATTGCAGGGCTGTGGAGTGAGCCATGGCCCACTCCAGTGACGGTCATTGTTTGCCTCGGACAGAGAGGACTGGGGGGGAGGAGGGATTCTCAGGGGGGTGGCAACACAACTTGGGGCTGGACTGGACATGATAATGGCAGAGTGGGCAGCTTGGTCTCCTGAAGCACTGTGTGGGCACAGCTGCAACAGTGCCACACACACGGAGGTCACTGTCCAGACTCAGACAAGGCAGCACGGCCTGCGGCCAGGCCGGTGACCCTCACATCCCCATGTCCACCTGTGTGCGTACACATGCAGACCACCACCCGGACCCCAGCCATGATCGCACACCCTGCAGCCAGGCTGATGACTCTCACGTCCCGTCCCCATGTCCACCTGTGTGTGTACACTTGCAGACCCCAGCCATGATCGCACACCCTGCAGCCAGGCATGTGCCTGTGAGGCGTCCTGGCTCCTGTCTCTGAAAAGCATCCACAGTAAAGGTGCCTGCGTTTGAGACCACAAGGGCACTGCGGGGGTGGGGGAGAAAATTCCAGTGAGTATTCCCTGCTTCTCTGGCTGCTTCTGTTAGAGCTCAGTTCTGTGTCAAGGGCAAGTTCAGTTCAAAGCCATCACTCATCTGGAGGAATCCCTCATCTAAGCACAGGACAAACAAACCAGGTGCTAAGGAATCTGGATGGGGGGCGGAGAGGTACCCCATATGAGTCAGAGCAAAGCTGAGGGTTCCCAGTGGCTTATTTATCATAAATAGATTGGATTGCCAGGCCTTTCTTTCAAGGCAGCAGGGAAGACTTGAACCAGCAATCTTTTGATGTGTTGACCAGGCTAACCATCACTCGAGCGCATAGTCTCCTCATCGCTACCTGTTGTTCCCCATTGGGGTTGATTTCCCATGATGCTTCTCTGGCCAGACCAGTAGCCTAGGGGCAATGTTTTAATGCCCCTTCCCTTCAAAAGGTTAGCAGTTCGAGTCCACCAGCCTGTCGTCGGAAGGAAGACGGGGCAGTCTGTGACCATTAAGATTATTAAGACGACAGAGGGCAATACACAATAAGGGAGGGTCAGACATTGTAGTTAACGAATTCTGCTAATTAGTGGTAATTAATGTTCTAAAACATCTATGAATGATTGTGTGAAAAACCAATATGATTTATAAAGCTTCACCCAAATAGAAAAGATGATCAAGATGGATGAGGATGAGAGAAAAGGCAAAATACACTCAGAGGAGCCTGGCACTGTGGGTGTCGTGACCATTTAAGACTAAACATGTATAAGTGATTGAATGAAAACTGACGATACTTTGTAAACCTTCACACAAACTGTAAGTTTTGAAGTATTAAACAGATAAACAAAAGATTTACAGCCTAGAAGGCCCAAGTGGGCCGCAATGAGTCAGAACGCACTTGGTGGCCGTGGGATTGTTCCGTTTCGTTTTCTGGAAACCCTGTCTCACATATTGTTGGCATGTGGTGAGAAGAGGCCAGTCCTTGGAGGACATCATGGTGGAGGGTCAGTGAAAGGGAGGAAGACCCTCCATGAGATGGTCTGGCGCAGTGGCCGTAGCGAACGGCTTGATGGAGGGAAGGGGAGGATGGTGCAGGATGGGGCAGGGCTCAGGCCGGCTGTTCACACAGTTGCTAGGAATCAGTCGACTTGACTGCACAGAACAACAATGTCCAGTCAGGCTCAGCAGGCAGAGGTCCTGGGGGCTTGGGCCTGGGCCTGCAGGGCAGTCAGAGGGAGCTGGCTGTGATGCCAAGGTGAACCTCAGCCCCGATTTCATCTCTACCAAGAGCTGGCCCATGGCCCCTTTCCTCTCTTGAGCCCTGGGTTCTCCGACTTGTAACAAGATGGGTTTTCTAAGCCAGCGAGGCTTTTAACAGAAAGAGGAGGGGAAGAGCGTGACACGGAGTTCTAAAGCATGGTCCGTGAGCAGAATAGAGCCTGGCGGTGGGGCAGGCCAGGGCTGAGGGTTCAAGGCACCAGAATCAATCTGGAGGGTCACAGAGTGGGCTCCCCACCATAGCCAGGGTATAGGCAGGGTGCCATGGGGTGGGCACTTTGGGGAGGGCCTGCAGGGGCTGTCAGCATCTGACTCGGCTGAGTCTTAAGCAGCATCCCCGGGCAGCTAGTACCTCCCCAGCTCTCCAGCAAACCTCTCCCGGCCTCCGCCTCCTCGCCCGGCCCGTCCTCCCACCGGCAATAAAAACCTTGTGGGCAGAGACTCTGCAATCGCTCTTCCAGACGTCTGTGCAAATGTGATTTCTGGTCCTCCATCTTCCGGGGACATTTGCATATCGCCTCTTCTCTCTCCTGTAGACAGAGAGTGTGGAGTGGAGGGGCGGAGGAGGGGTGTGTCTTGCTCCAAGCATGTCCTGAGGTCACAGACTGACAACCCTAGAGCCCCTGACACCTCCTGGGACAGTTCCAGGTAAGCTGACTCAGCTGATGCATGATACATGATGAAGATTCTAGAAGGAAGTTCTAATCCTAAATCTAAGGGACTTCTTTGTTCATGAACCTCTGCCCCATTTTCTGAGACTGGCTTGGGCTGGAGGCAAATGAGGAATAAGTCCACCTTTGCATCAGTCCTTTGGGGTCCTCGTCCCAAATCACCACAGCCACTACCACGATGGCCTTACAGGCCTCTGCGTCCCCATAATACCATTCAAGTCTTTCCTCAGCTCATCTCAGAGTTCCCCCGCCAGGCTAGATTATCTGGATAAAGGAGCTATGAAGAGCGACAGGAAGCGAGGTCACTGGGGCAGAGGCTATGACAGGAAATGAGGCCAGGAGTCAGAGGTCATAGCTCTCTCAACTCTACATGACCTCAGTCCTTCTATAATAGGCAGGGACACCTCAGAACTCAACACTGGACACCCCCTTGATTGGCTTGATGTCTCCATGCCCTGTTAAAGGACCAGAGAGTAGCAGGTGACCCTAGCCCAGTCTAAGGGTCACCATTTGTGTCCTTGTACCCAGAGGAAGTCCCGCCTCTTCTCTGGTGCCTGACAAAGGGAATGCCAACCCTCTACATTCCTATCAATTACCCTCCACCTTCCCAGAGAGCTCTGGGGGCTCAGTGGCGGTAAGGAATTGGGCTGCCAACCCAAAGGAGCATGGTTCAAATCCACCCGCTGCTCCTCCTGTGGAGGGAGAAAAGAGGACAGGTAATCTCCTGTGCAGTTTACTGCCTCTGGAAACCTGCTGGAGGGCCGGCCAGAGGTTTGCTCTGACTCAATGATACACACAACCTTCCTATCTGGAGCCCTGATGGTTAAAGAGCTTGTCTGCTAAGAAGTTCATCTGTTCGACTCTACCAGCTGCTCTGCAGGAGAAAAATGAGGCGGTCTGCTTCCATAAAGATTTACAGCCTCAGAAGCCTGGTCCCCCGTCACACAGCAGGGTGTCTGTGGGGACCTGGGGCTGGCTGCCGTCGTGAGTAACCAGCATTTAATCCACAGGTCAATGTCGGGCCTCGCAAATGCTCCACTTCCTGATGAGTTAGTGCATCTCAGTTGTATTTTGATAAGCTTGCTTTGTAGACTTGTGATAAGGCTCCTGCAGACAGAAATGACCAAAGCCATGGCCATTGGGCCAGTTCTCACTCAGAGACCACAGGTAGGAGCAGCTGGTGGATTAGAACCCTGCTCCTTTTGGGTTGGAAGCATAATTCCTTGCCACCACTGAGCCACCAGAGCTTCCTAGGAAAGCAGAGGGCTGGCATTCCCATTTGACCAGTGAAGAGGCAGGACTTCCTCCCAGCACAAGCGGAGTCACGCCATAGTCTTTTCAGTTGCTCTATATGCATGTGAAAGGTAGATATTAATGAATAAGTGGGGCAAAGAAAAATCAATGCCCTCTAATAGTGCTGGAGAAGAGTACTGAATATTCCAAAACAACAGTCAAATCTGTCTTGCAGGAAGTGCAACCAGGAGGCAAGGATGGTGGAACTTCCTCTCATAAACTTCTGAAACTCTGTCTCATAGGTTAGGCCTGTTGCCAGGGGGCATCAGGCCTTAGGAAAAGACTTCATGTTGGAAAAGCAGAGAGTCAGGGAGAGAGAGGAAGACTATCAAGGAGAGAGATTGACAAGAGAGAGACTGAAGCAATGGGCTTGAGCATGGTGGAGACTATGAAGACGGCAGCGGAGGGCGAGGTGTAGGGGACTCAGGAGCACCTAGCAAAGTCATCACCAAGGTTCCTTACCTAGTAAGTGCTTAGTAAGTTACAGAGTGTGAAGGTGAACCACTGTAAACAAGTAATTCATTTATGTTCAGGACACAGGGGCCCCCAGAGCCCACTGGCTAACACGGTCACCCGGGGCCAGGAGGAATCCCCTGGTTCATTTCCTAGAGGTGATATGTGTGTCACCATAGCCTGATGAACGGTCTTGCTCAGTTCTTGGCCCAGGGCACTAGCACGCTGGCCGGCCAGGCCTCTGGAGGGCAGAGTCAGCCCATAAGCACCGCACATAGTTCTGTTTAAATGGCCGGGTCATCTCCCTAAATCACGCCTCTGTCACTTGGCAAGGCCACTCACCACCCAGAGGTCCAATTTCTTCTCCTTCGTTCACAGCCAGAGGAGCTGCCCAACCCAGCAATAAAGCCACTGTCTGCTAGCAAGGCAGCCCGCCAGACTCCTCTGTGTGCGGACGCTGTGTGTGCTGAGGTTTGGGGAGAGCAAAATACTGACCATCCACAGACACACTGTCCCTTTTTCCTTCCCAGAGAAGTGGATGTCACCAAACGCCACATTCTAGAAAATCTAAGTGCCCAGCAAAGGGCAGGCGTGTCCATCAGCCCCTCCATAATCAGGACCCTCTCTTGAGAGGGCGTAAGAGCCATGTGAGGAGAGCACGTCCAAGCCTGGGGCACCACCACCGACCATTCCCAAAGGGATCACGTAGAAGGTCCTGGATGGAGGAGGGCATAATGTGAAACAAAGCTCAATCAACAAAAAGGCCAGGCTTACTGGTCCAACAGAGACTGTGGAATCCCCAGGACTGGCCCCTAACCCTCCTTCAAACCTGGAGCAAAACTCACTCATGTGGCTCCACTTTCAGACAAACAACAGACAGACCTATAAATTGACCAGTAACACCAGGGAGATACACACGTCTCAGAATAATGAAACATATATGGTCCAAAGAGCTACATTTGTCCAAAGCCCTGAAGAAAGAAGGAATAGGATTGAAAGATGAATGGAAATGAGAATCACAGGAATGAAATGGGGAGAGTGCATTTACATTGTGGGGATTGTAATGAATGTTACTATGAAAGGAGTAGATGCAACGTCAAGGTGGCTGAGTTTGATTTCAATGTACGTCCTAAAGGGGAACTATCCCCATCAATAATGTCCATAGCACCACACAACCCACTTCATAACAGAGAGTTCTGGGATTCCAGGGAGACTAGAGACGCTGCATCTGCACTGGGCCAGCTCTGCCTCTCCATGAGCGTGGACATGGCTGTGGGTGCCATGCCAGCGAGGGGGTGCAGAAGGCCCGATCCTTGCCCTTCCCCCTTCTGCTCTGAGGGTGCTAGGGTGGCAGGGGTCTGTTCTCGCTCAGGGTGACTCCACTGTGTCAGGAGGGCTGTGCTCCAGAGTTCTCAGCAGCTGCTGTTGTGAACCGAGATGCCCCTGGGAGGACTCACTTTCTGTTAGCAGCCACGCTCAGCCATTGCACGGGCGAGGACACGCTCTGAGTGTCTGAAGAAGTGAGTGACTTCACGGATGTGGAAGCAGAGCTCACAGGCTCTGAGACCCACACTGGTACTGGAGGCGTCTGTGCGCCTGTGTATGTGCATCTGTGCCTGGAGTGTGTTTGTGTGTCTAGGAATCTGTGGGTGTAATTGTCTGTGTCTCTGCGTGCATATGGGTGTATCTGCGTGTATGTCTGTCTGTGGGTGTCTGTGTGTCCAAGCACACAGACACGCCGTCCTCTACAACATTCAACAGTTCTCCGCACTGCTTAGAAAGATCTTGAAGGGTTTATGTTCAGAGAGCAAACCTCCTTCTGGGTCTGTTCCCTTGAACTTCGGACACCTCGGGTGTCCTGTGCAGTTTTTCCAGGTGCTGTCCAGACTAAGCATTTGACACTTGGGGGAAGGATTCGGTTAACAGAGGGAAGGGCCCCAAGACCTGACTAACCCCTGGGGGTGGGGGAAAGATTGCCTTCCAAAGGGGAGGCCACTGGCTTTCAGATGTCTCTGTCCAAACCTTGACCTTGAGTGGCAGGATGTTGTTACTGTTGTTTTAGATACTCGATTCAGTGACCCTATGAACAACTCTGCCCTTTCCTGTGCCGTCCTCATCATCTCTGACATACTTGAGCCCATTGCTGCCATCACTGTGCCAATCTGTCTCACTGAGGGTGTTCTTCTCTTGTGCTGACCCTCAATCTTTCCATGTATGATGCCCCTCTCCAAGAAACAGCCCCTCCTACCATGCCCAAAGGGTGTAAAATGATGCTTCGCCATCCTTGTCTCCACGGAGCACTCTGGTTGCACTATTCCCAGGATATATCTGTCTGTTCTGTTGGTAGTCTACAGGGCTCTTCTCCAACACTCTGACTGCACTTTCTCCAAGACATTACTGTTTGTTCTTTTGGTAGTCCAGCACTCTTCTCCATCAGCACAACTCAAAGGCATCAATACTTTTCCTTAACCATTGTCCAGCCCTCAGATAGAGAACAATTGATTGAAAAGACAATGTCCTGAATCAGGCACACCTTAGTCTTCAATCTGACAGCATTGCTCCTAAGTCATTTGGAGAGGTCCCTAATAGTGGCCCTGCCCAATGTAACATACCTCCTGATCTCCTGACTTCTGGTACCAAGGGTATCCATATAAGATGAAATCATTGACAGTTTCAATCTTTTCTCCATCTATCATGATTTTGCTTATCCGGTCAGTGGTGAGGATTTTTGTCTTCTTGATGTTGAAATGCAATCCAAACTGAGGCTGTAGTCTTTGATCTTCTGCAGCAAGTGTTTCAAGAGTGGCAGGATAACAATATTGAAAACCAGAACAAGTCCATAGTGGACCTCTATCAGAAATTTAATTTATTTGCAACTGAGTACTCCATGGAATGCCAAAAGAAGAAACAGTCTATCTTGGAGGAAGTGCAACCAAGCTGCTCCTTTGAGGCCAAGATGGTGAAACTTCATCTTCACATACTTTGGGCATGTTGTAAGAGGGGATCAGTCCTTGGGGGAAAAAAAAATCATGCTGGGAAAACAGAGTGTTAGCAAAAGAGAGGAAGACAAGATGGAATTATTTCAACAAAAATTTCAACAAAAAATAAAAATTCAAAGGTGGATACTTTAAAAAAAAATGGAATGACATGGTAACTGTAACAATGGGGTTGAGTGTATCAGAGGTTCGAGGCAGGCACAGGACAGGGCAAGGTTCAGATCTGTTCTTAATAACGCTGCTTGCTCTGAGTCGTACAACAGCAGCACTGTGTTAACAGATGGATGGAGTGTAGACTCTTTTTTTTTTTAATTGTGATTGGAGTGACACTGTAGAGAGCCCCGGTAGCACAGTGGCTGACACGCTCAACTACTAACGGAAAGGCTAGTAGTTCAAAGCCACCAACCGCTCCACGAGAGGAAACTGAGGCAGTCTGCCTCCGTGAAGTCTGTGAAGCCCAGTGCAGAAGGACTGCTCTGTTCTACAGGGTCAACACGGGTCAGAAATGACAACAGCAATCAATGGGTGCTCTAATCTCGATGTTTCAGATGTGAAAACGGAGGCTCAGCGCCCCGCAGACACACATTTTAATCATCTGTTTCCCAGGAGCTGGGTTCCTGTGGGCCCGAGTCACAGGGATCCAACGCGGCACCCCCTAGCTGTGCAATGTGGGAACTGCCTTTTTGAGGATTTCTTCCTTAACGTGAGACTGAAATGCGGCCCTATCACAGAGCTCTGGTGGGGTAGTCTGTAGGGAGTTATCCTGCTAGTCAAAGGCAGTGCCTTCTTAGCAGTTCAAATCCACCAGTGACTCTGCAAGAGAAAGATGGGGAAACCTCTTAACAAGTAATTTAAAGCCTTGGATGGAATGGATTGAGAAATTACAGTACATTCACACAGTGGAATACTATGCAGCACGCAGGAGCAATGATTTTGTAAATTATAACCTCACATGGAGACTGGAGAGCATTATGCTGAGTGAACTAACTCAGTCCCACCAGGACAAATACTGTATAAGACCGTTACCGTAGAACAAGTATGGGGGGGACTTAATCACAGGATCACACAATTTGATGGGTGGAGAGAGGGATGGATACACGAAAGGGGAAAGATCCAGTGTGAAAAATAATGTATATGAATTTTATTAACTTTGTATGTAAACCGGTATAAAATAAAATAAAAATTAAAAAAAAAAAAACCAAACAGAAAAAAGCCTCAGAAAACCACTGGACAGTCAGCTACAAGCAGGTTCAGACCCCACCCCGGCCCTGAGTCTTCTCCCTATCAGTGCAGGCTCCAAAACCAGTGCTGGCACTTTCTCTGATGCCTCTTGCTAACTGGATTCCCTTCCTGGAATTCACATTTCAGTAGCGGCCACTTTCACCCATGTTACCATGTCCTACTGTGGTGGCTTGCGTCTTGCTGTGACAGGAAGCTACACCACTGCTGTTTCAAATACCAGCAGCGTCACGCATGATGGACAAGTTTCAGCAGAGCTTCCAGGCTAATACAGACCAAGGAAGAAAGGCCTGGAGATCTGCTTCCAGAAATCAGCCACTGGAAAACCTCAAGGATCACAGAGACCATCGTCCGGTATAACACTGGGAGATGAGCGCCCGGAGCTGGAAACGCTCAGAGTGCACAGTGGCTGCTACTTAAAGGCCTTGAACCCACGGTGATGGCACAGGTCAGGGTGATGGTCCCCACCCCTGTGTTCAGAGTGATCATGGTGACGGTGCAGGATGGGGCGATGGTCTCCCACTCCTGTGTTCACAGTGATCATGGTGTTGGTGCAGGATGGGGTGATGGTCCCCTGTGTTCATGGTGATCATGGTGACGGTGCAGGATGGGGTGATGGTCCCCCTGTGTTCACAGTGATCATGGTGT
>NW_006399830.1:6918284-6941991 GCF_000299155.1 Elephantulus edwardii | reverse complement strand
GTGACGGTGCAGGATGGGGTGATGGTCCCCCTGTGTTCACAGTGATCATGGTGTTGGCGCAGGATGGGGTGATGGTCCCCTGTGTTCATGGTGATGGTGCAGGATGGGGCGATGGTCCCCCATGTTCACGGTGATCATGGTGATGGTGCAGGATGGGGTGATGGTCCCCCCGAATTCACGGTGATCATGGTGATGGCGCAGGATGGGGCGATGGTCCCCTGTGTTCACAGTGATCATGGTGATGGCGCAGGATGGGGCGATGGTCCCCCGTGTTCACAGTGATCATGGTGACGGTGCAGGATGGGGTGATGGTCCCCTGTGTTCACGGTGATCATGGTGACGGTGCAGGATGGGGTGATGGTCCCCTGTGTTCACGGTGATCATGTTGATGGTGCAGGATGCGGCAATGGTCCCCCTATTGTTCACAGGCATCATGAATCAGAACTGCCCTTACAGGGATAACAATCGTGACGAGGACAGCCCACTCCTTCATGCAAACCCCACAGACTTTAATGCTAACTTTCTGCTCTTCCCCATCTGTTCCATGAACCTACACCTGACCTAAGTCCTTCCGATTTGCTAACCCAACTAAGATTATTGATTGGACTGAGAAGAACAAAGGCATCTCTAGAGTCTCAGGTTGTCGCCTGAGGACTCAGCTTTGGGAAGTGCTCGGGTCAGGTCAGAGCTGTGCTCCCAGGCACCTTCCTTGTCACAGGTAGAACGGGTGACCCTAAGACAGCCCCTGGTTCCCCTGGAATTCCTTCGATGGGGCTGGCAGAGAGCATGTGTTCAAGAGACACCGACTAATGCCCTGTCCCAAGATGGGCTCGGCCCTATCTGAGAACCTCTAGGACTGAAGCCATTGTGGGTGCTGCAGACGTCACCACCGTCCACAAGTCCGTCCTCCTGTGTGGCTTACATGTTGCTGCACTGCTGGAGGAAGCTATGCCCCACCCCCCCATATGTCAAATACCAGTAGGGCACCCAGAGTGGGAAGTTTCAATGGAACTTCCAGATTAAGACAGCCTGGAAAGAAAGACCTGGAGATTGACGTTTGAAAATCAGCCAGTGAGAACCCTCTGATGATAACAGAACACGGTGCGAGTGAGGGAAGCTGGGTACCCTTGTTGGAAGACTCTCTCAATACACGGCAGTGGGATCGGTCTACCCTGCCTCCCAAGCACACTCTGCCCTGTGGCCATCTGAGGTACAAGGCTGTGTCTTATTCATCCCCACACAAGGCTACAGCAATTATCTCTTATATCCGTCAGGGACCTGGGTGCCCCTGGCCCCAACCTTGGCTTTTACAGCTTGGCGTCAGGGTGATCTGTGCCACAGTCAACGTCTTTCCGCCTCCAGCCCATCATTATCTTTGGGGGCCGGGAGGGGGGGCGATGACATAGAGGAATGAGAGAGCTTTCAAGGCCAGACCCGCAGGTGAGGCATTTGTAATGTCACAGTCAAGGCCAGGCAGGAGACAGACACTCCCCCCACAATAAAGCCCAGAATTTATGCAGGCAGGAGGCCGTGAATCCCGCACGTGGTTCCTCACTGTCTTCAGGGCAAGATGACCATTCGCAGCAAGAGCTGTGGTTGGATCTGGGGCTGGAAGGAGCTTGGGGTGATCACAGAAAAACTAGAGGGGAAACAAACCAATATAGAATAAAACAGAAACTAGAGGAAATAAACCAATATATTAAAAAAAAACACACCCAAAACTAGAGGGGAACACACACTTCCACCAGAGTACAGACCCCCTGTCCCCCCTCGTCTGACTCCCAGATGCCAGATGTCCCTCACACAGAGCAGTAATAGAACAAATGGGAATTCAAACACAGGCAGACCTCAGAGATACCATGCGGTGGGCTCCAGCCCCCTGCAATGCAGCAAACCATATACTAAAGCAAGTCTCAGTAATGTTCTGGTTCCCAGCGCATATAAAAGTCACACGTATATACAACAACCAGGCCTGCTGTCCTCACAATGAGAGGACACCTACGGCTACGGCACTTAAACACCCTTCACACCTGCAACAAAAGCTAAAGCCCACGGCTGAACTTTCAGAAAGCCAACCTACAAGGTGAACGCCGGGAAGGCGCCACTGCTTAGGAGAGCCAACCACACATGGTCGGAAGGGCAGCATTCGCCCACGGACAGAGCTCAGTTGGCAGGAAGGGACCGGAGGGAAGCACTGGTGGAGAAGGGGTCCCCGGATTCGCGGGAGAGTCACAGAGGGAAGCGGGAAGGTGTATTTACACTGGGGAGGGTGGTGGTAATTGTTAAGTGCTGCTGAGCTGAGTACAACCCATAGCGACACTGTGAACAACAGAGCGGAATCCCGTCCCGTCCTGCGCCGTCCTCATCGTCTCTGACGCATCGCTGCTGTAACCGTGCCAATCCACCCGGTGAAGGGTCTTCCTCCCTTCCACTGAGGGTAGCGTAATTAACGTCATTCCACAAAATGTCTACGAATGGTTGATGGAAAACCAATTAGCTTGGTAAACTTTGACTGAAACCACACTAAAAGTGGGAAAGGCACCGTTGACATCATCTTGTCGTCTATGAGTCCAGGAGTTCTGGGCTGTAGTGCGCTATGCCGATCGGGTGTCCGCACCAAGTTCGGCATCAATATGGTGACCTCCCGGGATTCGATTTGACGGCACACACACAAAAGAATAAGTTTTTAAAAATGCATTAAAAAAGAAAATGTGAAGCTAGAGAGCTCCTTAGAAGCCAGGAGAGTGGGACTTTGTTTCACATACTTCGGGTCTGTTCTCAGAAGGGGTCTGTCGCTGGAAAAGAACAGAAGGTCAGTGGAAGAGAGGAGACCCTCAAGGCGATGAGACAACACGGTGACTATAATAAAGGCGCTGAGCAGAGTCTGTAAGGACGGGGCACGATCCGGGAGGGGTTTGTTACGTTGTCCGTAACCGATGACTCCTAACAAAGTGAATAACACCAGGGAGGAACAAACTCTCTAGAACAGGCAGCCATGAATGATCAACAGAGCAGCGTCTGCCCCGGGAGAAAAAGCTCAGAAGGCAGGAAGGGATGAGTGGAAGTGGGAAGCACAGGGGGGAAGAGGGTAGAGTGTGGATACAGTACGGGGACTTCAATCAATCATGAAACATACCATGAATGAACTGTTCTGCTAATTTTCACTCAAATCACAATAAAAAGGTTATTTAAAAAGCATAAGGTGGTTGGGGTAGATACAGAATTTGTTGGGAGTAAGGTCAATAAGACCTTACGATTTGAAGTTAATCTCTCTCTTCTGACAGACAGAAATCAATTGCACTCCACCAGCTAAGAAAAAGAGAAAATATCAGCAAGTTAACGGGTAACTTCACAGCACTGGGGCTTCTAATCAATGATGCCCAGCGCATCAAACCAAAGTGTGTTCCCCTGTAATTAAACAATCCTTGGGAGCTAGTTAACACTACCCTGTCCACACTGAAAGAGGCTGCGGTCCCAGCTTTGCTTTGTTTCCAAGAGTTGGTTTGGTTTGTTTTTCTTTTGATTCCTAGCTCTGGGGGGATACACCTGAGACAGGAGACGGGAACCCTGGTGGCACAGTGGTGTAAGTGTCCTGTTGCTAACCAAAAGGCCAGTGGTTCAAACCCACTCGCTTCTCCAAGGAAGAAAAGACCTGGCAACATGCTTTCAGAGAGAGAACGGCCTTGGAAACCCTGTGGGGTACTTGTCCCCTGTCCTACAGGGTTGCTATGAGTTAGGGTCAGATCACTGGCACACAACAACAACAACAACAACAACCACCTGACTCTCAGATCTTGGATTCATGCCAGAGTCAGAACTCAAACTCCTTCAAACAGTCCTGCAGTCTTTAAAATCCCACGGAACACACCATTGTCCCCTACAGGAGGGGAGCTTGGCTTTGGGACTGGACAGATCAGGTCCTCTGTAACCTCTTGTGACTACAGCACACGCTGGCCCATATAGACCCAGGGACAAGTGTCCAGCCTGGCCAGGAGGTTATTCTCAGGGTCTGAGCTACTTCCCCAGGTATGCAGGTTGCTGACACACCCACTTCACACATGCCACAAGGGACACTTTCTCCAGAGAGCCTCCTAGGATGTCCCCATGCCTAGGACACCATGTCCCTCTCATTACACTATAGTGGTGACCATGATAACAGTTCTATCATTGACAGCTGATGTCATGTCAGTCCCAACTCAGGACAACTCCACGCACTGGGATCAAATGCTGCCCAGTCCTGCGCCATATCCCTGTGATCATTGCTGAGTGGACTGTTGTCCACTGACTGATTTTCAGAAGCATGCCAGGCCTTTCTTCCTAGTCTTGGTCTGTTAGCTGTGCTGAAACCTTTTTATCATCCCAGAAACATAAAAGCCTCTACTGACAGATGGGTGGTGGCTGACATTTGAGATGCACTGGCTGGATTTGAACCCAGGTCTCCTGCATGGCAGACAAGAATTCTATCACTGACCCACTGCTGGCCCCTACTACTGATTTCTCGGTGGGTTCTTAACATACAAAGTCACTGGTCTAAATGCTTCATCGATCCTACCACATGTAAACCTTTCAACAGAGATGGAATAAAGATCATTTTATCCTATTTTCTACATAAAGAAAGTGAAGATTGGAGAAGTGTGATCATTTCCGAAAATCACACAGCTTGCAAGGGGTGGAGGCAGGCCTCAAACACAGATTGTTCAGACGATAAGCATATTTGTTTCTCTGCTTGACAGCTGCCCTAGCTTTGTTGTGCTTATTTGCAAATATCACAGGTTTGGGAGGCTTTTTTTTTTACACATTGAAGGTTCATGGCACCAAACAAGTCCCTCTCAGCACCATTTTCCCGACAGCACGAGCTCGCTACCTATCTCTGGGTCACTTTGGTCTTTCTCAAGATATTTCAGACTTTTCCTTCCTCCTACTGCACAGAACGAAGCAGAGAACCAAACCCCAAAGGCAAAGTCACGGCCACGGAGGGGTCTGCCCCGACTCGGCGCCAGCCTCCATTTCTCAGGCTGAACTCTTCTGCAGTGTTTCTGAGGTTGTTATTATTTACAGGAGGAGGAGATGACCCACTTTCGTTTCATGGACTACTTGGTGGATTCGAACTACTGACTTTGTGGGTAGCAGTCTGACATGTTATGTCCTAAGGCACCAGGGCTCATTTGGTGGATTACCTCACCCAACCTCACGGCCATCAATTTAGAAGCACTGTTGACACTCCGCAGGCTTTTGGAGACTGTAAATCACACAGGAGAAGATAGCCCAGTGTGAAAAAGAACTATTCTTAGGCACTCGGCATTTTGGGGGTGTTTTATTCCTGTGACTACTTTTTGTGTGCGTTGCTTTACTGCAGTGGTCTGAACTGAACCTGCAGCATCTCGAGGTCTGCGTGCCCTTCTCACACAGCCCTTCAGTATCCTGGCTCCTCACGTCACAGGATGCCTAAGATAACCCAAGACTTGCAGTATTCTATATTCCAATCACTCAGTGTTACGTGTCATCAGAACACACTCAGAGCTGACCCTCCAGTGGGTTTTCAGAGGCTGTAAATCACATGGGAGACTCATCTCTATCCCACAGAGCACGTGGTGAGTTTGAACTGCCTGCCTTTGAGTTAGCGGTGCAGCTTCTTAACCACTTGGCCACCAGAGCTTTCAGATAAGGTGTGGCACAGCCAGTTCCTTTGCATTTTACCCATTTCAGTAGGTCTTAATATGTTATCGTCATTTTAATTTGCATGCCCTAAGAGACTAAGGGGGAGCTTTGGTGGTAAAATGGGTTATGTGTTGGGCTGCTAACCAAAAGGTTGGTGGTTCAAATCCCCAGCAGCTCCTCAAAAGGAAGATGAACATTCAGGATGGCTGTTTCCATTCTGTTTGTTGAGGAGGCTAGACTACCCACAACTCAGTGGACTTTCCTTTGCACCTTTGTCCTTACACACGTGGGCTGATGTTCAGACCCTCTGTTCTGTTCCACTGATCCGTTTGTTCCTTTGTGTACAATGGCATTGAGTCTTCATCTCACACACTTTGGACACATTATCAGCAGGGGGCAGTACATGGAGATGGATATCATGCTTGGAAAAGTAGAAAGGCAGCAAAAAAAAAAAAGAGGGAGACACTCCCCGCCCACAGCGAGAAGGTGAGAAGTAGTGACATAATGGCCACAGTGGACCCAAACCTCGTAATGACTGTAACCGAGGGGCAGGCCTGGGGGACGTCACGTTCTATCGTACACAGAGTGGCTGGGGCCACACTAACCTGACAGTACGTGACAAAACAACAACATGCTGTCTTGATTACTTTGCTCTGTGTTAGTTTACCAACTCTAATCTTATTTTTTTTAAATATAAAAAAGAAGCTATTTTTGCTATTCTAGTTTCACTGTACTCCATAAGAATTTTAGAATCTGTAAATTTCTATTAAAAAAAAAAAGAAGCAGCAGCAGAAGCAGCAGAAGCAGCAGAAGCAGCAGAAGCAGCCTGCTGGGATAGCACTTGGGATCGTGTTGAATTTACAGATCCATTTCAAGACAACTGACATCTTAACACCATTGAGTCTACTGGTGCGTGAATATGATCCAGCTCTCCATTTATTTGGGCCTTCTTCAATTTCTCTCAGCAATGCTTTGAAGTTTTTATTGTGTCTGCCTTTTCATATCTGTCTCTGTCATCCTGTGATGATATAACAGAAATACTGCAAGTGGACGGTGTTAGCAAATAGAAATTTATTCTCTCGTTGTGTAGGAGGTAGAAGTCTGAATTCAGAAAGCAGGAACTAGGGGAGGCGTCTCTAGTCAGACCACAGTTTAGGAGAAGGTCCTCCCCTTTCAGCATCTGCGCCCCCAGCACCTCATGGAGATCCCCAGGTGTCTCCACCTTCCCCAGTGTCTAGGAGGTTCCCAGCGCAGTGACCCCAGGTCCAAGGACACACTACCCTTGCTCCTCTTTCTTGATGGAGCTGAGGTACCTCCCTCTCTGCCCACCTCTCTCATTTCTTGTAAAGGAAAAGGAGATGAAGGCCACATCCCTGGGAAATTTTCCTTACATCCTATCAGTAAGCGGGCTGCCATCCTAATCCCCTTAGAGCTGACTAATGGATAACATGAAGGATGATTACATCATTACATACCTCCCTGATTATGTCAATACACAACTGCCAAACAACTAGGCATCAGGGTCCAGCCAAGCTGATAGATTGGGAGAGTGGCTGCAGGGGGACATAGTTCAAGCCATGAAAAGTGTTTTGCCCTATTTCTACCTGACTATTTCACCTTTTTTTTATTGTTCGTGTAAATGGTATTTTAAAATTTCATTTACTTGATCATCATTGGTACAGCAGGAGTGGCATCCACTTCCTAAACAACTTGCCTCCGGAAACTCTATGGACTTTGATAAATGTTGACAGTTATAGAGGCTTCAGGTCTTTTGTTCATAGGGTCGCTATGAGTTGTGCTCAATTCAAAGGCCATGAACAATAACATCGGTACAAGAAATACAACTGAAACTTCTCTGCCGTGCTGCAGCCCTCTAAACTCTGCTCCATTCAGGTCTATTTGCCTTGCTGTAGATTACATTCTAATTCCTACATAGCAATCGTGTCGTCTGCCTCTGAAGCCAGTTTTATGTTTTTCTTCCCAATTTGGAAGCTGTTTATTTTTTTCTCTCATAGTTGGCCTGCCTGGAATCTCTGCAGCCCAATATTGAATTAGAATGGTGAGAGCTGACATACTTATCTGATTCCTAATCTGAGGGTGAAAGCATAGATGCCCTTTATCAAGCCGAGGAAATTACCTTCAACTCCAAGTTTTCTGAGAGGCTATGTCAAGAACAGATGCCAATTTCTGCGAGACGTTTTATTGTATCTGTCAAGATTGAATTATTGATTGAGTCTTTTTTCAAATGCTAAACTAACCTCTCATTTCCTGGGATAAACAACACTTGTGTATGGACTTTTATCTGCCTTACACATTACTGGGCTTGATTTGCTACCACTTTGTCCCTGTATTCATGAGGGATGGTGGACCGCTGGATGGCACTAAACCTCTGTGCTGCTTTTGACCATGACCCATAACACGAGTGATTGCCCCTGAAATGCTGATTGGCTACTCTACCTACCCAGTGGAAAAAAAAATGCAACAAAGGACAATGTTTATTTTGCTCCCATTAAAAAAAAAAGGTTAAAGGATTGAAACCTCACATGGCAGTCCCAGGGGTGCCCTCTGATATGTGCCAAGGGAAGGGAGAGACTTTGAAGAATACATAAGTTGAGGAGATTATTACAGAAAACTAAGCCAAAATGTAAACAATGGTGAAAATGTGGTAGCAGGGGCATCTGACCTCCTCTAACTTCACGAGGAGAAGGGAGAACAGAATCAAGACCAACAGCCCAAAGTCAATTCCTATGGAGCAGAGGTCAAGTACACCTCTCCACTGACCACAGTTTTTGCGAATCTCGGTGCCAGGTATCCCTCCCACCCCACCCTCTACTTCTCTACTGGGTTCAGGAACGCATTGCAATGTCTACACAGGCAATACTCATGCTCATGGGGGCGGGTTAGGGAAGAAGAGGGCCTGCAGCATAAAGGAAGACTCTCAATGCGATGGACAGAGACAGTGGCCACACCAACAGGCTCGAGACCAGCAGAGATGGCAAGGGTGGTGTGGGACTGGACAGGGACTTCGTTCTGCTGTTCAAGGGGTCGCTGTGAATCACAGTCAAATCAAAGACATCTAAGCATAACAATAGAGAAGTAAAGGACTGCAGCTCCAGGTCAGCAAAAGCTCTGGACACAGCTCTTTTCTCAGGACAGCCTCTTCTCAAGCCATAGGCAGACCCTGACCCTTGGCTGCTCTTGGGCCCTTCTGCCTGGTCTCTGCTCTGCTCCAGCAAAGCTCGTCAGCTCCACCAGCAAGTGACCAGAAGCGACTAGCTAGGCCAGTGAGTCTCCTGCCCACGATGCTCAACTTGCTCGCTCTGTGAGCCAGAAATGCGCCATCTCAACACGCGGCCTCCCATTGGCCTCCTGGTCAGCTGCTGCTGCCTCCTTCCACCTCTCTCTGCTGCAGTGTCACACAGCACAGGGACCTTGAATCCAAAGGATGTGCTCGAAAGGAGACCCCATCTCCCCTTGGTGGTGGTAGTTGGTCTCTGTGAGGAGAACTAGATTATAAAGTCCTGACGAAGGAGAGAAGGATCAGGGGAGAAGTTTCTTCTGGACATTGACAGGACAAGAAACCAGAGAGCAGGCGGAGAACGGAGAGCTTCCGGGAAGAACACGTCCAGCCTGAGCTCGACGACTGTGGCTGTTGGGGCTGTGGTCAGTCGCTCATGTGACTTAAACTGTGTCCCCGTTACAGTGTGTGCTGTAAGTGCTAGCCCCTATGCCTCTGCTGGACAACAAAGGACGAAGACCGGAGCAAACGGATGTCTCTGAATTGTGGCTGGTGAAGAATATGGACTATACTCTTCATGGACTGCCGAAAAAACAAAGAAATCTGTCTTGGAGGAAGAGCAGCCGGAAAACTCCTTTCAAGCCAGGCTGCTGAGTCTTTGTCTCGCATACTTTGGGTGTGAATGTCCCATTGACTGGTGCAGGAGCAAACTAGTCTGTCAGGGG
Organism: Elephantulus edwardii; assembly: GCF_000299155.1. Taxonomy (NCBI): domain Eukaryota; kingdom Metazoa; phylum Chordata; class Mammalia; order Macroscelidea; family Macroscelididae; genus Elephantulus; species Elephantulus edwardii. The sequence goes on along the minus strand of NW_006399830.1, from coordinate 6,932,370 downwards.
GGAAATACGACCAGGGTGCTTCTTAGCAGCAAGGAAGCATCGCCTCACATACTTTTTGGGTCTATTATCAGAAGGAACACCCCTTGGGGAAAAAAGAGTCCATGCTAGGAGAGATGGAGGGTCACAGAAAGAGAGGAAGACTCTGAACAAGGTGGGCTGACACTGTGATGGTAACAGTGGGCTCAGGTGGATCAGAGAGGATGCGGAGGTGCAGGATGGGGCGGGGTTTGCTTCTGAAACGTTCATCCCGCTGAGCTGAGTCGCCTGCTTCTCATCCAGTCAGTCTCTCTCCTGGGTGTGTCCTTAGCTGGGGTCTTTGAGAGCTGGAAGGAACGGAGTGCAGGAGAAGGTAGAAGTGCCACAGCATCTGCTCTGGGAGTCAAACCTGTGTCCTCTGACAGGAAGGACGGCAGGATGAGCCAAGGTACCCTGCCCACAGTGGGAGGAGCGATGCCACATGCAGCCACAGCTGGACAGAGGGCTGCATATGCTAACTTCCCGGAGCCTGCAGCGCCTCCCACCACGCCCTCCTCATTCCAGGGACTCCTGTGCACCTGTGTATTCAAGGAGGCCACACGATCCCAGCCGCAACCAGGCCTCCCGGCTCCCAGGGTCAGGCCAGGGAAGATCATTCCTGATAAACACTACTCTCTAGGGGATCTTTGCTTCTTAAGGCCAAGAAATTGCAAGGAGAGCTTTACGAGACCAGGGACCATTGTTCCTTAGGGACTGAACTGTGTTCCCTAAAAGAATATGCCGTAAATGCCAATGTCTACTGCTATTATTAGTGTTATATAACAAGGTCTATTGTTATTGCTGTTAGGTTTTCCTTATTGATATTGGGTGTCGTCAAATCGGTTGCCTTCATGAATGTGACTGCTGAGTGGTGAATAAGGAGACCTAAGAGGAATTCATAACCATCAATTGGGGTGGTGCTGGTGTACAATTCTGAATAGCCCATGGACAGCCAGAAGAATGAACAAATTTGTCTTGAAAGAACTACAACCCGAGTGCTCTTTAGAAGCTGGGATGGAGGGACTTCATCTCATACTTTGTACATCCTACTGGGGGGACCAGTCTCCAGAGCAGGACGTCAGGCTTAGTGAAGTCGGAGGCCAGCAGGAGAGGAAGGGCCTCGACAAGGCCTGGCATGATGGCTCCAGTAAGAGGCTCACATGTAGCCGCAAGTCTGAAGCTGGTGGAGAACCACAAGACAACGAACTAACAGATAGCACCTACGACAGCAAACGCAGGTGGTGGTGAAATATTGCTGAAAGGAGTTCAATCGACTGTCTAGATCTGCATGGCAGCCACTGGATGCTGTGGCTGGGGAAATGTTGGTGTGTTGTGGGCACAGTTTTCTGGATGAGGTAAGTCTAGGCTCTCCTGCAAGAAGCAATTACTCCTGAAACAGTGGAGACATGGAACGTGGGGAAGCTCTTGTTCAGCCGATCAATTATGGTGCATTTCAGGGCGTGCAGCACTGCCCTCTGCTGAACAGCACATCAGGAAGACAAAAACCTGCAGAATAGAAGAGACAGCAGAGAGCCAGAAGTCAGCTCCTGCCGCGCCTCGTAACTTACTAACCAGTTAAAGGGAGCGTACAGTACACCTTGCTGGAGAGCAAAGATGTCAGTTTAAAGACTAAGGTGTGTCTGGCCCAGGCCGAGGTATTTACAATGGCTTTATATGCATGTGAAAGCTGGGCAATGACTATGGAAGACCAAGGAGAATCGCTGCCTTTGAGCTGTGGTGCTGGCAGAGATACTGACTCTCTCACGGGCTGCCCATATGTCTTGGAAGTAGTGCAGCCAAGGCGCTCCTTAGAGGTGAGGATGATGGGACTTCATCTCACTTGCTTTTTTTTTATGTTATAAGGAGAAGCCAGTGCTTGGAAAAAGGCATCGTGCTTGGAAAAGTAGAGGGTTGGAGAAAGAGAGGACGAGCCCCAGTGACACTGCCTGACACAGTGGCTGATTCCTGACCTTCAAGTTCTCCTTGATCAGAGAAGTCCTCACAGTCACATGATGACTCCCACCCTCCGCAGCCTCCCCCACCTTCAGAAATTCCCTGAACCCAGACACTGCTTGGGAACACTTGTTACAGGTGTCGCATCAATGGTGGTTCCAGGTGCCACACCAACAGTGGCCCAAAAAGGAAGCACTGAAACATAAGGAATCACTGGAACTAAAAAGGATAAAAGTGAGAGTTCAGCCTTAAACACTCAAACTCACATAATTCACCCTAGGAATGCATGGCTTAAAGTAACGATGTCGCTTTCTTATCTCTCCTGGTTTCCACAGGTGGTGAGCTTGAGTGTGGCTGGACCAGACAGTTCTAGCTCAGGATCTCTCATGATGTTGGAGTCCAAGGTCAAAGTTCTAAAGGTCAAATCATCTCTAAGTTTGACTAGGACTGCGGGACCTACTTTCTGGGTAGTCAGCAAGTTAGTCCTGACGAGATTTCCCTGTCCACAAGGGCCTCCCAAAGGAGCTGATTAAGGGTCATCACAACTTGGTGGGCGAGCATTCCTCAGAGGGAGACACTTATCCAAGACCCTCACTAATACCTTCCAGCTTAGTCCTAGAACCCACATACTGTAACTTCCACCAATTGCTATGGGTCCCTTACTCAGACAGGGAGGACATCCCATGGGGCACGGCTGTCACGAGGCAAAGATCATTACAGCCACGTAGGCAGGTGGCATCTTCAGCTTTTCTTTCACTTAACATCTTGAAGGTCAAGGTCTGAACTCATGGTTGCCAACACCTCATCGGGGCGCTCACTGGCCTCTGCCTGGATCCTGGGGTGCGGGAACCCACGGTCCCCAGTGCTGCCTGCCCTGTCCTCTCATGGCGATGACTCCTGGCGAGCTGCTTTACAGGCTGAGTCAGTTCCTCTCCCATGAGAGCCCTTCAAATATTTAAAAATAGAAACTGTGCTCCTTCAATAAATATTGATGGAGACGGACACTGCAGCGGGCTCAGCGTGTCAGCTGCTGGAGCTGCTACCATCTTCGGCCTCAGAAGGCTCATCTCGGCTTCAGCTCCCTCCCTGCCGGCGGGTCCTGTGCACACGGGCCAGGGCCCGCCGATCACAGAGGAATCCAGGGTCTTCTTGAAGTCCATTACTGAGAACCAAACACGAATTGCCTCAAGAAGGCAGCTGATGGGAAGAAAAGTGGGGGTGATCCAAATTGGAGGCCACCCTTTCTTGGGTTTTTTTTTTGTTTGTTTTCTTAATTAATTTTTTCTTCTCATTGGAGTGGACGTTTACAGAGCAAGTTGGTTTTCTGCACACAATTTCTCTCTCATGTTTTGTGACAATGACCACAACAATGACCACAATCCCCACATTTCTCCCCCAATCAGTCCAGCACAGAGTGGGAGGCAGCGAGGAAGACTCTCAGCGGGCAGACTGATGTTGTGGCCTCAGCAACGGTGGAAGCAGAGCAGAGGCGGCAAGGATGTCGAAGGAGCGGACAGGGGTCTGCGGTGCTGGACGCGGGGCCGCTGCGAGCAGACACGACTCGATGGCACAGGACAGCAACTACCCAGGATCCCAACAGGAGGTCTTGGATAGAGTAAAGAAAAATGAGGAATAAAATCCAAAATTCTACAAAAGACCAGCCTTACTTGTCTGATAGAGACTGAAAGAACTCCCAAGACGACAGTGCTTAGACACCCTTCAAACCTGGGCCTTAACTCATCCAAGTGGTTCAGGCTTCAGGCAAATGACAGCAGACCTGCCAGGTGGATGGTCACCCCCAAGAGGGACACACTCCTTGGAACAGCCAGCCACTGACGATCACGTGGGCACCCTTTGTCCAGAGCTGAAGCTCAGAGGGAGGGCCGGTGCCCTAGTGCGTGAGGAGCTGTGTGGCCAACCCAAAAGCAGGCAATTCAAATCTACCAGCTACGTCGAGGGAGAAAGAGGGGCAACCTCCTTTCATGTGATTTACAACCTCTGAAAACCCAGCTATGAGCTGGTTCCTACTCGACAGCAAGGAATTGAGCTTTTGAAGCTCAGAAGGCAGTGAGGACAGGAAAGAAGGTCAAGTGGAAACAGTAAACATAGGGAAGAAGTGGGGAGAGTGCTGTTTCCTTGCACTGGTCAGACAGTGTCACAAAACAAACGTATAGGTGAGCTCTGGTGGCCTAGTGGAAAGAAGGTGTACTGCAATCCCAGAGGTGCATGGTTCAAATCCACCAGATGCTCTTCTGGAGAAGGAGGAACAATCTCCTCCTGTACCAGTCAGATCTGATTTGACAGTACAAACACACACTAATTAAAAAAAAAGGTTAAAAAAAACACAAATGTATGTGAATTGATAAAAAAGCAATTTGCTCTGCAAGCTTTCATCCAAATCACAATTTTTTAAAGTTCTTTTTTTAAAAAAATGCCAGTTGCAAGTATTTTTAAAACATATAAACAAATATAAAGGATCAGAACTAACCTTGTCTTACTCTTCTGCAAAGATTTACAGCCTTGGAACCCGGCAGAGGGTCCCTATGAACCAGACTCAACTCTGTGGCCAGGGATAAAATACGAATTGCCTGTTTCCCAAAACTCTGGCGGAACCCACTTGTTGAATTTTCTAAATCTGTTGTGAGAAGATCTGAAACTCTGATTTGATGTCTTTATTGCTTATAGGAACCATCTTGCCTTCTATTTCATCTGCTAATTTATAATTTTTATCTAGAACTGTGTCAATTTCAGCAAAGTTTTCAAAGTTATTGGCATTAAATATGAACTACACTGTTTTATAAATTTTATTCTACACTATGAAAAGAAGAAAGCGAAGCCTAGAAACCCTGAGGAAAGGGCAAACCTGCTTCCCAGGTTACTTCATTCTATTATTAAGATACTCCACTTTCAACAACAACAACAACAACAACAAAATCACAAGGAGAGAGGGAAAGAGCAAAATAAAGGAGAGCAGAAACCCACCCCTAGGAAAGCTAAGACGTGGGGCTTCTAGGTGAAGACTTGGAAACAACGGTCTTTAAAAGCCTCAAGGACTGCAATTACCATATAGATGAAGAAACCAGAAAGACCATGTCTGAATAAAATGGGAATGTCAATATAAGATATAAATTATAAAAAGGAACCAAACGGAAAATCTGGAGCTGAAAAGTGCTGGAACGGAAATGAACTTTCCCAAGAGGGGCTGCACGGCCGACCTGTCCTGCACGTGCGCCCTTCACATGCTGTAACTGCCCCACCACCTACCTGCACCTGCCGCTTGATCAGATTCACACAAAACCCGTCAGGCTTCCTGCCAGAGGGAGGGAGGGGAGCTGTGAGATGGGGAGGGAGGAAGTGAGGAGCTGATCGGCCTGTTGCTTTTCTTTTTTCATTTTTACATAATTTTAGACTCACATCAAAATTGCAAAACTAGCATAGAGAGTTCCTGTGGTCAGAGTGTAATAATCAAAACTGGGGCACTGAGATCTACACAAAGTTCTTCATAAAACCCTGAGAAAATGAGAACTGAGGCATAAATGGAGATTTGTACACCAATGTCCATAGGAATGTTATTCACCATTTCAAGAACATGGAAACAGCCCCAATGTCCAACCCAATCCAAGGGATTGAGAAATTGTGGTACATTTACACAACGGAATACTATGCAGCATGCAGGGGCATGATTTTGAAATCAGTACCTAACTTGGGAGGGACTGGAGAGCATTATGCTCAGTGAACTAACTCAGTCCCATAAGGACAAATACTGTATGAGATGATTATTGTAGAAATAGATAACTAGTAAAATGTGTATGAGAATCTAAGGAGGGAGAGGGGGCACAGAGGGGTGAGTATGGTCCAGGGGGAGTAGGGGTTATCATAAGGTCACACAATTTGATGGGTGGCGGGAGGGATGGGTAAAGAAAATGGGAACGATATGGTGTGAAAATCAATATATACTGACTTTGTAAGTAAACCAGTATAAAATAAAAATTTTATTAAAATAAAAAAACCCTATAGATCCTAAGTGGATTTTACCAGTTTCAGGCACATTCAAGGTACTCTAGTGGTATAGTGGTTAAGTGTATGGCTGCTATTCAAAAGGTTGTTGGTTCAAATCTACCCAGAGACTCCACAAAGAAATATCCAGTGACCTACAAAGATTTCAGCCTGGGCCCTCTGGGGCAGTTCTACCACAGGTGTTCCAACAAGATGGACTCAACTAACAACAACATACACTTAGTTTGTGTGTTTGTTTACACGTTTCATAAATTGTATCATATTTGCATATCCATTACTACAACAAGGGTCCATGAAAGTCCTATCAGCCAAACGCAATTCCTCTGCTGCTCCTTTAAAATCACACCCTCTTCACATTCTTAACCCCTGACCAACATACTCTGCTCTCCAACACATGATTTTGCCATTTTTAGAATTTTGTATAACAGAATCACATATAGCATATGTAACCTCTGGAGGCTGACCCAGTGTGTGGCATGTATTAATGTCATTGTTGTTCTTATTGGGTGCCACTGACTCAGCTCACAGGCTGACGCTCACGTCCAGCGTCCAGCACACACAGCAGGTCCTACCGCTGAGCAGAGCTCCACTGTCAACACCAGTTTGCTTATGCACGCGTCTGCTCAAGGACGTTTGTGTTCTTTCTAGTTCGGACATTCCAAGCAAAGCTTCCGGAAACACCTGCGGTTGAGTTTGTGAGTGATTATTGGCTTCTTCTCTCGAAGATAAAGCCCCAGGAGAGGGACAGCTAGGTGATCTATGATGCTTGGCTTTTTAAGAAACTGCCAGACTGTCTTCCCAGGTGACTGTACCGTTTTACCTTCCCACCAGCAAGGCATGAGCATTCCAGTTTCTCTATTTGGAATTTGAAGTAGTTTGGGTTTGCTTTAGCTCTTTCTAATATGTGTTGTGGGTGTCACACTGTGACTTGAATTTGCACTTCTCCAGTGGTTCCTGTTCCGTGGCACAGTGGTGAAGTACTCGGCTATGAACTCAAGGGCTAGTGCCTCAAACTACGGGTGACAGACGGGACGATCTGCTTCTCTAAAGACTTCTAGCTTGGGAACTCTGCGGCTTTTCCACTCTGTCCCGTATAGTCACTAGGGGTCGGAATCCACTTGATGGGAAAGGTGCTTTGTTTTTCAGATTAGTTTTGATTGTTAATTATTAATCATAATGAACATCTTTTTCATAAGCTTACCCTCTTCAGTGAGGGATCTGTCTTTCCTGTTCATTTCAAATTGGACTGTTTTCTCATAGTTGACTATGAAGAGTTTTTTTATATATTCAGAATATAAGTCCTGCATCAAATGTAGGGAGCTCCAGTGGCCTAGTGGTCCTGAAGGCAGGCAGTTCGAGGCCACCAGCTGCTCCATGGGAGAAGGATGGGCAGTCTCCTCCCATGCGATCTTCTGCCTCTTAAAACCCAATGGAGGGTCAGCTACGGGTCAGTTCTGACTCTATGGTACACCAAAGCAACATATCAAATATGCTATTTTCTAATATTTCCTTCAGGTTGACAGAGCAGAATTCTTAAAATTCTATAATTTCTTCATCAAAAGATTGTTTCAATTTGTTTCTTTAATTCATCATACTTTAGGTTTTGGGTCTAAGAAATAAAATTATCTCCAAGTTATAGGTTTTTCTCTCATTTTTATGCAACTATTTTACAGTTTTGCATTCCTGTTTAGGTTTATAATTCATCTTTTTTTATGATACCAGTTTATTTTTATAAGTCATCTCGAGTAAATCTTTGATGTGAGGTTTAACTTAAGGTTCTTTTTGTCTTGTTTTTGTAGTCTATGGATATTACTGAGGCCAATATCCTTTTGTTTAAAAGACTATCTTTGCTTCATTGAATTGCTTTTGAATCTTGATCAACATCCAGTCAGGCAAGACATTAGTGAAAACAGTAGAGGATGGCGCTCCAACGGCCCAAACCGCCACAGAAACCTTAAAAAAAATCAGCCAAAAATGTCCGGGTCAACTTTGTCAGAACCAAGAAAAACAAAGTTTGACAGCAAGAAAGCAAATCTTGGATCAAGAGATAAGGCAATTTTCCAACAGACTAGAAGAAAAAGATGTTGCCTAGTTCCTATTACCAAAGGTTTCAATCAAGATCCCTATAGATCTTGATCCAAAGGAGACGAAGTCTGAAACAACACAAAATTCCTTTGGGAACCAGAGTTACTAGATTCATTGAGACTAAAGGAAGCCCCAGATCTGTTATTCTGAAGTCATCTATAAACCTTGACCCTAAAAAAAAAAATCCCATGAATTCACTGGTCAACAAAACAATAGTTCACCTTAATTTAAAACGAAAGTCAGCCTTAAATGTTTCATTCCTTTAAAGAAGTATCTATATGTAATTAAATCGACAACAGTAATTCAGGAGCACAGAGACTTAAAATTATTGTTACAATGTGAGGACTGTAATCATTATTACGAAACATAATGAAAAATTAATTGCTGAATGAAAAACCAATTTGCTCTGTAAATTTTTACTCAGATCACAACAGAAAAATGTAATGTTGTGTCATTTCAATGTTCAGTGATGGTGAAACAATCTGGGTACAAGCAGTAAGAATGGTGAGGAATGCAGCCAATGGTACTGCCCTGTATATGTGGAAACTGTTGAACTTCTATGTTTTGTTTAAAATTAAACAATGAAATGTAAGGAGCACTGGCTGAAGAAATGCTGGTACTTTCACACAATGAAGTATTAGGCATCATTAAAGACCATAAGAATTCATGAAATACTATTACACAACATAGATGAATTTAGAAAAAATTAGGCTGAGTGGTATAAGTCAGTCACAAAAGGACAATTACGATATAAAACCACTAATATAAAAAGCTAAAGAAAGTTAACACAGAAATGCAATCCATCCTGCAGGGTTAACAGGGATGTGAATGGGAGATGGGGAGTAAAAATTGATAAATAGGTACGTTTTGGTGAAGAAAAAGCAACACGCAACAATGAGTTGATGAAATATTATGATTAATTCATTCATTGAATCAGTATCAACTCATATTGTTGTTATGATGTGCTGTCAAGTTGCCTGCGACTCATAGTGACCCTAGGTACCACAGCCCTAAACTCTGCTCTGTCCTGTGCCAGTCTCACTGTCTCTGACACACCTACCCCCATTACCCCAGTCACTGAATCTATCCATCTCATCAAGGGTCTTCCCCTCCTGTGCTGTCCCTCCACCCTCCCAAACATGACGTCCCTCTCCAAGGACTGGTCCCTCCTTGCAACATGCCCAAAGTACGTCAGACGAAGCTTCAGAATTGTTGCCTCCAAGGAGCTGCCTGGTTTCACCCTCTACAGGACAAACTTGTTTGTTCTCCTAGCAGTCCATGGTATAGTCAATACTCTTCTCCAGCACCACAGCTCAAAGGCAACAATTCTCTATCATCCCTAATCACTGTCTAGCTCTCTGATGCCTAGCAAGTGATAGCAAAGACCATGACCTGTATCAGGTGCACCTTAGTCTCCAGACTGACATTGTTGCTCTTCAGTACTTTGGAGCGGTCTCTGACAGCAGACCTTCCCAATACAATTTGTCTTTTAATTTCCTGGCTGCTAGTACCAAGAGTGTTGATTGTGGAGACAAGCAAACTGAAGCTGTTAACAGTCTCAATCTCTTCACTATCTATCATGATGCTGCCAATTGGCCCAGTGGTGAGAATCTTTGTTTTCTTGAGGTTGAGCTTCAATCCATATTGTAGGCTGCAGTCCTTGATCTTCTGCAGCAAGGGTTTCAGGTCCTCCTCAGTTTCAGCAAGCAGGGTTGTGTCATCTATATAACAGGTTGTTGATAAGTCTACCTCCAATCCTGAAGCCACAATTCTTCTCATAGAGCCCAGCCTCCCAGATGATCTGTTCCACATACAGATTGAAAAGGTATGGAGATAGGACACATCCTTGGCATAAAACAAAACAGCTATTAATGACTACATGAAAGATCAATATTACATCTAAACCTCTTCTCAAATAAAAATAAGTGAATTTAAAAAAACACACCAAGATGTCCATGGATGATTGTATGAAAAAAACAGTATGATGTGTAAACCTTCACTTAAATTAAACACACAAACAGAAGGGCAGCTTCTTGGTGCCCCACCCCCTCCTTGGCTTAGGGACAGTCCTGAAAACAGTGCCTGTAGTTCCAGCATGGGACCTCATCTCTAGTTCTGGAGAGAGCAGAGGAGATGGTGATAATAAAGAATTCTTTTTTTAAATTGGTTTACATACAAAATTCATATACCTGTGTTTCATTTATCTACACTGTATTTAATTCATACACATTGTATGTCACACATTCCTTCATTCACAATGTCTTTCATATGATCATTTCCATACATTGTGTTTGGCATTTCCTCAAAAAGCTGACCACAGAAATTCCATATGACTCAGCTATCCCACTGCTAGGGATAACTCCAAGGAAAAGAGATCCGAGACACAGAGATTTAGATACCAATCTCCATACAACCTTGATGCACACCTTTCCTGATTTTAAACCATGCAGTGTTCCCTTGGTCTGTTCCAACAACAGTTTATAAGTCTAGACCTTGGTTCCACAGTCAAAATGTTCTGGGACTTCCATTTTTCTCAATGTTAGCCATAATTTGATATGATCCACACAGTCAAATGCCTTTTCATAGTCAATAAAATGTAAATAAACATTTTTCTTGCATTCTCTGTTTTCAACCAATATCCAAGTGCCATAGCCTCTTCTGAATCCAGCTTGAATTTCTGGCAGTTCTCTGTCGACTTACTATTCCAAATACTTTTTCATCATCAGCAGCAAAATTTTACTTGTGTTTGATGCTAATAATACTATTTAATAATTTCAACACTCTTTTGGATTATCTCTTCTTTTTTGAAAAGTAACAAATCTGAATCTCTTCCAGTCAGGGGGCCAGGTGTTTCACATTCCTTAACATATTAATGAGCTCATCCATGGCTGCATCTGTCTGCTGAAACATGTCAATTGGTAGTTAGTTCATCAATTAACAACACCTATGGCTTCCCCCCCACCCACAATGCCTTCAGGGCAACTTGAACTTCTTCCTTCAATACCCTTGCTTCTTGATCATACACTACTTCCTGAAAGTGCAGCAGACCTGGGGTTAGAAAAAGATTTCTTAAAGAGTTCACCCAGCTTGTTTTGTGTATCTGTCAGCTCGTATAACGGATCCACACTTCCCATGTCAGGATGAGAGAAGCACCCTGGATGTCTCTGACAAGAGCCTGATCCCCCTCCAAAAACTCCCCCCCTACAAAGTAACAAGCAGAAGTGAACCTAAAGATCACAATCGGAAAGAAACGTTCCCCTGGCATCCCATCAGGAACCACACAACGCCTCTCCATTAGTTCTTGGACTCCACCGACTTGTGGCAAAGCCGCTGGCTCTCGGGGACTCTCTGGTGTCTGGGTATGAGGACAGGATTGGGACCAATTCCCCTTCACCATTTTCACATTTTGTTCCCTAGCAAGGATGAGGCCAGCAGATTCTGAGGGCTGTCGGAAATCAAATTAGAAAAGCATCAAATCAGTCCAGGGCGCTCTATGCCATCTCATTTCCATTTGTACCTGAAAGGAAATTAACAGCTTAAGGGCTTGGGAGAGTGCAAGTGTCCAACGTCATTTCCAAGATCAGGGAGAGATCGGAGAGAGGGTGGGGAGGGGCCTTCTGGATCCTGGATGGCTGCAGAGCCACAAGCCCCCAAGGCGACTTTATCACTTCTGTGTCTTCAGCTCCACCCCACGTGGTCCCCTAAGACTTTGGGCAAAGAAGCAGGGATGAGATGCTCGGAGAATTCTGAACCCCGGAGGGAAGGTCTGGTCTTGTTCCCCAAGCTCACTTATTGATGACCCTTCTCCCCAGATGGAGGTAGCTGGGGCAGAAGCCAGGGTGCATGTGGGAAACCAGGCTCTCCTGAGTCAGGTAAACATGGGGACGTGAAGGATGAGAAGAGAGCCATGCAGGTGGGTTGAAGGTCATGGTCACAAGTCGTGGGGAGCTCCGTGGGGCACCACTGGAGTCAAATGCAAGCCCTGAATCTGTGCTTGGTGACGGACCTTTCGCAGTTTACTTCATTGGTTCAAATCAAGATTGGTCTTGACTGTTCTGCCCCTGTGGCGGCTTGTCACAGAGCTCTGGTGGCTCAGCTTGTAGAGGGTCACACTGCTAGCCCAAAGGCAGTGCGTCTCGTTTGGTTCGAATCCAGCAGACGCTGCAGTGAGAAGTACCGACAATCTCCTGCTGTTGTGAAGAAAAGCCAGAGACCCGATGGAGCGCTGCTAGGAGTCGGAACCCACTCGATGCTAATGAGGCAACTTCTTTGTTGTCAGGCCGCTGTCGTGCCTCGTGTTGACCGCATGGACGACAGAACAAAACACTGTCCTGCCCGGTGGCCTCTCCGTCACTGTTTGTCTGAGGCCATTGCTGACGATGGTGAAGGCAGCAGTTGAGGTGCACGGCCGGGAATCAAACCCACGTCTCCTGTGTGTAAGGCAACAATGCTACCACAGTGCCACCATCACCCCCGAAGCCAGCAGCGAGGGCCTCTAATTTAGAGACTAACACAGCATCTTCCCAACTAGCACTCGTTCAGAAAAAAAAAACAAGAGGGCAGAACCGCCGCAAGCTAGAAAATCACGAACATACTATCCGTGTTTTGCGTCTGACCCTTCATCTGTCAGGTGAGGTGAATACCCACGCTCTGCGGTTTGAGTGTCAATCTCAGGTCAGAGCTTCGGGCCTGGGCGACTCGGTGACCCACTTGCTCTTCCTGCTGACGGAGCCCCAGCCCTCCCCAGGGCCTCAGCCCGAAGGCCTGGCCGTGAATAACGATATCCTGCCTCTGGATGAAGTCCCTGATGCCATGAGTTATGCAAATAAGCTGAAAATCTATGCGCCTGCCACCACTACCCATCTGTCATTGCCTTGTCCCGCGGTGGCTGGCATGTGGCTGGAAACGGTAGGACCACTGCTTCCCAGGGCAGCAGAGGCCTCATGGTGGGCCGGATGCAACAGAGCTCCTGGATGAAGTGGACCAGGGAGGAAAGCGTCCTGCTCTGCCTCCCACGAGCAGCCAGTGAAAACCCTATGGGCTCCAACAAGGTATCATCCAGGCCCCTAAAAGCTATCCCCTGACCTTGCGCAAGAGGAGCCCTGTGCACAACAGAGAAGGCACGCAGACGCACGGCCGCTGGGCCTGGGTTCTCCCCGCAGCAATGGCTCTGCCTGCACGTGTTCAGCATTTGCAGTGACTTCATGAGGCAGCTCTGTGATGGATGTCGAGAGCTGGTGTACGCGTGGGGCGGGCAGTCCCTGTGTCACCGGCTCACCTCTACTGCTAGAGGGCGAAAACAACCACAGCCAATTCGGGAAAGAGACCTGTGCTGGGCTCTGGGCCCCTCGCAGGGTCCAGGGTGTCGGTGTTTTGAGAAAGACAAGAGACCAACCAAGCAAGCACAGATGAGAGGGACCCCACACAAGGACACACCAAGAAAGAGAAGCCGAGGGCAGCATGTGGCCATTGGGCCTGAAGTTACTGCTCTGAGAACCTTCTAGACTCAGGGGAAGATGGATGTCAAGGAGGGATCACCAGGGACGATCAAGCCCACAAGTGCTGAAGGGGACAAGGATCTTTCCCCAGAGCTGATGTAGAGGGGAAAACCTTCCCTGAATTGGTACTCACAGGCTTCTAAAGAGACACACAATGTATTTCTATTTGCTGAAGTCATCTACTTTGACATCTCAGTACGGCAGCACCAGAGAACTGAAACAGATCCCTGCAGAACGTGTGCTACAGAAGCACTGGGTGACTGAGACAGTGCACTGTGGTGTCTGACAGCAGCACTGGGTGACTGAGGGCACTGTGGTGTCTGACAGCAGCACTGGGTGACTGAGGGCACTGTGGTGTCTGACAGCAGCACTGGGTGACTGAGACAGGGCACTGTGGTGTGTCTATGACAGCAGCACTGGATGGCCGAGATGGTGCACGGTGGTATCTGTCACAGCAGCACTGGGTGACTGAGACAGTGTACTGTGGTGTCTATGACAGCAGCACTGGATGGCCGAGA
>NW_006399830.1:6907772-6918044 GCF_000299155.1 Elephantulus edwardii | reverse complement strand
TGTGACAGCAGCACTGGGTGACTGAGACAGTGCACTGTGGTGTCTGTGACAGCAGCACTGGATGGCCGAGACGGTACACGGTGGTATCTGTCACAGCAGTACTAGGGGATTGAGAACGTGCACTGCGGGGTCTTTGTTACATCTCTAGGTAACAGAGACAGAGACCTGGCTCAAAGGTGCCTCTCTGTGACACTTTCCACAGCCCCTAAGGCCAGACCTCACTGCTGCCCAGCTCGCAGACGTCCCTGCACAGACGGGCCTCACAGGATTTCGTCCTGACCCACGGCACGGCCTCTCCTGCGCTGGACGGGACAAGGTTTCATCACGTGGAGCTTCCATTTCAGCAGAAGCTGCCACTCAGGAGGGCGGCCTGAGAGGATCAAGTCCCGCCATCACCCACCGTGAGCGTCAGCCGTGACTCGGCAATTCTGGAGGACAGGGCCGAGTGTCTCCACAGGCCTCAGAGGCTTCAGTCGTCACAATCGTAACAAAAGCAGATCGCCCTTCTTTCTCCCAAAGAGCAGCTCCTGGATTCAAACCGTTGCCCTTTCAGTTAGCAGTCAGACACTCAGCCACCGCTCCACCAGGGCTGCTCTGAAGAGGCACACAGATAAGACGTCCACTGGAGGACGTCTCTCCCTCCTAATGGCGGCCCCCTGCCTGCTGGCCCCACAGTGCCACAGAGTCCTGTTTCTGAAGCGGTGACCACTTCTCCCACTCTCCCAAATCTACCGCAGCCTCGCCAACACCTTGTCTCAACAGCGCCCTCTCCCCCACTCCCCTGCAAGGTGGTCACTGGTCTTCGGTGATGATCTGCGCATTCCAGCCACTCTTCTAGACCCGGTCCTCCGTCCCTCCACCCTCGCTGCACGGGTCCTGGGGATCCTCAGCCTGCCCTGCCAAGTCACGACTCCCTGCTCCTCTGCCCTGCTCCTTGGTGCTGGGGGAGCCGCTGGAGGTGACAGTGAGACCCAGTCTCCGGGACCAGCTGGCCACACATCCCTCTGCCTGAGGCCAATGGGCCCACGTTGGGCCAAAGGGCAGACCCCTTGGATTCGTCCTTTAAAAACCCTATTGTTTTCATTCCCAGAGCTCCTCCAGAAGCAGATGGCACACAGCCCACAGCAGCACCCTGTCTGCCTCCTAATTATGCTCCCTCCGAACGCAGATGCCCCATCCCTCCTTCCGCTGGCTGCTGCGCCCTGTCCCCATCTTCCCATAACCCTCTTCTGGGGCCAGGCTCTTGGGTGGATGCTGATGTCATTTACTCTGTTTAGAGCGTCCTGGTCACTGTGAGTGACCACAGTAGACAGAGGCCATTGGCTCAGTGCTGTCCTGGGTGGGAATCAGGACAAGCAAAGCCACTGGCTTCATTAAAGATCAAGTAAACAGCACGCAGCTCCAACCCCTTCCCTCTCGGGTGGTTCCGTGGCATCTGGGCCACTGGAGTTGTAGTGCGGTCAGCAGCAGTGGCCATGGCAACCAGCTCCTTGCAGCCCCAGCTAAGCTGCCTCCACCCTCTGCCAGGGAATAAATGTAGGAACTCTTCCCACTGGCAAGCCCACAAAGTAACGGATTTCCAGCAGCTCTAATTATTTCCTCTTCCCTCCTGTTCTTCTTGCTCTCAGACTCCTCGTGTTTCCTGAATACTTCCTAATGGACTCGTTTATAAAATCACTCTGTTTTAATAAGTCAGAGGTAACTCATCCCAAGTCTTAACGGCCTCTTTTAGATGTGCCCTGGCATGTTGCTGCGTTTTGAAAGGCTCAGAACGCATTTCTGTGTTTGAGCGGGACCAATTTATTTCTTTAAGATCCATCAGTCTGTTACAGGGACATTTCTGAGGGAGCCATAAGACCACTAGTACAGCCATTTTCCAGTGGATTAAAAATATTTTAGTATCTTTACTATTTCCATGCTTATGTGTGGTGTTCCCAGGCCAGGGCCCCTTTCAAACAACTACGGTTCCTTGGAATGTGAGTGATGGTTGCTGTTGTTCGGTGCTGTCAAGCAGACCAGGAACAACAGATCTAAACCTTACCCCACCTGCTGCCATTCTCACTAACACGCTTGAGTCCACTGTTACCTCCACAGTGTCAATCCGTCTTGGTGAGGGTCTTCCTCTTTCTCTGACCCTCACGCATGTCCTCTTCCAAGGACTTGTCCCTCCTGACAACATGCCCAAAGCATAAAACCCTTGCCTCAAAGGGAGCTCTGGTGGTCTAGTGGCAAGACGCTGCACTGCAATCCCAGAGGTATGCGGTTCAAATCCACCAGATGCTCTGCTGGAGAAGGAGGGGCAATCTCCTCCTGTACCAGTCAGATCTGATTTGAAGGTACACGTAAAAATAATACAATAAAAATTAAAAAAACAAACAAACACAAAAACCCTTGCCTCGAAGGCGCCCTCGGGTCACACTTCCTCCAGGAGAGATTTGCTTGCTGCTTTGGGACTGCAGCGCAGCTTCTTGCCACCAATCCCCCAGAACCCCCTTTTGCTTGCTCTGCTGGCAGTCAGGGACACTGAGCGCTCTCCCCAGCACCCTGCAAAGGCAGGGCTTCCGCAGTCTCGTTTATTCACCATCCAACTATCAGATACATAGTAAAGCGTGTGGGGCTTGCATTTCCCCAGTGACCAGAGACGCATCCTTTCACCTCCTTATTAGCCATTAGTATTTCTTCTTCATCAAAGCATCCATTCAAGTTCTTCGTCCATTTTTAATTTGTCTTTTTCAATAAACCAAACCTACCTCAAAATGGGTAGAGCAGAACCATCCCATCGGGTTCCCAGTGGGGTAAATCGTTACAGGTGCAGACTGCAATTTCCTTCCACAGAACCACCAGCCTTCAAGTTAGCAGTTAAGTGCTTTACCACTGCGCCATGAGGGCTGGTTGTTTAGCAGTAGAGATTCTTTGTATATTTTGGCTAGAAGACCTGTGTCAGGCTGAACAAAGTAAGTAAATAACAGAGAGATAAACACTGAATGATTTCACTCAGATGAAATACTTAGAACAGGCAAGCGTAGAGAATAAAAGTGCAGGATGACACCAGCAGTCAGGAAGTCAAGAGATAAGCTGCACTGGGGAAATCTGCTATCGAGGACCTCTCTAGAGAACTAAAGAGCAGTGATGTCAATCTAAAGAGTAAAGTGCGCCTGATTCATGCTATAATCAGTTGTTTGCTATGTATCTGAAGGCTGGACAATGGCAGAGGATGACAGAAGAACTGATGCCTTTGAGTTGTGGTGCGGGAGAAGAATATGGACTATTCCACGGTGCGCTGGAGATGGTGAGGTTGGCGCAGGATAGAGTAAAGTCCTCAGCTGTTGTTCATAAGGTTGATATGAGTCATAGTCAACTAGATGGCACATAACAACAAACAGAGAACAAAGCTGATAAGTGGTGTGAGGGTGGGTAGGAGGGAGAGGGAAGAGGTGGGCTCACTGCTTACGGGTCATGAGCTGCTGTTAACAACGAAGGGAATTTTTTTGCATGGACAGTGGTGAAGGTTTCAGGACAGGGAGAACACAAATATCCCAAAGACTGTCCTAAGCCGTGTTCTCAAGAGAAGCACAATCAGTGATGCTCATTCCCCCCCTTGATATGCATTGCTGTTGCTGTGTTGTAAGTGATTCATAGCTGACCCTCCAGTGGGTTTTCAGAGGCAGTTAATCGCATGGGAGGAGACTGCCCTCCTTTTCCCATGGAGCAGCTGGTGGCCTCGAACCACATGCCTTCAGAACTGCAGTGCAGTTTCTTGCTACTAGGCCACCAGAGTTCCCTTCAGGCCTCCACACATGTATAAAATTATCTATGAACCAAGCATAACCTTAATACCAAACTCAGGCAAAGATATTATCAAGAAAGAAAACTACAAAACAATATCTCTCATGAATACAGATGCAAACATCCTTCAAAAAGTACATTAAAAAAATAATTCATCATGACCAAGTGGGATTCATAACAGGTATGCAAGGATGGTCCAACATAAGAAAAACAACATAACTCATCATATAAACAAAGCAAACAACAAGAACCATATTATTTTAGCAATTAAAATTATATACATTCATTTGGCGGTAGCTCTGAGACTAGCAGGAGTCCCAGGCGATGCAAAAGGTTTAAGTGTTGGTCCAAAAACCAAAAAGCCAGCAGAACCCACACAGAGGTCTCTTGGGAGAAAGGGCTGGCAACCTGCTTTCAGAAGATCATAGCCCTGAAAATTCTGTGGCGCAGACCTCGATGCTGCAGCCCCTAGGGTCACCACAGCCTGGGGTCAGCCTACAACAACTGCTCTCGTCCCGTCCTAGTGTCCTAGTGTCTTAATCATCAGGGATTTCTTTCAAGGAGCTGACTCACAGCCCTATAGAGGCCAGCAAGCCCTGGGTCCACTGATCAGACCTCAGGACAGGCATTCCAAGGAGGCTGACTAGTCCAAAGTTGGATTAACAAGTGTGGGAGGCTACTGGTTCAAGACCAGAGGTGAGAAGCACAGAGCTGTCTCACTGGGCCAGAGTCTGAGCACGTACTCACTGCAGGTCACCCCCCAGAGACTTCTCCTCCATGACATAGGACTTAGCAGATCTTTGAAGATTCTGCCTCATTTACAATACACACTGAAAGGAAAAACAAATTTGTCTTGGAAAACGTGCAGCCAGGACAGCGAATGTGGAGGCAGGGATAGTGAAACGTCACTGCACACAATTGGGGCATGTTGTTAGGAGGGACCGGTCCTAGGAAAAGGACACCATGCTTGGAAAGACGGAGGGCCAGCGAGCGAGAGGAAGACCCTCAATGAGATGGAATGACACTGTGAGAATGTCAGAGACGATGCGGATGGCACAGGACAGGGCAGGGCTCATGAACCCTTGTTCATAGGGTCACAACAGTTGACTTGACAGCCCTTAAAAACAACATTCATGTCACAGAGTTGAAATTTATAACACGTGGGGTCGTTACATCCTGAGAATCACAGCTGTGCTGATAAATACTGTCACACGTACATGTGAAAGACGGCCAATGTCATGCTCTCAGAGTATAACAACAAAAACAAACAAAAGGGGGCAGGAAAACAATGTTCACTTCTGGCCCCGGAAACCGCAAGCCCCAGACTCAGCAGCTGAACACACTGGCCATTTGTACCCCTGGGGGACCTCACTGGGGACGAGATCTCCTGATGTTTATTACACAAACCACAACAAAACATCCCAGAGGCAGACAGAGGAGAGCGGGCGAGCTGGAATTTTTTTAAAGCAGGTACTCAGCATAATGTCCTCCAGGGTCGCTTATTTTATATAATATTCCATTAGCTCCGTGTTTTTCAAAACAGTGTAGTATTCCATCATGTGAACATACCACAGCTTCTCAATCCATTCATTTGTTGATGGGCACCTGTGTTGTTTCCAACTCTTTGCTATTAAGAACAAAGCCCCAATAAACATGGGTGTGCATATATCTGCTTGGGCGGCCCTGGAGGACATTATGCTGAGTAAAATATCTCAGTCACAAAAGGATAAATACTGCATAGTGCCACTGTTGTAAAACGGGACTGACATAGGGCTTGGGGGTGGGGAGACGATAAATAATATATACTGCATTGAAACAGATGAGGAAGAGAACTGTTTAAAAGGGATATATGATTAGGTATTATTGTCATGACAGGAGTCCAGGACTGCATAGTGGAGGGGACCTGGAAAAAGGGATAGTAAAACAATGAAAGAATTTTTCTTTTGCTTTTCAAAGAGAAGAGCGAACTGGGGAAGGTGAGGGGGGCGGCAGGGAGAAAAGTGCTACAATGAATGAATGGAAACCCTAAGTCTCTGTAATCTTTCCTTAAAATTAATAATAAGGGGGAAAAAGAGGTTGGTACGAGGCTTTAAGAGTCAATGTACTACAGAACAAAACACTGTCTACCACCTGAGCTAGTGGGCTGCTCCGAGTGGGAAGGGACCCCACGCAGGCAGTGGGTTTGGTGGGTCTCTTGAGTCTATTCATCTCAGATGGTGAGGTTGGCACAGGATAGGACAGCGTTCAGATTGGCTGTTCACAGGGTCGCTATGAGTCACACTCGGTAACATCTGACAACAATCCACTCATGTCAACCCCACATATCGAACAGTAGACCTGTGCCCATTAGGTTTCTCGGTAGCTGATTTTTCTCAGGTCGATTGCCAGGACTTTCTTCCAAGTTGCCTCTGGTAGATTTGAACCTCCAGCCTTTTTATTAGTAGTTGAGCCCTTAACCACTTGTGTGACTCAGGGGCTTCGAATGCTGTTGTTCTCACAGTGTCGCACCTCTTTACGGCGACCCCTTCGGTGCACAAGAGATCGATCAAAACCCTGCCCCGTCCTGGCCGTCCTCACCATCTTCTCTGCTGGAGTCCAGTCGAGTGACTGTGTCAGCCCATCTCGAGGGTCTTCCTCTCCTTCGCTGACCCTAGAGGTTTCAGGGGGGATGTATTTTTTCCTCCAGAAAATGCAATTCATTTACAACTCATATACCAAACATCTTCAAATCCTCGTCCTGAAAATGAAGAGGTTTGTTAGAGTACATGAGCCCGAAGCAGGCTAATGGCCAATGATTAGTCACGGCTGACTCGCCCTGAATCGATGGCGCCCGAGGGGGGCTTCGTCAATCTGTGTTTATCACAAGAGCTGAGAAAACAGCCCAGCCTCCTGAAGAACAACAAAAAGGACAAAATCATCTCTCAGCTGACAAAACACGCAGCTCGGAATATATTTTATCTCCAATTGCAGGCTGACTTCCAGTTCCAAGATCTTATTTAAGGAAAGTTGGGTTTTTTCCACAAAAGTAGAAAGCACAATTCTAACTTTGTTTTGTTCCGATGGAAATAATAAACATGCTTCCATCCGCCTGCGTCCTCGTGACGAGCCGCTGTCACATCGGCCCTAGCCCACGGCAAGCACACATGCTCTCTAGACCTGCAGATGGCCAGGCCCTTCTTCCGCGGCACCTCTGAGTGAGTTCCCAACCTTTCAGCTAGAGCGAGGACTCCAGTGTGTAACGGCACCACCCAGCATCTCCTTTCAGGTCTGCATAATTCAAACACAAACCCACTCACTCGCACGTCTTTCCACCGCAGAAGGAAGGAGACGGTCCATCTTTCTCCCACGGAACAGCTGAGGGGATTCCAGCTACACTCTGTGACCAGGGCTTTATATATGAAGACGGCACTAAAAGGGACTTGAATTCTGAGTGTCAACTTTGCATTATGTAAGAGACATTTGCTGTCACTACCACATCCTTCCAACGACTTCTCGGCTGCCAGCGTACCGCTCAGTGCTGTCCAGGTCAGCAGGGACCTCCTCCTAGAGGCTCAATGTCCAGTTCTGACTCACAGCTGACCCTCTAGTGGTTGAGGCTGCCCATCTTTCGTCCTTGGAGCGACTGGTGGATTCGAACCGGCAGAGGCTCAGCGTTTGGATTAGCAGTGCAGCTCCATAGGGACCACGCCACCGGAGCTCTGACCCACAGGGTGTGACTCCAGCAGCCTCCCTCTCGTAGCAGCTGGGACCAGGGGGGTAATTTTCTCCAGGTCCCCAACCGCTCCTCCCCTCTTTTCCCCGCAGTTTCAGCCCCCACCACCGGTTCATCCACAGGGTGGAGTCTCTTGTTCCATGGGTAGAGCTCAGAGACCCAGTTCACCCAGTTCCAGTCACCCCAGTAAATCTAACTGACTTGCACTATCAGGAGAGTCCACCAATGTTTGCGGTTCCCAGTGGTGTCCCCACTATCCTGCGGGTACACTGGCATGAGGACAAAGTCTGTAGGGACATGGACCAGAAAGTAGCCCAGGGATACAAAGTAAGCATATGATGTTGGAAAAATGATGGTGACAGACTCGGTCCACCAGGGCTGCTGCAAACCTCCCATCTGTGAACGACACGGCATCTACGGGTGAGATGCGAAGAGGTGGGGCCGCTCCTCCGCTGAGACATCACCACCCCAGGGTGGGTGACCGCTGCCATGGGGTTCACACACACACTGCTGTCCCACCCAGTCCTCCTCGGTCAATGACATCTCACACCCACATCCCCCCACACAGACTCCAGCCGCCCAGCCTGGTCCCCAGCCTGGCAGTCTCCCCTACCTTTCTCAGGCCAGAAGTCCAGGCACCATCCTTGTCCTTTACCCCCCCTCCATGGGGCCAAATTCACCCTGCTGCCCCTTGAGTCGCTTCCAAACCCATCAACTGTCCCCCACCCAAGCCCAGCCCCCAGGCCTGCAGATACAGGTGTGCTCTGCGTGACAAAACCACCTCGCGCCTGTCCCATGGCACCTGCACACTCATGTCCTGACCTTTGCATCTCTCTGAGCCATTTTCTAACCTGCAGCCAAAATGATCTCATCAAAATGCAAATCTAATCACATTGCTCCTTTGCATAATGGCTCTCAGGGCACGGGCTGGCCTACATCTCCGAGTCACAGCCCTCCAGTCTCTGTCTTTGCCGCATGGCCTGGCTGCCTCCTACTGGCTCCGTCCACCCTGCCGCCTGCCCCACAGCTACTCAGATGCGGTGCAGGTGCCCTGTCCACACGCGGTCTCGACCTGGCGTGTCCTACCTTCCTCGCCTGCCCTTCTCTGGCTCTCCCCACACAAGCTTTCCAGTCACACGTCACATTTGGACAGCCGCTCCCCATGCTGGCACCAATCACAGTGTCTCGTGTTTTAACATCGTGTAAATCTTTGGCTAACAGGTGTATTTCATGGTAAGCATCACAATGAGAACAGCTACACTCTTCTAAACCAGGCCTGACTTTCTGGCAGTTCCTTGTTAACGCAGTAGCCTTGGCAACACAGCGGTTTGCGGTTTAGAAGCTCAGCTGCTAACCCAAAGGTCGGCAGTTCGAACACAGTGACTCCTCACTCCACAGGAGGAAGAGGTGGCAGTCTGCTTCCAAAGATTCCCAGCCTTGGAAAGCCTACGGACAGTTCTACTCTGTCCTGAAGCATCGCTACGGATCAGAACTGACCTGACGTCAGTGGGCATGAGTGTTCATTTCTATCGATGTACAGCTGCGTTACTTTTTAATTCAGCAAAATTTTAATTACTTTCAGCAAAATCTTACCTGTGTTCAGTATTAATGATACTCGATACTTTCTGAATGCTCGTGGAACCCCTTTCTTTGGGACTGGATCTCTTGCAGTCAGTTGGCCAGTCAGTGAGCACACCCAGTGCAACATCCATCTGTTCAAACACCTCAATGGGTATTTGGACATTATCACAAGTACAGGACCCAGATTTCACTGAGGAGGGAGGCAGATTACATGATCTATGGATTTCATGTCAGCCTGGAATATGGGGAGATTCAGAGCAGCTGATGGATAAGGGGGCGGTGGTCATGACAGGACCACCAACCAGAGTACTAGAGACATCTGTATATAAACCAGTCACACGTACACTAGTTTCACATCTTTACAAAAGATTTTATTAGTTCAATATTTACCATCAATAAAATAAAAAATTTCTCAATATTCAGAGGAAAAATTATTAAGAGTTAACGAACATTTTCAATGAGGAGAAACTGAAAGAAGAGACTGGGCAAAGCAGCTGGAGTGACACATGTGAAGGGAGCTGGGGCCTGCAGGACGAGGCCGTGAAGGAAGACGGGGGCTCTGCAGGATGAGAGGCTGTGAAGGAAGACGGGGCCTGCGGGACAAGAGAGAGGTCTTGAAGGGAGACAGGGGCCTGCAGGATGAGGGGCCATGAAGGGAGAAGGGGGCCTGCAGGATGAGAGAGAGGCTGTGAAGGGAGATGGGGGCCTGCAGGACAAGAGGCCATGAAGGGAGATGGGGGCCTGCAGGATGAGAGGCCTTGAAGGGAGATGGGGCCTGCAAGATGAGAGAGGTCCTGAAGGGAGAAAGGGACCTGAAAGTCAAGAGGCCGTGAAGGGAGATGGGGTCCTGCAGGTCAAAAGGCCATGAGGGCAGATGGGCACCTGCAGAACAAGAGGGCCGTGAAGGGAGACCGGGGCCTGCAGGACAAGAGGCCTTGAAGGGAGACGGGGGCCTTCAGGACGAGAGGCCATGAAGGGAAACGGGGGCCTGCAGGACGAGAGGCCATGAAGGGAGACGGGCCTGCAGGACGAGAGGCCATGAAGGGAGATGGGGGCCTGCAGGATGAGAGAGAGGCTGTGAAGGGAGATAGGGGCCTGCAGGACAAGAGGCCATGAAGGGAGATGGGGGCCTGCAGGATGAGAGGCCTTGAAGGGAGATGGGGGCCTGCAGGATGAGAGGCCTTGAAGGGAGA
>NW_006399830.1:6888788-6907672 GCF_000299155.1 Elephantulus edwardii | reverse complement strand
CCTTGAAGGGAGACGGGGGCCTTCAGGACGAGAGGCCATGAAGGGAGATGGGGGCCTGCAGGACGAGAGGCCATGAAGGCAGATGGGCGCCTGCAGGGCAAGAGGCTGTGAAGGGAGATGGGGGGCCTGCAGGACAAGAGGCCTTGAAGCTGAATGCTTGACATTCAGACTCCTTATTTCAGAGTTCGCTGGGGAGTTGCCACCATTCCGCCGAGCCTCTCACAGGAGGGTGCTGCTCTGCATCAACCACACAGTAGCTCCGTGGTCATTAGGTGGTGATCTGAGTGGCTTCAACACGATGCCGTTTCCTAATAGGCTGGTCCTAAGCAGCAAACTCCAAGTCTTCTGAGCAGTACATAAAAAAACCTGACAATTATGACACCCTAAATCATGTTCAGGAGATACGAGGTTAAGACACAAGGAAGGGATGGTGTTCAGATCTTAAAGGAAAAGGGCACATTGTTGAAGGAGGGAGTAACTTGAAGAGCTGGCCCCAAAAGGCCACTAGTCTTTCCCATGGGGCCATCTCATGAACAGCAGTCCAGAAATCTGATAATTATAATTCAAAACTATTGATTCAATTTTAATAATGATGAAGGACTCTAAAAAAAGAAAAAAATACAAGCCATTTTCTTTTCAAAATATAATCAGGAAGGGAGCTCTGGTGGCCTAGTGGCAAAAAGCTGCACTGTAATCCCAAAGGTATGTGGTTCAAATCTGCCAGATTTGACAGTACAAAACTATATATATATAATCAGAACGAGGTTAGGCTCTGGAAAGAACCCCTGAGGGAATTGGCCTCTCCCAATAGCAAGGCCCACGTCCCCATGTTTGACTGTAGAGTCTTCTTGGTGGGAAACAGAATCTGTGGGAGGCATCCTTAGAAAAATCACAGTGAAGCCCCAGAACTTTCTAGGCCATTGAACCTGTGTCCTTCAGCAGCCTCAAGGCAAATCATCTCAACATCCAGAAATATCCTTTGATCTGTTCTTTCTCTGATATCTCGAGTCCTTGGGATCAAAGCCTCTTTCCTGGGCACCAAACAGTGCCCACTGCGGCGTTCTGGCCATGTAATCCTCGGCGCTGAAAGTTTTTGATCCGCCACTATCTTCATATTCTTGGATGAGCTCCTGGAAGCGGCCGTAATCGATCCAAGTCCACCATTCTCTACCGATCTTAAACTGGAAAGAAGAAAGGGGGAGAGGGAAAAA
The DNA here is from genome assembly GCF_000299155.1 of Elephantulus edwardii. NCBI lineage: Eukaryota > Metazoa > Chordata > Mammalia > Macroscelidea > Macroscelididae > Elephantulus > Elephantulus edwardii. Next base: position 6,906,461 of record NW_006399830.1, on the reverse strand, counting down.
AAAGTCAGGTCAGAAGCAAAAAGGTCTCAGCAGCACAAAAACACCCATAGAGAAAAGATCAAATAAATTAAAAAAATCTAAGTGAGCCAGGTGTCTTCTATCTATCAAGCCAGGGAACACTCTCCCTCCTCCAGCACCACAGCAAAGCAAGACAGGTGCACGAAGGTCAGCATCTTCTTTCCTGGGGCTGGATGTGGAAGGTCAGCGGCGAGATGGAGAATTCTCCCTGAAATCGGAAGTCAAATTTCTCTTGAACAATGTCAGCTATCCAGAACGCACTGCTGTCAAGGTGATTCCACGTCTGTAAGACAGTCCTGTGGGGCAGAAGGGCACAACTGTCCTTAGAGGGTTCCGAGGTTACGGTCTTCACGAAAGCTGTCTCTGCAGCATCTTTCTCCTGCAGAGCAGTTGGTGGGGTTGCTTGCCAATCTTCTGGTTGGCAAGTGAGCGCCTAACCTCTGTGCCACCAGGGCTCCCTTGGATCAGGGGCACAGAGCTTTATTTTGGGGTATTATTGTGCACTACTGGCTTGTCACTCACTCGACGCCCACTGGCCTTCGCTGCTGGTGAATCCCCACGGAACAGGAGGAGGCTGCCTCACTCTCCTCCCGTGAAGCGGCCTGTGGATTTGAACTGGCAGAGAAGCAAGGCTTGTGGGTCAGGAGCACAAGCCTTGTTAACGGCCGAATCACTGCTCACTCTGGTTGCTGCTGTCTTCTACCCGGTAAGGATTCGCACAGTTGCGTTCACCCCTGGTAGAACAGAACGTGGCTGGGCCGGAGCCAACCTGACGGCGCCGAATGACGACGGTGGGATAAAAAAGTCCTTTTCATTACAAAACCCTTGTGTTTTGGGTGACCTTTTAATCAATGACTTCTCATTCTACAATGTTCACTAAATGACTTAAAATAGACTTTTTTTTTAGTCAAGCATGGTTGTAATGCCTAATTAGTTAAAAGCCTGATTAAGAATTCCAATTCAATAAAGGGAAATAATTCAATTTGTACTCTTAAGAAAACTGCTTCTCAAAAGTCATAGTAAGAGAATGACTCAGAATAAAAGCAGAAAATGTAAACAATTTGGGGGTGAGGGGAACCTGGAGGTAAAAAAACTTTATATATTTTGTTGTTGTTGTTGATTGCCTTTGAGTCGAGCACGACTCATAGTGACCCTGTGAATAAAAGGCCTCAAGCCCCTCTACAACTATCGACATTTATCAAAGTTCACAGAGTTTTCCAGAGGATGCCACTCCTGCTTCCAATATTATATATATATACACACACACACACACACACAAACACACACACATATATATACACATATTCTATATATACACACATACATACATATATACACATATACATACATATATACATATACATACATATATACACACATATAAAATACAGCATATTGTGCTGGGGATGAAAATCAGAAAAATGATATTGCATTCATAGGTAAAAAGACAGTTTAAAGTTCTAACTTGGAAGTACAATGTTGTGACAGGATTATTATCCATACGCATAAAAGGAAGACCTGTTAATATATATACTCCTCGCTATACGTCAGAGAGCTGGACAATGACCAAGGAGAATAGAAGGAGAATTGATGCCTTTGAGCTGTGGTGCTGGAGAAGAGGATTGAATGTACCATGGACTGCCAAGAAAACAAACAGATTCATCCAACAGAGCGTTAAACCAAGCTACTCCTTGGAGACAAGGATTCTGAAACTTCATCTGAAATACTCTGGACATGTTGCAAGGAGGGACCAATCCTTGGAGAAGGACGTCATGCTTGGGAGGGTGGAGGGACAATGCAGGAGAGGAAGACCCTCTATGAGATGGACTGACTCAGTAAATGGGACAATTGGGGTAGGTGTGTCGGAGACAGTGCGACTGGCACAGGATAGAGCACAGTGTAGGGCTACAGTACACAGGGTCGCTATGAGTCACAGGTGACTCGACGGCACATAACATCACCACCACAACTAAAGCAAAAGAGGCAGAAATAAAACATTTTTGCTGAATCTTGCAATCCAAAATTGACCAAACATTCAATCAAGATGCATTACTAATAACTGGTGACTAGAATGCAAAAGCTGGAAAACAATGAAGAAGGACTGGCAGTCAGACAGTATGCATTTGGTGATAGAAACTAGGCTGGAAATAAAATTACTGAATTTTGTACGCTCAAGGATTTACTCATTGCAAATACCTTTTTTAAGAAGACACACTTGACGCGTGTACCCCGCTGATGGGCTGCCCAGCAATCAGGCCACATCTGCGGACTACAGCAGCAGGTATGACAGGATGGAAGGCCTGACGCTGTGTGAGCTCTGCACGCTGTCCGACCCCAGCGGGACATGCAGGTCACGAGGAGAGTTGACCTTTCACTCGATGGTCAGTTTAAAATCTCAGGAACATTGCTGGACTGCTGCTTCGCACCACTGCACTTCATCACGCAGCAACACAGCCCCTTCTTGTCTGGGCCCCCGAGCCGTGACCGAGGCCTCGGGCACTGCACAGCCCTAGCAGGCCTTCCTCAGGGAAAATGTCCTCCTCTGACCCGTGAAGTACTCGTGAATGCTACTGCCACAGAGCACACTGCTGACCACAGGACGGGTCATCCCATTAACATGGGGAACCTGGCCAACGAGACACTGTCTCCTGGAGTAAACAACAAAGCCAAAGCACTACAAACCTGGGAGTGGACAGACGGCAAACATTCAGTCTAAACACGCCCTTCATGTTTTAGAAAATCACACCTTAAAATTAACCTATACGTAGATATAAAAAATGAGAGACTTCAAGTCTGTGACAGTGAGGCACCTGACCACTGGTCGCCACTGGAAGCATGTGACAAGTTAAATTCAAGTGTTACTGATGGTAAGTTTTGCCCCAGTGAAATTACCATGCTGACAAATGTATTACGTGGAACACATCCACAAGACCATGAATTGTATAATAAATGGAATATTCTCTGTGGAAAAAAATTAAGAGAATAATGTAGCTTAAAAAAATCTACTATTGATAGTTTAGACAAGAAAATGAACAAAATAAAAAAGAGTAGGTGCCAGTGAGACCTCAATACAGAGAATTTTTAAGACAACATTCTTGGCATGAAGCTCAAAGAAACTTCATACTGACATGTCCACTATGCAGCTTTACTGGCAGAAGGGTTTCTTTCTGTGGTTGACACTTTCTTTTCCTTCTTGTAAGATATAACCATGGAAGCTGGGACCCTCCCAAGCCTCGTCAATGCCTCTCTTCCTTTTCCCCTTTTGCTATAAGGAAACTGTCATTGTAAGTACGGCACTTTCTATGAGTCATTCTCTTGACCATCAAAGCCAAGGGAGCATTGGGAAGCAGCAGGAGAGGAGGAGGGACCTGGGCTTCAGAGCTCACAGCCAAGCTCACCCCTCTGCTGAGGGGTGCAGGAAACTCTTACACTAACAGCTGCCATCCAGAGTGGGTGGTGAGAAAAATGCCTAATCAGTAACCAACAGGTGAGAAGCCAGGGTGCCATGGGGACTCCCCAAGTTTGTGCCATGGGTCTGAGGTCTCCGCCAGCTTGGTGGTCTGGGGACTATGCCCTTGAATTTGTGAATCTGCTCAGAGCCTGGTTCGGGGGACTAGGGGGGTCACAGAAGGACGCGCTGGCGAACAGAGGGCCAGAGCATTGATGACAGATAGACTTGGACTGGGCAGCACAGCTGGACAGGGGCTGGCTTTCCCAGACAGGAAGTCATTTAGGTGACTGGACGGCAGAGAGCGGGTGTCTTCTGTTCAAGTTAAAGTTGACTGTATTTGCATAAAAATAATTTCTGTAAGAAGAGCTGGTCCGGCTTGATCATAACTATCTTCATCATATTAAACAGTTCTACGTTCTCTCTGTCCTTCAGACCATTTTCATCACCCTAGGCTGCAGCCCCATACCTACCAACAGCCAAATCTCATTTCCCTCTGCCCCCCCAAAGCACCAATGTCCATAAGGATGAGCTTAACTACACATCCCCCAGAAATGGAATCAGAACCCCTGCGCTTGTTTCTGGCTTTGCTCACTTAGCATAGTGTTCTCAAACTCGGTCACACCATACTTTTAACAAACTCTTTTACAATGGAGACTCCGCACAGCAAACCAGACAGAACAGTGCAAGAGACCACCAGCTCCCATCAGCAGACTACACAGCCCACAGCCCACCCAGACACCACGCACTCCTCACCTGTCTTCTTGCGAATCAGGCCCCAGACTAATTAGGCATATTCTTTATTTTAATGCTCTACTTCCATGAAGAAAGAGCTTCTGGAAGGCATTATTTACTGTAAGAAATCCACTGGAGCTGGGTCCTTATTCTAACGCATGCAGTAAAGTTAGAAAATTAATCATGAACAAGGACCCAGACAAAAATTCTCCAGGAGCTGGGTGTCACTTCGGGCGCACCCTCAACTGAGAAATGCTGATTCTGCCAGCCAGGCGTGCTCTCAGGGCGCCGATGAAGCCGCCGGCACTCCCCTGGTCTTCCAGGCGAGAACTAGAGGTACCAGCACGCAGTGACCATAAAACAAGCCAGACCTTCGAGATGTCTGGCTGGGAAGGAAGAAAGATGCAACCCCACAGACAGAACTCAGGCCCAGCAGACAGAACTCAGAACGTGCTGAACGTTTGTTTTAGGAAAGGTGGCAACCAAGCAGACCTCTCCACTGACATGAGAGCAACGTGGGGTAAGGGGGCTGAGTGTGGGAGGCCCCAAGGGGAGCGCAGGGGACAGGGGAGGAAAGCGCGGGGCCAAGTGAGGTCAGAGCAACATGGGGTTGGGGGGCGCCTGAGTAGGGGGGTGGCTAAGGCGGGAGGGGAGGCGAAGCGAAGAGCACGGCAGGACCCTTTACCTTCGTGTGCGCGATCAGGAGGCAGTTGGAGTGCTCGTGCTCACACGCGATGGCATAGTCCGGGAGCAAGTCCACCAGCTCACGCACAAAGCGCACCACCTCCTCGTGCCAGGGCACGTTGGCCATGGTCAGGCTGCTGGCTGAACTCTCTCCACAATAGGTCACGCCCTGCGGGGACATGAGGGCGTGAGAGGGATCCCAGACCTGCACGCTGGAAAATGGGATTTGAGTGAAGGTTCACGGGGCCGACTGGTTTTCCATGCAGTCACTGACACAGTTTGTTTTATGTCATTACGACACATTTTACTGCACTCTCCCCTGCCTGTGAGTCTGTCTCCTTCTCGCCTTCCTGCTTTCTGAGCTTTATCGGGGGGTAAATGATGCCCTTTTGTTCTTGTATGGTCGACTGTTCCAAGGAGCGAGTGTCTCCCCACAGGCTACTCAATGCCCAATTTGAAGAGGCAGCTCATCAGGCCTTTCCTCCTAGTCCATCTGTGTCTGGAGTCCCACTGAAATCTGCTCCACATCCCAACAGCATGGGAGCCTCTGCCAACACAGGGTCGTGGCTTTGCATGTGATGCAGTGACTAGAACACAATCCCAGGATTCCATCACCAAACGCCCCCCACAAAGACAGCCAGCGAAGGGTCTCTTTGATGCTATTCTTTACAGTAATTCACTCAGTCCTGTCCTTTATAGACAGAGAAATGCTGGGACAGATTGAATTGTGTGTGCCACAGAATACTGCATATATGTCCTAACTGGGCTTGGTGGTCAGCTGTGCTGCCAACCCAAAGGCACACAGGTCACATCTCCCAGGGGCTCTGCGGGAGAAAGATGGGCAGTCTCCTCCCGTGTGAACTACCATCTCTGAAAACCTGCTGGAGGGTCAGCTATGAGTTGGTTCTGACTTGACGGTCCACATTAACAACTACAGCTCTGTATATAATCCCACTGGAGAGTGGTGCGTCTTGGTACAGCAACGAGCAGGATTAGTGCAAGGTTACTGGGTCCATCCCTTTTGAGTTACAAATGAGATTAAATACAGGGAAGGAGCAGAGATGGCCAAACACATGAAGTTCGTCCAGAAGCAGTAGCTCAGAGACAAGGAGCTTCCTCCACAGCTGACGGGAAGGGAGGCAGGGAGGGAGAGGAGAGAGAGGAGAGAAAAGACAGAGACAGACAGACAGACAGAGACACACTAACCAGGGTACTCTGAATTCAAACTCACAGCCTCCTCAACTGTGAGAAAACAAATTTCTGTTTGTTAAAACCACCCGCCTGTGGTATTCCTGTCGCAGCAGCACTAGATTATTAAGTGCCTCTGAACTGTGTGTCGGTAAAGGATTTTAAACACCCCATGGACCACCAAGAGAAGAAAGCAGCCTGTCTGGGAGGAGGTGAAGCAGAATGTTCCTTAGAAGCAAGGACGGCAAAGCTTCATGTCACACACCTTGAGCTTGTTACCAGCAGGGGCCAGCCCCTGGAGGTGGACATCACGCCTGGTGGCGAGTCAGTGAAGAAGACCGTCACACAGGTGCACTGACACGGTGCAGGCCACAACAGGCTCACACGCAGCAGCCTTTGAGGGCGGGGACCAGCCAGTGCGTCCTGCTGGACACAGGGTCACTGTGAGCCAGGGGTGACCCAATAGCACCTGACAGCTCCCAGGTAACTAAGACACGCACAGAATCACACCACCATGACACACACACACATTAACACATGCACAGACAGAAATTCCTAACCCTGTCGTCGTTCACCAGCCGTCTCTACGAACGGCCATCTGGAGCAGAGCACTTCCAAGCACTCGTCGGAGTCTTTGGCAAAGTCTGATTAACAAACGAATGGCTAGAGAAGCTGTGGTATATTCGCACAATGGAATACTATGCTGCATTAAAAAACAAGGAACTCATGCAATATTATTCAAAATGGTTGACTCTGGAGAACATTATGCTGAGTGAAATATCCCAGTCACAAAAGGACAAATATTACATGATGCCACTGTTGTAGAATGGGACTGTCCTTGGGGTTGGGGAGAGACTGAGTAAGATGGGTTCAATAATGTATACTGCACTGAAACAGAGGAGGGAGAAAACTGTTTAAAAGAGATATATAACTAGGTATTTCTGTCATCACAGGAGACTAGAGCGAGGGCTACATGGTGGAGGGGACCTGGGGGAGGGTTTGTAAAACAATGAAAGAATCTTTTCTTTTACTTTTCCATAATTTTTGGACTCATGTACTTATAACTTGTTAGTCAAATTTGTGTCTTCTAGGTTGCAACACCCCCATGATACATCTTCAAGGATATGAACATGTACGGCCAAGCACAATCAATAAGAGTGCATCTGAATTCCAAAATCAATCTCCATAATAGTCTATGTGTTTCCTACTGCCAAAGGGGCCCTTTAGAGTAGTGAGAGAAGATCTTCACCCTGAAACCCACAGCGTCCCTTTTCAGCAGGAAGTAGCTAAGAGAATACGCCGTGCCCTTTTCCTTATGACTCAGGGTGAAGTCTCTCTCAGGGAGGAGTGATAGGGAATGGCAAAGGACACACTGACAAAGAAGATTAATCAGAACTGGCTTTGACAAGCACTGTGGCATTTGGACAAGAACAAACTGGGAGGAGGGTAGAGAGAATAGTGCAACAATGAATGAATGGAAACCCAAAATCTCTGTAAATGTTTATGAAAATTAATAAAATATAGAAAAAAAAAAAGATAACTGGCTTCTAACTCTTCTGAAGGGAGAACCCAGGTAGCTTAATGGCAAGAAACTGCACTGCCGACCCAGAGGCATGAGAGGACGAGGGGCAATCTCCTCCTGCGTGATTTCAAGGCCCTGAAAAGTCACTGGAGGATCAACTATGAGTCAGTTCCAACTCAATGGTACATTACAGCACAACACAATTCTTCTGATTCCCAACCAACGACTCAGACATCTGAAGACCCAAGGTTCTCACCACTAAGCTCTCTACCTGGTAATTTACACAGCGATCCACGGTTATTTTCTAGGAAGAAGGGCTACCTTGTCTCTTGCTCTTGAAATATTCCAGAATCAAGTTTTCTTGGCAACTGGACAGAATGTTCTAGAGCTGTTTCCACTACACAGAGAAGAACTGAAATGAAAAGGCCTTACACGCATGCGTGTGTAAGTACATGCACGCGCACACACAGACACACACTGGCTTCACGAAAAAGCCCACAAGTGAGCTCATGGTGTTCCTGGTCCCACAGGCGGGCTCAGACACGCTCTCTCAGCACCGCAGTCCAGACAGCTGTCCCGGGGACGAGTGTCCACCACGACACGCTGGCCTGGTGGGACACAAAAGGCAGGCTACCTGGCATAATGACAACAAACAGGAGGAACTTCTCTGTTAGCCCAATGATTTACTGAATTCATTAAGGTGAGTATATGTTTTAGGGGAGTAAAAAAAGGAAATTGAGCTAAAATTAAAAAAGCCTTTAAGAAAGCACAGCTGATAATTTGTGCTAAACTCGCCCAAATGCATTAAAAAACAAACCAACTGGGAAATGCTTGACAGACCAAATTAGTCATAAAAACGCACTTGACTTTGATTGCAACATTGCGTAGGATGTGAGTTAGACAAACACCCATCTATGCAGCAGCTAATTCAAAGGAACTTACTGTTAATAACGTTTAAAAGTTAGCTCAGTGGAGCACAGAGACTTTCTGTGAAAGCTTGTCCTTGCAACCATGGTTTTGGAAAACATTTTAGTATTTCTTATTCAGCAATGGCAAGTCAGGAGGTGGGAAGGGGAGATCTGGCTTGGAAATGGAGTGAGTGAAGGCAGGCTGACAAACAGATGATTCCACGTGGCAACTGGAAAGCCGAGACAGACTGGTGAGAGAGAGCAGAGGCTGAAGCGCTGCGGGAAGAGATCAACACCATGGCCTGTTTCCAGAGGACGACACCGTGTCCACACCCTGGCACCCTGACGGACTGACCACACCACTGTGACAGCTGGCTCTCGGGACCTCGCTGCTCCAGAAGGGGGTCATGGTCTCTGTCATCGGCCATGACTCCTAATACTGACACTGGAGACCTGGTGCCGAGCATTACAAGTCAGGCTTCTAAGTCAAAGGTCAATGGTTCAAATCCACCTGCCACTCCACAGGATGAAGACAGGCTGTCTCCTGTAAAGGTGTCCAAGCCTGAACGCTGACAGAGGCTCACCATGGGTCAGAACCCACTTTAAGACAGAAAACTTGACTTCAAGTATTTTCTAGAAATTCACTCAAAATATGTCACTTCTTTATCATAAAAAAAAAAAGAAAAGCTTCACTGATGGCCTTGTGGTAAGAAGCTGAGCTGAAATTCCAAAGGCACACACAAATCCACAGCTGCTCCATGGGAGAAGGGTGGGTAATCTTCCATGTGATTTATTACCTTTGAAAACCTGCTAGAGGGTCTGCTATGGTTCGGTTCTGACTTGATAGCACACAGCCATCAGTTCACCCAGGGGAAGAGCCAAGTGGTCCAGCACAGAGCCAAGGCCATCTCTGGTCTGACGCTGGCCATACTCGGCGTCCTGAGGGCCGGACTGTCCTAGTCAGCGGCTCGCTGTCACCTCAATCTCCATCATCTCCCAAATCTCCATCTAAGAACCCCCCACTGCACCTGGGGCCAGTATCAGTAAATCTCATACCTTAGACCTCTCACCAGAGCACTTGGGGTTTGGGTGGCTCTGTGATACACAAGGTGATGGAGGGTCTGGGCAAACAGTGCAACAACAATAACAACAACTCACATAGAAGTGACACCATCCTGTATCTTAGCTTGGAGAAAGAGATCGAGGCTTTGCTAAGACAATCACTTTGCAGGGTACATCCTGTGAGGGGGCCCGGTGCATCCTGTGATGGTCCAGACAGTCACAGCGCTAACATGACACGGCTTGAAATCACTCAACAACTAATAATTACAGAGCACTTACTATTCTCAAGGTGCAGTTCAAGGCAGAGAGCACAAAGACAGTGTTTCATTTACAAATGGATGGTGTGATCAAAGTTTTCAACAAGGCAGATGAAACATGAAACACATTTTCACAAACAAGCAAGCCAATAATGAGAGTGAAACGTCTCAAGTTAGCAAATAAAAGTTCATTTCAGCCACAACGAAGATAAAATGTACTGCTAACTCACAGAGAATACACAATAAGGAAAAAAGTTTACAAGATTAGCCATGAAAGAAAAGAGAAAGTCAGTATCACCAAAGAATGGTTTCTATTGATTTAGATAAAATAAACAAGCTTCAGGGAAAGCGATCTAACATTTACTGAACCCCGGCACAGGGTGCCCGTCAAATTCTGAAGCAGGGTAACTTGGTAGACTCGCGAATTTAAAATCAAGGACGTTTAGGCTCAGAGAAGACATGTAACCATGCCAGACTTCAAAGCTGCGGTGTTCTCCCCCACACTTGAGTTTCCAGTGGGCGCTGGGACCAGATCTCGGCGTGTGTGCCCTCGCAGCCTTGATTCTCCGTGGTATGGCAGTGATGATATTGACAGTCGAAGGAACTGTGGTCACACAAATTGTTAAGCTCTCAGCTCTAAACTGAAAGGTTAGTGGTTCAAACTTGCCTAGTAGATCTGGAGCAGAAAAGATCTGTCTGTCCCTTTGATCACAGCCTAGGAAACACTACAGGCAGGTCTTCCTGTCACAGAGGCTCACCATGAGCTGAAAACGACTCGCAGGCGCTGATCAACAAGAACACTGATGCCTTTCTCTTAGCTGATACGGAGTCAGAACCCATTCAGAGCTGAACCTCCGTTGGTTTCCGAGGTTACAAACCACATGGGAGGAGACTGTCTTTCTCCTGAGGATCTGAACCACCAGAGGCTTGGCCTTCAGATCAGCAACACAACCCCACCGACGCAGGCACCAGAGCCCCCTTTAACATCGATGAATGCCACAATAAAAAAATACCTGTCAGAATGACACTATTTCCTCTAAAAAATAATATAAAGCAATTTTTTCCAGATTAGAAAATGCCTGGTTAAGCATAGAAAACACAGCTTAAAAACCTAAAAGAAAGACCATTTTAAAAGGTGACTGACTGGGCATATGATTCAGTCACCCAACCCCAAAGACCCCAGAAGCCTGTTGCTGTGCAATCTCTTCAGACCCAGAGTGACCCCGGGACAGAGGTGAACCGCCTCCCCGGTTTTCCCAGGGCAGTCTTCACTAAGCCGACTGCCACACCCTCCCCCAGGTCGGCCAAGCTGCTTTACGATAATAGAGGTTTTACTGCAACATAATTTGAGGCAGCTTTCTTTAATAGCTGCGTAAGAAATTAAAACATCATAGTCCTTGATGCTGGCCAGGTTTTCTTGGGCCGGCAGCACAGACTTTCAGATGTCATTTGTATCTCTGCATCACTAAGGCTCTTGCCAAGATGAGCTTTTAGAAATTAACAGGACTTGGAGCAGAAAACAGTGTCTTCCACCTGGCCGGAGATGAAATGGGACCCGTGCTGAGAGCTCGCCTTGGCCCTTCACCTACAAGAACAGTAACACAGAAATATAAACTGACCGGGCCCCCTGGCATTGACCCTACAGCTCAAGGCAGAACTGCTACAAGGGCCTTCAGAGGTGATAACACTTTACAGCGGCAGATTTCTCCGTGTGCCTCCCAGAGCGGCTACTGGGTTCAAACCCCCAACCTGTGGATTAGCTGTCAGATGTCTTACCCACTGTGCCACTGGGGATTCTCCCTACACCACCACTGCCCTCTATAACTTGTCTATGACACGGCATCAGGGTGGTGCATTAACATCATGAAATAGATCATGGCAGACCACCCCTTAAAAGCCTCCTGTGAACTTACTAAAGATAAGAAAGTCTGCTTTTGTGCCGTTTTACTTGTGGAAACCCTGTGAGACTGTTCCTGGTCTTAGAGGATTGCAGTAAATAGCCCTCAGCTCAACAGCAATGGGTTTGAGTGTTAGTATACGAGGCTTTAAATGTCCAGTCCTGTCTGGCATTAGCCGCCCTCTCTGATTCATCACGTACCATTAAGCTTGTCTAAAGCCCTCTCCACTAGCTGTGTTCTCTGCCCAGGATGCGTTTACCCCAAGCCTCTGCACACCAGGTTGCTTCTTGCTGTCTGATATTGTTAGGTGTCATCAAGAGGTTCCAACCCCGTGCAAGAGCACACACACTGCCCAGCCCAGCACACCCTGAGCCCCCTGTTGCAGGCACTGTGCTAACCCACCTCACTGAGGGTCTACCTTCCTCTCACCGACCCTCCGCTTTACCAAGCAAGATAGCCTTCTCCGGGGCCTGCCTTGCCCTGATAACGTGTCCAAAGTACTCGAGATGAAGTCTCGCCATCCTTGCTTCTAGAATCTGGCTGCATTTTCTGTTAAGACAGATTTATGTGCTCTCTGGCAGTCCACAGTAGAGTCACTATTCTTTTTTGTCATCATTTAGGTACCAACTTTTAAAATGCCGTGTTCTCAGAAATGCCATCCTGATAAAACAGCCAGTCACAATCTCTGGAAAAATAATATATATTTACGCCTTAACTATGAATAGGAATCTATCACAAAGAAACATGGGTGAAACATGAAAGGTGGTGGACGCATGTGACTGATGTAACTGACCCACCGCAGCCGCATCTGCACGAGAACGAAACCCTGCCCACTGCCATCCCATCGCTGTGTGACACTGAGTCCCGGTTAATCCATCTCATCACAGGTCTTCCTCTTGGTTTCTTGGCTAACCTCCTCCTTTTCCAAGCATGATATTCTTCTCCAGGGACTGACACCTCCTGCTAACTTTCTCAGAGAATGTAAGACCAGGCATCACCATCTGGTTGTACATCTTTGAAGACAGACTGGTTAGTTCTGTTGGCAGTCTGTGGTTAAATCAAGATTCTTCGACAGCATCACAATTCAAAGGCATCAGGTCTTCCTCAGTCTTCCTAGTCCTTGTCCAACTTTTACATGCCTATGAGGCAATTGAAAATACCACGGCTTGGGTCAGGCAAACATTAATCTTTCAAATGACACTTGCTCTTTAGCATTTTAAAGAGTGCGTTGACACTGGATTTGCCCAGGTTAACGTCTTTTGATTTTTTGACTGCTGCTACCTTGGGTGTTGACTGTGGATCTATGAAAAACAAAATCCTTGACAACTTCAATCTTTTCTCCATCTGTCTATCACAGTGTTGCCTACTGGCCCAGTGAGAGGCTTTCTGATTCCTTGCTGTACAGGAATAAGTCACACTGAAGCCTGTAGTCTTTGATGTGGTCTTTAAGTCATTTAATTCTGGATATTCTATTTGTTCTACATTTTTCACCCACTCTTTCAGGAACAATCTATTCTCTCACTTAAAACGTGTGAGTTTGAATGAGAGGAGAAAACATCTTGCCAGAACCAAACACTTTGAGAGGATGAGCGGCTAGGCCTGGCCTTCAGGACCACAGTCTCAAGGGCCACCAAGGTTAACGGGCATGACACAGTTCACATGCTACATTCACGAACGGTGACTGGGGTCTGAAAAGCTTGCAAACAGCCATCTCAGGAGTAACTACTGGCCTCTCCCCATGAGGAGCATAGAAAAGCAGACTACATGTCCAAAGAACAGATTATATGAACTTCAGACTCTGTGACCCTAAGACCTGAACTAGACGGCGTCCAGCTGCCGCCTCTGACCACTCTGGAAGGGGTAACAGATGGTCCCAGGCAGAGATGGGGGGGAATGTGGAACAGAGTTCACATAAAAAGACCAGGCTTTCCAGTCTGCAGACACTAGTGGAACCCCCAAAACGAGGGCCTTTGGTCACGCTTTGAGCCTGGACCTGAACTCAACGTCCAGCTGAACAACAGACAGACCAATAAGGTGGATGATAACTCCAGGAAGCAACAGGACAGACTCCCCAGAGCAATCAATCCCCGGAGAGCAGAAGGGTAGCAGCTGCCCAGTGAGAAAAGCTCAGGAAGCAGGAAGGCCTAGGAGAGGCTGAATGAGAACAGTAAACACCGGGAGGAAGTGGGGAAAGTGCTATTACAATGTAGGATTGGAATCAATGTCAAGAAATAGAACGTGTATAAATTATTGAATGAAATACCAATTTGCTTTGTAAACTTTCACTCAAATCATAAAAAAAAATAAAGGAATGCCTTCCTTTAAGAGATAGATACTGAAATAGTTATAGATGAGAATAACTGGGGTTTGTTTCAAAATAATAAGAGCACAATCAATGAGAAAGGCGTTGCGAAGACAGCGGCCGATAACAGCCTGCAGAGGGCTCTCCACATGGGCTCCTGGGAGGGGCACCGAGCCACCAGCAGGCGCCCGCCATGTGCAAAGCCCGATCAATTCTTCTCTCCGCTTCTCCAACATGTTTGAAATCTCCCATAATTTTTTAATTTAATTTTATTCTTTTGTGTGTGTGTATGTGTGTGTGTGCATGTACCGTCAAATCGGATCTGACTGGTACAGGAGGAGACTGTCCCTCCTTCTCCAGCAGAACATCTGGTGCGTTTGAACCGCTCACCTCTGGGACTGCAGTGCAGCTTCTTGCCACTGGACCACCAGAGCTCCCTCCATAATGTTTTTGATACCATGTTTTAGGCCAACCAATGAAATACTCTAACACTGTTATTTTTCAACCTATCAACATTCCTTTGTCACCTTTATTTACTCATTTTTTGCTGACTGTAGGAGCATGCACTTAGCCATCTGTGCTCTCTTCCAAATGCCTAGATCAGTGCCAGGCCCTCAGTGCCTATTTCAGAACAAGTGCATGAAATGCCTGGGTCCTGCATAAGCAGCTTAGGTAACTGCAGCCCCACAGCGGCCACAGGTGGTCATGGTCAAGGTTAGAGTGCATTCCGGGATCGGCTGGGCTTACCTTGACCTCAATGAAGTCTGGCTTGCCGAGGGACACCAGCTGGACATAGGCCTGGAGCTCATCCACATTCCACGCCTTCACCAGCGTCAGCCTATAGACCGTCCGTTGTTGCTGAAACAAAGGCAAGGCAAGAGTCGTGCAGTAACCGAACTTCAAACAAGGTCAACAACGCAGTAAGTCTGTTACAAGCTCGAAGGGGCTGTATGTAGCGACTCATTTCTTCTCTCTCCCTCCAACAGCTGGCACTGTGTCCTGCACCCAAAGATTCCCTGGCCCCCTGGATCAGACTGAGGAAAGAAGAGCAAACTGACCGAACAGTCTGTGTCTGCGGGAAGTTGGCGGAAATCACCTTCAGGCTTTCAGGTACTAATACCTCGCTCCCGCTGGTAACTACAGCATTTCTGACGCCCTGGTCCCTGCCCCTGAGCTCTCATTATTTCACCATCTCTTGGCAATTCTTATGAGCAGAGAAACGCCCATGACCCACCACCTAACCTACGGAGCACCTAGATTTCTGGATGGCACAGAAGCATCACCTCCCTAGGCCTTAAAGAAGGGCGTCTCCCTCAACTCTACACAAACATATGGTTAAAATGCAAAGACTTATTTAAAGATCTCAAGACAATGTAAGAATGAGATTGGAATGCTAAAAGCAAGCTCCCATGGCCTTGAGGAGGGGCAGGACCTGGGACATCCTCTGACCCACTGAACGTGCTCTGACCCACGAGATATGATAAAGGTGGTACGTGTGTTGTGTGTGCAAGCTGAGACGTGGAGCCTCTTCCCCTGGAGTCTCGGGTTTGTCTGTCTGTCTGCTTTCCTTCTTTGACCCTGACAAGGCAAGCTGCCAATCTCATATGGATCAAGAATTGCAGGTGACCTTTATGCCGAGGGCAGCCTCCGGCCAGCAAGTGACACCTGGGCCCTGCAGCAACCAGGCTGTGAATTCTCAACAACCTGGGAGTTCACACAGGGCTCGTTCAGGCTGAGGCCCCAGTGCTGGTGACGCTGTGGCTGTAGCATTGTCAGACCCTGAGCTGAAGACATGGTTATGCTGTACACAGAAGCCGCCAGATGATAAATGTGTGATGTTTGCAGCTGCTAAATTGGTGCTACTATTGTTAGACAGTGAGAGCTAATGGAGCCCATCAACAAGAGAAAAATGACTAATAAAATCATCACACGAAAGACTGTGGAAATCTGGGGCAAACCTAAATGTCTATAAATAGAGAACTAGATAAATAAACTACGGTCTAGTCACAAAGCAGAAAACAACAGAACTGAAGGATAAAATGAGGAAGTTCTCCACATATTCCTGGGAAATCTCGCCGGTGTACACACTGTCTGGGAGGGAGGGAACCCAAGAAGCACAAGACGATTTATAGCCGTGTGAGATTAGGGCAGGCTAACACACAACTTGCCTCCCATGCAGCTGAACGTTGGGCAGTGAATTCAAATGACAAAAGCATCAGTGACTTTGAATTATAGTGCTGGGGAAGAGTACTGACTAGCCCGTGGACTGCCAACAGAACAAACAAGTCTATCCTGGAGGAAGTGAGATGGGGGCTCTTCAGAGACAAGGATGGTGAGGCTTTCTCTTACACGCTGGACATGTTGTCCAGCAGGCTAATTCTAATAGAAGGATTTACAGCTGGAGGGTCACATGAATTGGAACAGACTCCCGGGCAGTGGGATTTGGTTTTAATCACTCAAAAGAGGAAAAATCTATTTAAGGACAATACAGATAAATGCAGAAGGAAGGAGACAATGGTTTTTTTTCAAATTACCACTTTACAGCCCATCAGGAAAGTGGACCGAGGCCACATGCGGGTAGTGGCATTAAGCAAAAGGTGGATAAGGGCCTTCCGGCATGGTGCGGGCTGGACCCGCTGACCTGTATCCCCTGGACATGCTGACCTGTATCCCCTGGACATGCTGACCTGTATCCCCTAGACCCGCTGACCCCATGCATCATGAAGAGCAGGTGAAATGGACCAACAGTTGCCAGCTTCTCTGTATGAGAATCAGCCAGGGCCCTTCAGGTGGTAACGCCGGAGTCCCAGCCTCGGTCTGTGACCTAATGGGCTGGCATGCAGCCTGGACTCCTCCAAGATGCCCAGGTGGTTCAAATGTGCAGGCGAGTGGAGGAGGGACGAACCAGACATTGTGTGAGTCCTGATGTCACACTGCAGCCGGTACAAACCCTGATGTGTTCTTCTTGCTAAAAAAACAAACAAACCCTGAACTTGAAATGCATCCACCCTCTGGATCTAATTACCAGTTTAAAGAAGATACTGGGACCAGGCAAGCTCTGGTGGCCTAGTGGCAAGAAGCCGCACTGCAATCCCAGAGGCACATGGTTCAAATCCACCAGATGCTCTGCTGAAGAAGTAGGGACAATCTCCTCCTGTACCAGTCAGATCATTTGACGGTACACACACAAAAATAATAATAAAATTAAAATTAATTTTAAAAAAAAGAAGATACTGGGACCAAGGAAATGTGTTAAATGACGTTGTGTAGATATAAGAGCCTTGGTAGCATAGTGGTTAAAACACTTGACTGAGAATCTTAAGGTTAGTGGGTTGAAGCAACCAACTGCTCCAAGGGAGAAAGGTGTGGCAGTCAGTTCCTGTGAAGACTCACAGCCCTGGACACCCCAAGGGCAGCTCTGTCCCCCAGGGTCACGAGGAGTTGGGCAGTCCACGTGGATACAGGTAGTCAGATGCACAAAATAAAAAATGCCATGTAAGATTTTTACCAACTTTTAGAATCGGAGATTGATCGAACATGCAACCAAGATGCATTGATAATAATGGGTGACTGGAATGCAAAAGTCAGGAACAAAGAGGAAGATTCAGTAGTTGGAAAACATGGACTCAGTGACAGAAATGGAGCTGGAGA
>NW_006399830.1:6851877-6886592 GCF_000299155.1 Elephantulus edwardii | reverse complement strand
CTCTATGAGGTGGATTGATTCAGTGACTGGGATAATTGGGATGGGAGTGTCAGAGACAGTGCGATTGGCACAGGACAGAGCGGAGTTTAGGGCTGTTGTGCATAGGGTCGCTATGAGTCGCAGGCGACTCGACGGCACATAACAACAAACAACAACAATAGCAGTATCTTCACCACCTAGTGTCACGGTTACAGTGCATATCCTGAAGCTACAAGTTTATAGCTCAGCAAATTCTCAGCACAGAAGATAAATACGGGCAATACTAAGTACAAAAGACACGATTATTATTCCTGCCTTGGATGCACCCCTGTGGCCTTTGGAAGATCTTGGAACGGAATTCAGCCCAGCATGTTAATGATGTATGAAATCATGATTAGGTCACCTCTTAACAATTAACAACAACAAAAATCCTGCATCCCTAGCATAAAACAAATTCTCTTCCAGGCAAAAGTCAAGGTCATTCTTAATGGTAAAAACAAAAACTCAGCAGCCTCTCCACTCAGACTGGCAGGATGATGTCTCCTCTTCCTTCTATAATGTTTCCTTGCAAGTTCTCCTCCTCTGCCCTTGTCACTCTGCGCAGGGGCTGACTCACAGCCGACTGTGCACTGCGTCTCCAAGGCTGTACGTCACACGCGAGGAGGCGGCCTGTCTTCCTCCCGCAGAGCCGCTGGGAGTACTGAACTACCAGAGACACGGCTGTGGGTTAGCTGCTCAACTCTCCACAGACACATTCACCAGCGCTCCCTTTGCAAGTTATAACTAAACAGAATAAGGCAAGAACCAAAAATAATTACTGTGAAATACGCAAAATGAATGATTCACAAAGCTCTTGCTGGCTTCTTGGAAATCTAAGAGAACCAACTAAAAATCTAGAGTAAAAGAAAAGCGGCTAGTTGCCAAATCAAAACAGCCCAAATCAGTAACTTTCTTAGCACGGAACAGTGAGTAGGGCATGGTCTCTGGGGATAGGATACTCCCAGACCATACACTGAGTCGCTTCAGCTCTGTTCTCAGGCTCTGCCTGTGAGAAACGGGGATGACCCAATTCAGAGTGTCATTCATCTCCACAGCACTCAGAATGAGCCTGGCTGCAGGACACCGCACCGAGCTCCACTAAACGCCAGCCATGATGAACTACACAACACACAGCAAGGAAAAGTCTACTTAAAATTACAAACAGCAGCTATAAAATACCTCATAATTGACTTATGAAATAACATGAAGATGCTGTGTACGATAAAGCACCCTAAGAGACAAGCTTGAGTACCTGGAGAGCTGTGACAGATTCACAAATACAACACAACTCCAACGGGATGTGCAAATCCCTTCCAACAAATAAAGTGGCACCACCACCAACAATAAAAACCACAGCAGGAGGGAGCAATTGGCCAGCTTACCAGGTGCCAGCTGTTCTTGTAAGTGCTTTCGATCTTAGCAAAAGCTCCAATATTTGGGGTACATTGGAATTTACCAACAAATCTTGTAACAGAGATAATTACCTTTACTTCACGGAAATGAAATTAGGGCCTAAAACCTGCTAAGGAAAATTACTCAAAGTTATGGAGTTAGAAGGCCAGAGAGCCAGGCTGTCAACTCAGGCAAATCAACCTCTCACCTGGCTAAAGGTTTTTAAACTGTGACATAAAATATACAAAGGTAAAAGGGTACAGAAGATGCTGACATACAGTGTGCTGGGTTATCACAAGTCAAAGACCCACGCCTCCCTCCCCTCAGCCCAGAGAGATAGCTAATAACGTGGGTGTGGGTTACCTGTCGGCTGGTTTTTGAAATGTATATAAATGGAATACTATTTTTGAGGTTTTTATTGTGATTTGGGTGATGATATATAAAGCAGATTGCTACGCCAGTCATACAATGACGCACCCTTTGTTTCATGATGAAAAGGGCAGCTCTCCCGCTGAAACATCTAACTTCTCACGTCCACTCCTCCCTCCAGCCTCTTGCTTCCTGACTTGAGTTTCTCGCCTGGGCAAATGGGGCCCGTGTGGTCGACTGCTCTATGGACTAAGCACACCCCCAACCCCCAGAGTTAACAATGACCCTACAGATGTGCCGACTGTTTGGGTCAAGGTTGTGCCACGTGGGTGGGTTAAAACCACAGAGCCTTCTGTGCCTGGTTTCCACTCCACTGTCTTCAAGTCCATTCCAACATGCAGTGACCCCGCTGGACAAAACAGACCAGGCTCCCAGGATCTCAGAGGCTGGAGATCTTTACAGGAGCAGCTGAAGGATCTGAAAAGCCAACCTTTCTATTCGTAACCCAATGCCTGACTGCCAGTGCCACGTAACACCATGGCTACAGAACGCACGTTGCTGCGTGTTGGTTAGGAGGCGTTCTCTGCTGTCTACTATTTAGCACACAAGCAACTCTACAAACACAGTGCTTCCTCTGTAACTGTTTAAGAATACAAAAGTAAAACTACCTCTTCCTCTAAGCGCAACTGTACGTATGTCAGAGCTCCTAAGCACATCTTCAACGCCTCTTAGCTTCTCTCCTCTATTTTCTACTTATATTAAATATTTTTCTCTGATCTACCTTCTAGCTCACCAATTTTCTCTTCCAAGGTATTGAATCTTCCAAAACACAGAATTCTTTCTTTTCCCTGTTGTGCTTTCCGACATGGAATAGCTCTTTGTAACTGCTAGTTCTGTCAAATTCTCAGTTGTTACAGAGAAGCATTTGACAGTATCTAACAACTTTACACACGCACTGGCATTTGATACAGAAATTCCAGTTCTAGAAACTTTAAGTTATACTTTCAGTGATTAAAATATACGCCCAGAGGTTATTCATTACAGCTTTATTCCTAACTACAAAAAACTGGGAGCAAACGAAATTATTTTACAGGATTCTGGATGAATATATCATGGTATGTAAGCCCAAAAGAGTACAAGACATCTATAAATAATATGTCTATAAACTGATAAGAATATATCCTGGAAAGGGGACATGCTAAAGAACAGCCTGTACACACAGTTTCCTACCTTTGTTTCTTGTTCTGTCTTACATACCTACTTAGGTCATTTTACAAAAATAAGCCCAAAATATATAAACTAGAAGCAAATGAGATTAAACACCTGCGGACTGATGAGAGCAGAGGAACAGATGAGCACAGAGCAGACACTTGTCTGGGTATCCTCTTAGGAAGTTTTGGCTTTGAGAAATCAATTCAATAATTAAAAAAATCATTTTCTAAAGGTTCTAAAATGAAAACGCAAAGGAAAATATAAAAATAAAATTCAATCAGGAAAAAAAAAAGAAATAGGACCACTCTAAAGAGAAAAGCAATAATAACTCAACTCAGAAAATTTTTAAACATAATACTCTCTTTGCAGGATTCAATTAATCCTAGATTCTTCTTTTATTCAACGAGTTATAATCCATTGCCATCATTACTTATTTTTATGTTCAAATTGTTGCAAATCTGGCCAGCAGGGACCCCCTCCAGCCGGCTCGTGGATCATTCTGACGTGTCCTCATCAGTTTCTGCTCAAAAGATGCTCAGGTTCACCGTGAGCTTCCAGTCCTACAGGCAATCACTTCTCCAAAGAGTCTAGGGTCACCTTCAGGGAGCTGGGATTTAGGAACCCTGCCCTCCAGGGGTGCTCACAGCTGCTGGCATGTTAATCACTGCCATGACAAGCTCAGGGGAGAAGTGCAAGCACCCACATATGCTCTCACATGCATGTCTGAGTGTCTATCCGTATGTCTATTAATAATTACATACTGGACAATAATTGTTAGGTGCCATCAAGTCCTATCACGTACAACTCACAGTGGCCCTGTGAACAACAGAGCCAAACTCTGTCCCGTCTTGTGCCAACCTCATCATCTCGGATACACTGAGCCCACTGCTGTAATCACTGTGTCAGTCCATCTTAACTATCTAGTAAAGCTAATGTTAAATCCTAGCTCAAGACATGTCTTAAAATAAATTTCCAGTGGCTTACACATTTTAAGATAAACTGTAAGTAACAAAGAAAATGAAAAATCAAATACAAAAATATAAAATACTTAGGAAATGGATAGTGAAAGTAATGCATGACCACATAAAACTACAGAACACTGAGAGAAACGAAAGACCTAAGTTAGTAGAGAAATATGTGGATTTCCTTGCTATCGAGTCGCCTGTGACTCCTAGTGCCCCTATGGATAACAGACCTGAACCCTACCCTATTCCTTGCCAATCTTACTGTCTCCAACACGCCCATCCTAATTATCCCAGTGATGGAATCAATCCATCTCATCGAGGGTCTTCCTCTATTGTGTTGTCCCTCCACCCTCCCAAGCATGACGTCCCTCTCCAAAGACTGATCCCACCTTGCAACATGTCCAAAGTACATCAGACAGAGCTTCAGAATCCTTGCCTCCAGGGAGCAGCCTGGCTTCAAAATCTCTAGGATGAATTTTTTTGTTCTCCTAGCAATCCATGGTATATTCAATACTCTTCTCCAACACCACAGCTCAAAGGCATCAACTCTCCTTCTATCATCGCTACTGACTGTCCAGCTCTCTGATGCATAGCAAACAATTGCAAAAATGATGGCCTGTATCAGGCACACCTTACTCTCCAGACTGACTTCATTGCTCCTCAGTACCTTGGAGAGGTCTCTGACAGCAGACTTTCCCAATTCGTCTTTTAATTCTCTGTTTGCTGGTAACAAGAGTGTTGATTACAGAGCCAAACATACTGAAGCTGTCAACTATCTCAATCTCATAATCCAAGTGGCCCAGTGGTGAGAATCTTTGTTTTCTTGATTAGAAGGCAAAATAAAAAATGTATGGGAACTCAAGGTGGAGAGGGCTGAGGATGTGTAGGGGCAAAACCACAGGGTTGCACAGTTTGGTGGGTGGAAGAGGAGTAAATGGGAAGTACCTGGGCTATAAGATGGGGTAATGATGAGCCAAGTCCAATGGGGATTAATTTTATAAAGCATAATGCATGAAAATCATTGTTATGAAACAATATAAATGAAAAGTAGGGTGAGACACAATGTATACAAACTTCAAAAACAAGCTAATTTTTTAAAAAGATGCCAATTATGGCAATAGTGATAATGCTACTCCAATTAAAAAAACCCAAGAAGGTATTCCTGGTTAAAAATTGGCATCCTGTTTTTCTAACGTTTTATATGGAAATCCAAAGAACCATGAGCTTTCCCTAAAAAAGGCATAAAGACAGGGGGCATGGCATTAAGAACGGCTCCCTGGTCCTTCATCAAGGGAGAAAACAGATTTTCTCAAAGGTCTGCAGAGAGTCAAGTGTCTCTTTTTCCAATTACAATTCTGTGTTCTCTTGGGCAAGGCATGTATTCCTGGGGAAGAAGAAATTTTTGCAAGTGTAAAAATTTTAAGATCTCTGTTTAGTTCTCAAAGGAACCCTGGCATTCTCCTCTGCTGATGCCTCTCCTGCCACCTATCTTCCTGCACCTGAGGCACAGTGTCTACCAGGCAGCCTGGGTGTCTGCGACAGATTCTTTCCATTTCTAACTCTAGCATGAGAGATCATGTCTCGAACCATCGAGACAGTCTCTGAAGAGTTTCCTGTTTTATGGACTTGGTAGGTCAATTTCGGAGAGGCAGTGCAATAAATTCTTTTGAGGTGGGAGGGAAAAGAAATAAAAATAAAAGGAGCCCTAACTAAGTACTTGGTTACCAACAGAACTGGCAGCTGGTTTGGAGAAGGGCTCGGTGTTCTGCTCCTATAAAGAGCTGTCTGTCGTTGTGAGGCTCCTGCCTCCAACCCACAACAGAATGAAACTGCGCCAGGGCCTGCACCTTCCACGCCATCTCCGCCTTGCAGAAGCCCATCATTGCAGCCACTTTTTCCGTCCATCTCACTGAGGGTCGTCCTTGCTTATGCAGGCTCTCTGCTTTTCCAAGCATGCTGGCCTTTCCAGGGACCTCTGACAACACACTGGAAGTATGAGAGGCACAGCCTCACCATTCTTGCTTCTAAGGGACACTCGCTTCATTTCTTCCGTAACAGGTGTCTGTTCATTGGTAACTGGGTACAACCCATCCTCCTGAGTCATTCTACTCTGTCACGTGGGGCTGGCATGAGTCACGCAATGACACCAACAGTTGAGTCACAAGCACAGCTTGCCAGGGGACTATGCCGTCCTGAAGACAGTGAAGCTGATTAATTGGGAAGCTAGTTTCACCATGAAATGCGGGGGGATTTTGACTATATCCATATAACCACACTATTTTGAAGTTAATGACAAAATACAAGTGTCAAAGGGCTAATTTCCCTTGTGAATGTCAACGTTTCTTTTGGTGTATTTGGATTATTAAGTATGTTTGGTTTTCGTCACGCAAGTCTTTCACTTCCATGGTTAAATTTTGTATTGATTAAAAATGCTCGAAAATACCTTTTTTTAAAAAAGGACAAAAGTTATTTGCTGTAACAAGAAAGGTATATAAAACAGTCCCTCACTCCTCACTGTCACCCCTCGTCTTCAGAAGTAGATCCTCTTAATGGTTCTTACAAGAACGGTGTTTCTAATCAATGGTCCTTGTAAGAGTTTCTACCCTTTTATGAACTGCTTTTTCCTGATGGTCAGACCTGTCAGTGAGGCTGATAGCTCGTCCTTGCCCTCTTTCCTTGGTCTGCATCTGCAGCTGTTCAGTAAAGTTTCAACCACTTGCCTGCATATTTGAGTTGCTCTGGGAAGGCCTTTCTGACTGCTTTCCTGCCTGTGTCTGACCAGGAAGGAGGCTTCATTCGTGCGGCTGCATCATGAGCTTTTGCTTTGCATTCGTTTCGCCCTATTTATTTTTTCTATCATATTTTCATATTTTGCTCTGTCCTTTGTAACTAACCCTGTTTAAAATTTAGTCAGCAAAGTCCTGTAAAGCACAGTTAAGGTTTGGGAAGAGCAGTTGTTAGCTTGCTCACTTCCTAGTTACCAATTACAGTTACCAATGAACAGACACCTGCTGCTGTCGCTTTGCTCCTGCAAGGTCCACCGCGTAGACTGAGGTGCACACAAATCCTGTGTGCGGCAGCTCTGGACCTTGCCCAGTCCTGCCCAGCCTCACCTCTGACACACTCGAGCCCACTGGTACCGTCACTGGGCCAGTTCACCTTGACGACGGTCTTCCCCTCTTTCTCAGTCTCCGTCTTTTTCAGCACAGCAGCTTTTCCCGAGGACTAGTCCCTCCTGGAAGTGGCAGTAAATACTCCTTTGATCTGATATCAGCAGGAACACTGAAGGGTTGCTGTTCATCTTCTGAAGGCTCTTTGATTGTCTTCAGTATGTGCTTCGAGTCTTCTTTGCTTTTACCAGGGAAGGTTGTGGCATCTGCATATCCCAAGTTGTTAGTCAGTCTTCTTCCTGATGCCAAATTCTTCTTAATACAGTCCACTTTCTTGGATTTTTAACTCAGCACATAGATGGGATAGGTAGGTTCAAAGCATAAGCCCTGCTGCAGCCATGAAGTTGAAGGCGACTCAAAGTCAATCTTCCACTGGGCTCCAAAGGCATTTGCATGAGAGGAAACTGCCCTCTTTCCCCCATGCAGTCATTGGTGGATGCAAATCACCCGAGAGGTGGCAGTTCTGGACCAGCCCACCGACTACGCTGCCAGAGCTCCCCTAAGTAATACCGCTCATTCTGCCTTTTGGTCTGCAAAGCCCAAAATCTTTGCCAACCTCTCCTTCCTCAGATTGTATCATCAATGCTATCTCAACATAAAAGCAAGATTTTTTTCTTTTTTTTTTTTTATTTTTTGTGTGCGTGTACCGTCAAATCAGATCTGACTGGTACAGGAGGAGATTGCCCCTCCTTCCCCGGCAGAGTATCTGGTGGATTCGAACCACGCACCTCTGGGATTGTAGTTATAGCTTCTTGCCACTAGGCCACCAAAGCTCTCCGATTTTTTTCTTTTTAACTGACAAGTTGATTAAAAAATATACATGAGTATGCAAAAGACCTAGAAGTTGGTTTTTAGGAAGAACAAAGCTGAACGATTATTAAAGTTGAAAGACATGAAGACCTAATCAAGTTACAGTAATTAAGACAGTGTGGAACGGTGTTAAGTAAAGCCTGGGAACCAAACAGCGCCTAAAGGCACGCCCACGCCTGTAGGCCGTCAAAGTCAGTGCTGAGGAACAAGGAGTCTCGCAAGCTTACTTAGTTACCTGTTTAAAGAAACAAGGCTGAGTTAAACAGATGCACAGGGAGATGAGAGGAGCCCTCACTTTAAAACATTTGAGGAGGGGAAAAGATCAAAGCTAGGTTGATAATAGATTTAAATATGAAAGAAAGAGATCCACCATGTGTCAGAAAATGACAAAAGGGAATCTCTTCGGGGGAGCAGGATGAAATGTCTTCAGCAAAAGGAAGCACAATTGACCAGACTACATTAAAATTATCCACTTCTGCTTATCAGGGTAAGAGAGCAGCACAAAGAGATAAAACACAGAGCAAAGAAAGAAACTTAGTCATTCCTAGAAAACAGATAGAAATTCCACGAGTCAGTAGAAAGACAATGTGGAAGAAAAACGATAAACCGCACTACATTAAAATTAGCAACTCCGGCTAATCAAGGCGTGAGAGCAGAGAGACACATGGCTGAGGGCAGACAAAGCAATCTACGCAAACCCAGAAAATAGACTGTGGTTTTGGCGAAGAACAGTCAGTACACCATGAGCTGCTCAAAAAGCAAACGTGTCTTAGAAGAAAGGCATCCAGGTGCTCCTGGTGGCTTCGACACACAGTCAGCAGGGTCAGCCCTGGGGAGGGTCTCATGCCTGGGAAAGCAAGAGGTCAGTGAAAGGAGATGGTCACCTCAACAGCACACACAGACACAGTGGCTGTGATGACGGGTGGGACCAGGCAGGCTTTGTCCTGTTGTCTGTCTGGAGGGTGGTGATGAGTGGGAGTGGACTTGAAAGAAGCACACAGCAAGAGAAAACAAACTCCTACACACAAGGAAGAAAAAGACAATGAACTGACAGGAGATCTGGATAGGAATTTCCTATGAGGAAATCCACAAGACTAAGAAAAAACTTTAAAAGTGTTCAGTATCCTAACACAGCAGGGGAATGCAAATTAAAGTCATGGAATTATCCTTCCAGAATGACCACAAAACCGGGTGATGGGGTGGGTGCAAAACAACCAGGAGCGTAAATTCACACACACACACACACACACACACATATGCACACGCACACGCACGTGCACGCACACGCGAACTGTAGAACATTCTTTATACAGCTGATGGGATACATACTAAATGCTCCAGCAATTGCCTTCCGTGTGGGACACCAAACATAAACGCATGCCTATGTGATCCAATGATAGGTTTATTCTTAGTAGAAGTATTCCTAACATCTGAAACTGGAAGCCGGAATGGGATGGATAATCTGTCCTATTCCTAGAGTTGAACATAATACAGGGAGGAAAAGGGACACATTACAGCTGCACACCACGTGAACTGCATGGATGGATCACACAGCATCCAGAGATCAACGAAACACAAAAAAGAACAGATCCTACATGATTTCACTTCCATTGCGTTCAGAGACAACAAAATCATCTTATGGTGTCAGAAGACCAAACACTGATGACCTCTGGGGAAGAGAAGGGCTGTGACATGAGTGGAGGTGAATGAGACCATGAAAGGACTCTACAGGTGCTGTTACCACTGTATTTTTGTTTTCCTTCCTGAAAAGACAGGGTAATGAGAGGCAGAGAGCAAAGTAATTAATTATATAAAACACAATGTATACAAATGATTGTATGAAAAAAAAACCAAATGAGTGTATGAAACACAATGGACATGAATGAAACTGAGTGTAAATCAAAGACTGTATAAAACACAAAGTTTATGCATGAAACACAATGTTTATGAATGATAAAATATTCATTTGAAAACCTACAACAAAAACTTAAACACACACATGCACACAGAGACAGATATGGGTTAAGATTCTAGAGTTTCTAATCTGACAGCTTTCTTTGCTTTATGTTCTAGACCAAGTTACTATATCCCAGGACTAAAACCCTACTCAGGGATCCAGCCAGTCCTGATTTAGCACAACCCAAAAGGAAGGGTAGAACTGTTGTGCAGGGTTTCCAAAGTTGTCCTTTTACAACAGCAGACACCACAACTTGGCACCATGGAGCAGCTGGTGCTTTTGAACTCCTGACCTTTCTGTTAGTGGGCAAGTGCTTTCTTCATTGTGCCACCAGGGCTACGGCTCTTAATTTTAATGAAGACCTTTGATGAGCTGGCTCAATTCTGTGACTGGAGCGGTGGGAATAAGTGCGTTTGAGATGGCTAGGTTGGCACAGGGTAGAAGAGCGTATAGAGCTCTTATATATAGGGTCGCTATGAGTCACAAGCGACTCGATGGCACATAACAACAACAACATCTTAATAGTTGTGGTTCAAGGTGAACTCTAGTCAAGACTGTATCAAAACAAGATAAAATGGTCTCCTAAAAGGTGGGACTAACTTGCTAGTAATCAGAGGAATGCAAATAGGTCGTAATGAGGTACCATTTTGGCTTTTCAAATTGGCAAAGATTTTTTAAAAATAGCAATCCTCAATGCTGGTTACAGCTTAGCAAGACGGAGGGAGAGTGATGTGGCACAAACATTCTGGAAAAGTCACATGGCAATATGATCAAAGACTCTGAAAGGAGTCACATCTGCTGGTAGCCTACAGAGACGCTGTCTAAAAACTCAGCCTCCTTTGCAGAAATGAGGTAGATGACGGGCAAATGCCGACAATCAAGGCTGTTCATGCGGCTTTATTTATGTTGCTGTGAAGTGTTCTCAAGTGGATTTTTTGACTCGTGGCAACGTCGTTCATGGGCTGTTGGTGGGCACCGTGGCATTGATTACAGCTCGGCGATTCTAAGCCCATGTTTCTGGAGGCTGTCATCTCTACGGGAGCAGACTGTCAAGTGTTTCTCCTTTGGAGACACTGGGTGGGTTTGAACCACCAACCTTTCAGTTAGCAGCCCCACACTTAACCACTGTGCCACCAGGACTTTTCAGCTTCATTTATAATAATGTAGTAAGAAACTACATGGTTGCAAGCTGTTGAGCCCCACGCAAGGCTGGACGATTTATGATGTAGCCATTTGCCTAACTCTGAAGATGACACTTGACACGAGTCATTCTGAGCCCTACATGCTGGCGGGAGTGTCTGGGGGCCATGTGCTGAGGGGTGGTTCGTAACAAGGGGTGGGGTAGAATCGGGCAGCTTCCTCTTTTCTAACAATGTTTTAGGTGTCTAATGATAAAGGTGAGCTTTCATTTCCTACTTTTTAAAGCTAAAAGTTAATTGCATATGTGGCACAGCATCAGCTATATTTGTATGGGAGGTGGAATTTGAAGGAACTACAACAAAGTTATGGGATCATAAAATATGTGCATACACACACACACTTTTAAAACAGTGTATCCCTGAGATGAGACTGACTCAGCTTGACAGTGTCTTGATACGACCGAATCCAGCTCTCCCTTATAGCAGATGCCCTAACGCAGAATGCTTCAGCTCAAAGCCCACTGGCTTGGTAACGGGAGTGGGCAAAGGCTCGTCTTGGGGTCAGGAGAGCCTCGAGAGACGATGCAGACCCACGGGGACGTGTCACGGGCTGTGGTCAGCGTGTAGGAGTGGTGTACTAGAACTTACAATGAGAGACAGGACAGAAACGCTGGCCTCCTCGGAGGGCTTGGTTCACATGAATGAAGACATTGCCTGTGTGAAGGGGGTGGGGGGGGGTCACAGGAGGGACGAGCACGAGAAAGCTGAGGGGTGAGATGCAGAGGCAGCCACGGCCGAGAGGACTGGCAGCCGGATGAGGAAAGGAGGGGTGGAGGCTGAGCCACACACACAACAGCAGAAACAGGAGCCCCGCCAAGTGCAACCACACGGACGGAAGTGGCAACAGAGCACTGTCCTCCCAGGAAACCGGTGCCAAACCAGAGCAGTGCTGCTCCCGCCTCCTGGAGTGGGGAGAGACGTGAAGGGCTGTGCTCGTGGCTGTGAGCAGACAGCTCCGCGCTGGGGGAGGAGGACGTGGAGAACCACTGACGTTCACGACATGTGACCGCGGAGGAGGGACAAGGACCCGAGGACACCCAGAGGAAAGGAAGAGGGAAAGGAAAGAGCCGAAGACAAAGCAAAGAATGAGAGAGAACGAACCAGCACAACATCCACAGTGAAGACAGGACAGACGTGGAGTCCAGAACACATCTGTCTGTCTCAGAAGCAGCGAGGCCAGAAGGTCTCCTAGAAGCGAGGACGTGAGGCTGCGTCTCTCTCACTTTGACATGTGACAGAAGGACGTCACGCCTGGGAAGAGGGCCGGTGAAGGGCGAGATGGACCGCACGGTGGCTGCAGCCTTGGGCTCAAACAACTGCGATGGAGGAAGGTGCAGGGCCGAGCGGTGCACACGAGGCCACGAGTCTGGACGGGCTCCACGGCTCCACAGCAACAACAAAGTTCCTGGAGAAAGAGACCTGACTGTCCAAGCCCAAGGGCCCCTCTAGCAGCTTCTGAAAAAGTTCTATCAGAAAAAATCAAAAGCCACCAAAACAAGGCCAGCAAGATGGGAGTGTACGTGCACAAGAGTGAAGAGCGGTGATGTAAAATCGGGCCACACGCGCACTCCCATCACCCATGCACTTTATCAAAACGCGTGTCAGGTGCACTGACAGACAGCGGAATGCGGGCAGCATCCTCTCACAGGGAGCTCTGCCATCGTTGCCGTATGAGCCAACAGAAGCAAGTGGACCCCACATTTGCAAAAAGCAGAGTGGGTCTCTCATTAAGGCTGTGGAAAGAGCGTCTCAAGACTAGTCAGAGAGTAGCTGGGAAAGGAATATGAGACAGTCAGAAAACACACATTCCCAAAACTGATAAACCCTATATCTGCAGACATGCAACATGTACTAACTCACACGTTCGAGTCTCCAATAACAGGAGACTTCTACCCTGGGAAATGAACAACCCAGAGGCAAACGCCCGGGAGCCCAAACAGCTCAGTCGATAATCAATCTCCTGTACCCGAGCTGGGATCTGCCGAAATCATGCACCTCATTAGCAGGTGACTCAGTCCTCAGAACAAGCCCACAAAGTTTCCTCCCTGGAAAGCTCATTAGGGACAAGATGTGCCTGAGCGAATGGCACACTACCTCATGTCTGACTCACAGGAAAGGCAGTCTGTGATGACAGCCAGAGACACCCAAAAAGAGGCCACCCAGCACCCCAGACAGACAGCTGAACACTCCTCCACACCCTCCCCAATCTAGCTCCATTATTTTTCATTATTTAGATGGTATCTGCATTATTTATGATTATTTATACACAGTCAGAAGGGTATTTCACGCTCATCCTTTGACCTACCTCCATGGTAACACAAATGAAGCAAAAATTCAAGACTAATTAGAAAACGTTGGCTTCTAAGAGCAAAGTCTGTTTCCAGGCACAAGACCAGGCCGAGCTCACATGTGGCAGAAACCACCTGCAGGAGATGCGTCTACACGCTGGTGCCAACGTGCACGTGGAGAGCCATCACTTCAGAGAGGCGACGGGGCTCGCAATTAGAAGACTGTGTCACAACAGGAAAAACAGTCTACAGGACCAGCACCTTTGAAACAAGAGGTGGACCGAAGCAGAATCTCACAAAGGCGGGCTGTGTCCCAAATCAAGCTGCAAACTCAATGCAGGGCCACTCAGCAGCCCGATGTGAGCGTGGACGTGCACACGAACGGATGGATGTGAAAGGCAGGGACACTGACAAGATAGTTTCCAAAGAAAATTTTAAGTGTTGTTGTTGTCGTGTGCTGCTGAGCTGGAAATGACTCATAAGGGACCCTCTAGCAGGTTTTCAGAGGCAGAGAATAGCAGGGGAGGAGACTGCCCTTCCTTCTCCCTCAGAGAAGCTGGTGGATTCGAACCTCATGCCTTTGGGATTGCAGTGCAGATTCCTACCACTAGGCCACCAGAGCTCCCTGGGCTAGAGACAGGCAATGCGTACCTTTCAAGAGGGCTCATTACTATTAGCCATCAAGACGTATCACGTGGAAATCTGACTGTGATACACCAAGCTGCTCAACAAAGACACAGATGCAACCATCCACACAGTACAAATTCCCAGCTCATCCTACACTTTAAAAAAACAAGTTTTAAATGCTATATGGTGCCAATGTTGTAGAATGAGGCTGGCAATGGGGTGGGGGTAAGACTGAGAAAAACTAGATGAAATATGTTTAAGGCATTGAAGTCTATGGGGGAGAGAATAGTCTAAAAGTATTATATTTTAGGGCATTATTTTTATCGTAGGAGTATGCAATGAGGGTTGCAGAGTGGATTATATTTGGGGGCAGGGGGTGGGGTTTGGGGAGTGCGGGGGGGGATTGTGTACCAATGAGGGAGTTTTTCTTTTGCTTTTCAAGGAGAGGAGCAAATGGGGGGGGAAGGGGGGAGGGGTTTGTGCGGGGAGAAGGGTGCAACAATGAATGAATGGAATCCCAAAATCTCTGTAGATGTTCATTGAAATGAAAAATAAACAACCTAAATTAAAAAAAACCCATACTATAAATGAACAAAATAAAATGTAAATTAATAACTCTATGGAACACAATGTACATAACTCTATGGAACACAATGTACATGCATGAAATACAACGTATATGAATGATAAAAATATTAATAAAAAACTGAAAAAATGGGGGAAAAAACAAGTTCTAAAAAACGAAATAGTTAAACATCAAAAAGTAAAGCCAATGCTTTAAAACTTTTAGAAGATAACACAGAAAAGTATTACTTAGGGTTATATGTTTAGGTACATTCACCTACTCCCTCCCTCTATAGATACACACACACACACACACACGCGCGCGCGCGCGCCTGGACTCACTCACTCGTTGCCGTGGAATCAGACCCAACTTCTAGCCGACCTTCTCTGTAGGTTCTTAGAGGCTGTAAATTGCAGGGGAAGAGACTGCCTGTCTTTCTTCCATGGAGCAACTGGTGGATTCCAACCACCTGCCATGGGGTTGGCGGCACAACTCCCTACCCATTAGGTCACAAGAGCTCCCTGCCTTAAGTCATGTGCTCTTTTAAAAGAACTATCTTTGTGGCATCAAACCAGCAACAGCAACTTGACAGACTGGACAGAACATCTAAGTGGATGATGTGTCCATGTTAATAGAAGAACGGCTCAGAAAAGGAGAGTGAGAACATGTGTGCGAGTCACAGGCTATGAACAGTCACTGTTACAAAGTTG
Source organism: Elephantulus edwardii (assembly GCF_000299155.1). Classification (NCBI taxonomy): domain Eukaryota; kingdom Metazoa; phylum Chordata; class Mammalia; order Macroscelidea; family Macroscelididae; genus Elephantulus; species Elephantulus edwardii. Next base: position 6,871,310 of record NW_006399830.1, on the reverse strand, counting down.
CGGTGACCAGCAAAGCTCATGGAGAAACTGTAACACTGTTGTATGTTCGGTTACATATATCTGCATCAACAATAAAAATAAATAGTAATTTTCAACCATGAGCCTGGGACTGAAATCCCCCCCCCATATTGCTCTTCAGATCAACAAAGGAGGACAGGTGGAATGAAAGTGAAGACCAAGTGTGGTCTCCCTATGCCTCAAGATGGGGGTCCCCGTCAGCAGGAGACACCCCCTTCCAGGCAGAAGAATGATTCCACTATTCACAAACTTCAAAGCTAGAAAGATGTGCATCCGAAGTACAGGGGGATCTCATCTCACCGCCTGCTGCTCTGTCGTGCGCTACAGATCCCTCCTATTTTACACATGCAGCTCAGCAACTCTGCACCCATGAGTCTATCTCTGTGTCACCTTCTGGTCATTCTCATGAAGCTGAACCTCTAAGGGGACATGACTCAGGGGGCCCCTGGGAGAAAGAAGACCTGCCCTGCAGGATATCCAATGCTGTAACTGTTACAGAAGTAAACCTCAGTTTTCTTCCTCCGAGCTGCTGATGAATTCAAACCACCAAGTGGGGATCAGCTGAGGTCTTTAACCACTGTGCCACCAAGGCTCCAACCAGAGTACAGTATGGAATAAAGGCAGTTTTTATACGCACTGGGAACTGCAATAACTTGTGTCACTGGATTAACTATGAGGTCTACTCTATTGTGGTGATCTTAAACCAAACCCACACTATCCCTGAGGTTTGCCTGTGCTCTAAACCCAGTGGAGATGAAGCCAACAAATTCTATTTACGTGATTCTTAACGTTTCTAAGGTGTTACAGGCAGGGCACATCTTTTCCGCTGTGCGGCTGGCTCAGGTAAGGTGTAAATGGCTGCATACAAATGATATTTATTTCAGTCCAATTTCTCAAGACTACGCAGGGAGTAATGGCATCATTTGTGTTCTTCCTGTGAAGGTGGCAAATGAGTTTTTGCCACAGCAGCTCGCCCAGACGGGCCCCTGTGAAGGGAGCGGGTTACCCTCACGTCGCCATAAATCAAAGCGCACCCCACGCTGCTCCGACCATCCTCATTTCCCAAACGCCCTAATAAAGGCTTCTGAGTGTCAAATGGAGCAAGTGCCTCCCCCCTTTCTGGTTCCAGTAAGCAAAAGAAATTCACTTCTGACCATTCCTTCTCATTTCTCTGTCTTCCACACGCCTCTTTTCATAAATCAAACACACTGATTCTCACAAAATGGCTCCATCTGAACCTCCAAAAGGGGGAGTAGCTAATTAAAATAATGGCGGTCACCAGCCTTGAGGTGAATGGCTCGGAGCTAATCCATCTGGACGACATAAAAGAGAGCAGGCTGCGAGGTGGGAGGGGACGCCCGCTGGCCTCGCCGCTGGAAGGGATGGCATCTCCGACACCCCTTCTCAGCAGTGGGTCTCAATCACTCGTAACCCCGAGCCACTCTGGAGAGATATGAAAGGCTCCCCTGAATGCTATTTGGAATTGCAAAGTAAACAGGACTGAAAGCCGTGGTCATTTTCAAAACTGCTTGTCCAACCCTGCCTGTGTGCCCTGAGAGGGTCCCCTCCCACCCCATGCCAGCTAAAACCCACAGTTGTGCATGCTGGAGCAAATACACTCTGATAAAGGACCTGAATTCCAGCACACTGCCACGTCTTTCTCCAAAAAGTGGCTGCTGGGTGCAAAGGACTCATCTTTAGGCTGGTGGCTGAGCGCTTCAACTGCTGCATCACCAGGCCTCCTTATCTTTGTACTGTCTGCCCAAAATGAAGGCTGGGAGGTCAGCATGATGGCTGGAGCTCTGGCAACGACTATCGACCCTGGAGTGAACTTCAGAAGGGAGGTCATACACACAATGTCAGAGCAGAAACACCAGCATGCTCGTGCTGCCACAATACCATGAACCTACGCTTTGGTTTCCAATGCATGAAACATACTCCTCACTTGATTAACCCGCCATACCTTGAACTCCGTTACACACAGCTGGACTGAATCTCAGTGACAAAATTCCCCTTTAGCTTCATAACAGATACGCGGCGTCCTGATGTCCACTACAATCCCACAAAGATCTGTACCTGTGGGTTTGATTTCCTTCTACCTCACGAAAACTGTAGGTTCTCCTGGATTATCAAGGGGTGAGGCTTTGTCTGCTTACACTGTTGTGGCGTTTAAATCCTACCAAGCCTAAAAAAACTCTTACTTTTATCGTTTATTTTCAGAGGGCAGGGCCTTATTGATTTCCAGTGGCTCCAAGAATCTTTGGCAAATATGAAGCCCTCTGGAAATATTTGCTGAACAAATGAATGAATACAGCGTGTGTCATTTAGATCCTTTTAACACTTAAGTAGGGCTTGGTATGTGAACTGTCTGCGCACACACACAAGGGCATCAAGGTAAAAGCAAGAGTACAAGAGAAACTTGATTAGTTTTAGAGGGAGGCAACACATCACCATTAGCAAAACAAATCAAGGTTACATGATAGGGTGGAAAGGATTAATGTTACAAAGCAGGTTAGGGGTTCTGACCATAATTACACACCTAAGCCAAGGAAGGAAGTAGGAAGAGGGGGTCCTATTACAATAGGGAGATGGCAACCAATGTCACAAAGTGAAATGTGCATAAATTGTGTACACACTTATTTACTCCATAAACGTTCACCCAAACCATAATTGAGGGGGGGGAGCCCAACATGCTCTTCCGCTTCTGTCAAATGACTAATGGAGTGTTTTTAGAAGCAGAGAATTATTTTAACAGATCTGTTACAAGCTCTGTCGGGGTGCTAAGCGCCATTAACCAGAGAACGGTGAGACCCTGAAAACCATGACTCACTTCTAAGCACCGTGGCTCTGATGGCACCACAGGTGAGAAACCCAATTTGCTCATTTGTTTACCAAGCGTGGAAATAATAGTGTCCCAAATTTAGTGTCATCTCTAAATCTGACACTTTGGATTAGCTGGCACATAAAGAAAATTCTCCAACTTCAGCCACTTGATTTTAAGTGCAAATAGAAAACCACCATTTTCATGGAAATCTCTATTGAATCTGCTCATAAAAAGGGGTGCAGTTTATTTTTACCTACAGAGACAAAGGTTGTAACAAAGATATAATGACACATTGAGAAAAGATAAACAACCCCAAAAGTATTCTGTGACCTCAACTGTGCAAAACATCAACCCTCACATTGGGGAGCTGGTTCCAGCCTGTATGTTCCCCTTGGAGCAGCTACTGGATTCAAACCGCCAACCTTTCTGGTTAGCAGCCCTGAGTCGCTAAGCAGTCCTGAGCATGATAAGCACATGGTCCTCATGTTAGGACACAAATTAAACTCTTTAGAATCATATGTTGTTAAGGGCCTATGTCTCTGCTTCAGAAATAAGTTCTGCAGCTTTCTTTTCAAAGAAGTAAGAGTGTGTGTGTGTGTGTGTGTGTGTGTGTACACACACGCTGTCAAATCAGATCTGACTGGTAAAGGAGATTGTTCCTCCTTCTCCAGCCTCTGGGATTGCAGTGCAGCTTCTTGCCACTAGGCCACCAGAGCTCCCTTCAAATAATTTTTGAAGTGCCTGAAGCGCTTGCTGCAGAGGGTCAAGGACTGCAGCCTCCAATATGGATTGAGGCTCAATGTCAAGAAGACAAAGATTCTCACCACTGGACCAATTGGCAGCATCAGGATGGATGGTGAAGAGATTGAGATTGTTCACAGCTTTAGTTTGCTTGGCTCCACAGTCAACACTCTTGGCACCAGTAGCCAGGAAATTAAAAGACATATTGCGATGGGAAAGTCTGCTGTTAGGGGCCTCTCCAAAGTACTGAAGAGCAATGGTGTCTCTGGAGACTAAGGTGCGTCTGACACAGGCCATGGTCTTTGCAATCACTTGTTATGCATCAGAGAGTTGGACAATGACTAGGAAGGATAGAAGGAGAATTGATGCCTTTGAGCTGTGGTGCTGGAGAAGAGTATTGAGGATACCATGGACTGCTAAAAAAACAGATTCCTCCTGGAAAGGGTTAAACCGGGTGGCTCCTTGGAGGCAAGGATTCTGACGCTTTGTATGACATACTTTGGACATGTTGTGAGGAGAGACCGGTCCTTGGAGAGGGACAGCATGCTTGGGAGGGTGGAGGGACAGCGCAGGAGGGGAAGGCTCTCTATGAGGTGGATTGATTCAGTGACTGGGATAATCGGGATGGGAGTGTCGGAGATAGTGCGATTGGCACAGGACAGAGCGGAGTTTAGGGCTGTTGTACATAGGGTCGCTGTGAGTAGCAAGCAGCTCGATGGCACATAACAACAACAACAACAGAGGCTGAAGCCACCACCTACCCCATGGGAGAAGGATGGGCAATCTCCGCTTGTGCCTCTGACAACTCACTGGAGGTCAGACATGGTTCGGTTCCCATATCTAACACTCTGATACTTCCGTTTCTCTCTCACAACCTATTCAGTGATTCTCCGATCACCTCTGTCTGCCTGTGGCTGGCACAGGCTCAGGCGGAACATGCAAAGCTGAGGCAGGGTAACTCCCTTGCATCTGCAAACATTCGGTAAATGTTAACAAGCCATTAGAAACGTTTCCAGGCAGGACCTCTCTCTGAAGAAGCACCAAACCAGACAGGTTCCTGGGGTGCTGGAACCCACTCTCTGTCTGCCACCCACCCGCCCACCCAGCACCCTTCAAGGGTCTCAAGTCAATCTTCCTGCAGCTCTGTTCACCTCGTTCCACTCCGCTCTGTACTCACAGCCCCACGATCGATCCACTGTCCGTAGGCCGGACTCCAGTGCCTCGCAAGGCACTGAGACGCTGGGAATCACGGCATCAACTGTCCACACACCAGCAGGGTCGCTCACAGAGGACAGGCTTTGATGCAGCTCCCAGCTTAGGAGGAAACCCTGATTTTTAGTGACCTAATGCCAAAAAGAGGGAGCCCTGGTCGGGTAGTGGGTTAAGCACGGGGCTTCTATCCAGAAGGTGGGTGATTCAAATCCACCAGTGGCTTCACATGACAAACATGGGGAGGCAGCACCCAGCTCCCCAGCCCTAGAACTCCTCGGGGCAGTTGTATGGTGTCCTACAGGGCTGCTACGAGTCAGAGCTGGCTCAACAGAAGTAGGTGGTGACAGGACCTCATGTATATGCTGCTAACCAAAAGGTCAGTGGTTCAAATCCACCACTGGAGAAAACGGGGAAATCTCCTGTAAAGATGTACAGCCTCAAAACCACAAAGAGGGAGGGAGGGAAGGAGGGAGGGAGGAAGGGACGAAGGGAGGGACGGAGGGAGGGAAGGAAGGAGGGAGGGAGGGAGAGGGGGCGAACTGCTGTGAATGGTCATCAACTCAGTGGCGGTGGATGTGGTTATTTATTTTCAAGTTTTTTTTAAAACTGGAAAATTATTCTAAAAATTAACCAATGGAATCTTTCCTTCAAGTACGGATTCTAGTTTTACCATGACTGTGGATGTACCATAATTTATATAAGTGCTTCTCTGCTGATGGGTATTTAGTATGTTTCTGATATTTTGCTATTAAAAATAACATCACAATGAATAATCTTTGATGTATTTCATTTCACCTGGATGTGATTTTATCTATAAATTACTAGCTATGAATGGCTCATGCAAAGATTACAAGCATTTTTCATTGTAATGGGTAGCATAAAAATGGGCCTTTAAAAATGAGATTCTCCCCGTGTGTACGCTGGGATGTCAGAGAGCCCTGGTCTCACCAGCAGGTTGTATTTGCATTGAGAGCATGACTTTCCACTGGGGCTCTGTATCCTCTGCTTATCTTCCCATCGGCTTACTGTTGGTTTTCTGATTCTTAATAATGCGTTGAAGGTATTCTAATATGTTTAAACAGTTTGTTGTTGTTAGCATTTTTTAAACTTTATTATCTTTCATTTATGCTCAAAATCTTTTTTCCCAGCAGAACTATCTCGATTTCAAGCACGTCGTTTCATAATGTTGTTGTTGTTGTTGTTTACCGTCGAGTTGAGCATAACTCATAGCAACCCCCTAAACTAAAGGCCTGAAGCCTTTCTATTAACTATCACCAAAGTTCAGAGAGTTTCCAGAGGCATGTTGTTTAGGAAGTGGATGATAAGAAGAGAAAATGGGAGGTTTGACCAGTACTCTATAAAGTCTGCTGGACCCAGGGTTGCTACGAGGGGACCCTGACTTGACAGCACGTAACAGGAGCAACAGGCTTCATAACAGAAGCCTGCCACATCTTGTCTTCCACTGAAGACACCATGGTCTCCTGTGTGGGTTCGAACCATCATCCTTTCAGGTGGCAGTTACACACTTAACTGCTTCAACCTCAAGGGCTCCTTGCAGCGTTACATTCACTAGTGGAGAAAAGTATCTATGACACACGGTCAGTTGAAAGAATATTAAAATTTGTGCACAGGACATCATCTTGTAATAGGTCTACAAACATAAATCAAAGCAGTGATAAAGCAGTTTATCAAATCACAGCACAAAAGATGGACGACTCAGTAAATGGTACTGGAGACATAAAATTGAATGTTGAAAGGTATCCCAAGAGGACTGTAGAGAATTAAATTGCAAATCTCTATATTAATTCTCCTCCGAGCCTGAGACATTTAAGCAGCCAACAACAGATGGCTTGACACAGTGGCTGCAGCAATGGGCTCAAGTATATTAGAGACGGTGAGGACGGCACAGCACAGGACAGGGCTCAGATCTGTTGTTCATAGGGTCGTGATGAGGTGTACTCAACTCAACAGCACCTAACAACAGCCAGGCGTTACCTGATGGTTCAGCATGAATTTAAGTTACAGACCACTCACCTTTACCCAAAGCAAGAAGCCAGGTATAGAGAAAGATGGACTAGGGGATGCCCTAAAACAGGACGAAGCAAATGAACAAGGTGGCTGACCCAGGTCTTGGATGCCACCACCAGGCAGATAAAGCATGGCCATACTGGTCTCATTTCAGAAGCAGCTGAAACTAGAAAGCAAAGAAAGCAGGGTGAACTGGCATTAAATCCAGGCTGGAAAGTGACAGGGTGGCCTGTAGCGTGGTGCAGTGTTAACCAAAAGGCCGGGAACCAGCGGCGTGCTAAGTAGCACAGTGCAGTGCTAACCAAAAGACTGGGAACTGGTGACAGGGTGTGTAGCAAGGTGCGTCGCATGTGTGGCACGTTACAGTCTTAAGTAAAAGGCCAGGAACTGGCAGTGTCTGTGTACACCACAGTGCAGCGCTAACTAAGCCAAAGGCTACAAGTGTCTGGTGGATCGAATCCACCAGTGGCTCCTCCAGAGAAAGGGGGACAGCTTCTGCTCTCGTTGAGATTTACAGCCTCGGAGGTGGATGCAGGGTTGGCCATGGGGACAACTCAACCACAGTCGGGGGGGTGTGGTGTGGAAGATCTAGGCCTGCAGAGACAGTTCGCAGGGATTAGATGAAGGTGAAGGGCCGTGATAAGTAGAGGTGATTAAAGAGGGACAGAACCACAGCCGATGGGATGGGGTCCAGGAGTAGATGGGGCATGCACGCCAGAAAGCGGAAATAAGCAAAGCGGGTCCTTAGCACAGACACCACCAGGGGGTGGAGCTTGAGCCTACATGGAGGGAAGGAGGGGGGCACCACAGTCCATTTACCTCAAGACACATTACAGGAAGACACACCATTAGCTTTATGTACTCTTATTTTTACGTCTCTTTTTTATGAAAGCAAGGAGGCTCCCAATTAGCTGACATGCCACCTCCACCTGCCTGGATTCCAGAAAAGTTAAAATTCAGCACCGTGTGCAGCAGAAGGCGTAAGCCAGCATCCCGACTGCTACAGGCTCATGGCGACTCCACAGGGTGCAGTGGTGGCCCCATGGGGGTTCCGAGGCTGCCAAACGTCAGGGAAGCCCAACGTCTCTCTTCCTGCCTCTGTGCTATGAGCTTGCTTAGCCTCAGGACCCAAGGCGAGTGTGACAACGTGCTGGAACATGACCTGCCCCTGAGAGTGCCCTCTACTGACAGGCAGGAAATGCATTCAGACCAAAGGGCAAGGCCCTCAAAATTACAGTCACAGAGAAATTCTCCCAGCGTGAAAAATGCTGTAACGTGATGCTCGGAGACACAAAACAACACTGTACAAAACAAGAGAAGAAAAAAACAAGTATCCCCCTTGTTCCCCAAAAAAGAGGGTTCACGCTGTTGATGGGGATTGTCTGAGGCCCTGGAATTACAGGCAATTTTTCTCATGGCTTTTTCTATTTCTCATTCCCACCCCAAATTTCTTAATTGGCCTGTGATATTTTTAATAATCAGAGATGAGAAGATCAAATACTGAATGCTTGACTTTTGGTGGTTTGTTTATGTCTGGGGGTTTGTTTGTCTTGCTTCCCCCGCCCCCTTTATTATTATTTTGTTGTTGTTGAGAATAGGCAGGGGCACACACACCACTTCACCAGCCTCTACACGCAGCACCCGGTGGCAGTGACCACACTCGGAGCTCTGCAGCCTTTCCCACCTTTTCTGACATTCCTCCCCCTCCCACACCGCGCACCACACCCCCCCTTATCTCAAACTCACTGCCCCCTAGTGTTCCCATCTAACCTTTCTAATTGCTTCTGTCATTTTGATCCTATACAGAGTTCTCAAAAGAGATTAATGCTCACGGCAGGAAAGGTTTGTTTTCCAGTCTGCACACTGTGGGCTACCCACACACAGTAGTTTAATAAGTCCAGAGCCATTCCAATTATCTAACATACAACAAGCCATCCTTGACAATGGGACAGCTTTACTCAAGACATCAGGGCCAGAGAATGTGTATATCCATGGAATGAACATGTCCCATTTCTAATATTCCAGAATATGTCATTCAGGGAAATGTTTTTGCTTTTTCTTTGGAAAAAAAAAAACCCAAACAAACAAAACAAAACACTGAAGTCTCAAGAATATCAACATTAATGTTTAAAAATGAAGGATTAAATATCTCAGTATCTGACTAGATCTGAGTAGCTGGTGACAGTGCTGCCAGCGGAAGGCAGGGGTGTGATGCCCCTTTTGAAAAAACAAACGTGTGGCGAGGAGCCGTCAGGGACGGAAATTGAAGTCAACACATTCTTTTAAAGTATTGTCTTGGTGGAACTGTTTTTAAGCCTACAGACTAGAATCTTTCCTCCTATTTGGGAAGGACAGTTTAATAGAGGATTATTATACTATTATTAGGTGCTACTGAATCGAGCACGACTCATAGGGATCCTACAAACAACAGACCTGAGCCCTGTCCTGTCCTGTGCCAATCTCACAATCTCGGACACACTTGAGTCCATTGCTGGAATCACTGCCAATCCACCTGGTTGGGAGTCCTCCTCTCCTTTGCCATCCCTCCACCTTTCCAAGCAAGATGTCCTTCTCCAAGGACAGAGATGGGAAAATGTAAATATTATACTTGCCAAGAGTTTAAAAAAATATAAACACACACACGTGTGTGTGTGTGTGTGTGTGTGTGTGTGTGTGTGTGTATCATGCATATTTATATATGCATCTATGTATCACTACACACTAGGGAACTCTAGTGGACTAATGCTTAGGAACTGAGCTGCCAAACGAAAGGCACAAGGTTCAAACCCACCAGCTGCTTCATGGGAGAAAGTTGGGCAATCTCCTCTGTACAATTTACTGCCTCTGAAAACCCACTGGCAGGTTATATCTATGAGTGAATCGGTTCTGACTTGACAGTACATAACAACAACTACACATTACCTTCTTTCTCTTGGGGGGCACTAACAATAAGCTGAAAATCTTGGGACAAATCAATTTCTTGTTTGTTTATAAAGCCTAAGAAATCCCCTGGCTTCAACTGCCTTTTCTCCCTCAGGTATACTAAAAGCCCAAGGATGAACAGAAGGTAACAGCACGGATGTTCTAATTAAACTACCTGAAATAACGCTTTTAGCTAAAACAGGGGCTCTGAACCAGTTCGTTTTGAAACCCCTGCTGAGAATGTGCCTTTCTGCCCCAGATACATGGAATCAGCATCCATACTTTTATCAAGATCCCAGATGATTTTTAAGGAGAGCTGGTGGCAAAGTGCGTTACATGCTGGGCTGCAAACACAAAGGCTGGGGGTTCAAATCCATCAGCCTTTCTACTGGAGAAAGGCAGGCAGTCTTTTCCTGTGAGGATGTGAAGCCTCAGACGCCCAATGGAGGGGCACCATGAGTTGGAAGAGAATCAGCGGCAGTAGGTTTAGCTGTTTGCTTTTATATTTTGCCCTAGCCTAGTAGTAAGAAGCTGTGTTGCAGTCCCGAAGGCATGTAGTTCGAACCCACCAGCTGCTCCGCAGGAGAATGGGCGAGCTCCTCCCATTCCATTTAACTGCCTCTGAAAACCCGGAGTGGGGTTGTCAGCTATGGGTACTCAAAAACAAGTGTAACCACGCACACGTTTCATTTCCGAATGACATAACTAACCGTTCTGACAGGCGGTCCTATCACAGTGTCATGTGGTGGCACCAGCACGACTAAGGAGGCCTCCGCTGATCTTCCTGGCCGCGTCCACGGTAACACTCAGGGGGCAGCACGGCCTGAGCTAAAGAAAACCTTCTGTTTTCAGAGCAGCCTCCAAGCACAGAGCTGCCTTCTTAAACGGCAACACACACACCACTCGGGAATGAGAAATACACATTCCAAACACTCTGTGCTTCTTAGAGAACCACTGCCTTAATCTGTGGTGAGACGGTTTACACGGACGGAGCAAAGGCTTCCGCTAGAATCACGTCCACAACAGCAGCATCCTCCGTGAGGCACGCGTGGGCTAGACAGCTTCTAAAACTACGTTCCCGTGCCGTTACCAGTCAGTCGGCCCAGAGGAGCCGTGGCAGAACTGGACCTCCAGAGGCCAGGCAACTCAAGAGGTCACTGTGGAAATTTGGGGCAAAAGAAAAAAAGCCCTTTCTTAAGCCATTCTACTAATATTTGCTTCTCACTTTCCACACTCAACGCAGAAAACAGCCTGAGTAACACTCTCCAGGTACCTGCAAGAAGCCCTGGTGGTGCAGTGGTTAAGTCCACAGCTGCTAATGGAAAGGTCCAAGGTTCAAACTCACTACCTGTCACTGGAGGAAAGATCAGGTGATCTATTCCTGGAAGGTGACCTCTGAGGACGCCCTGGGGGCAGTTGTACTCTGCCATACGGGGTCATTAAGAGTCAGAATTCACTTGGCGGCACTGACAACTAAAGCAGCGTCTGACACTGCCAGCTGCTGCCAGGGAGGCTGACCCAAATCCAGTCATGTTTATGTGGGGTAGCTCCTGTCTCAGCAACAAGTCAAGCTCAAATGGCTGAAGGCGAAGTCCAGACACAGAGATTCACAAACAACTCACAAAGCCTCCTCGTTCATCAACAACCCAGGAACGCTCCAAAGACAAGTAACAACTTTGCTTTTCTTACGTGATGTCAACTGCAATTGCCCAAAAAGGCATTAACTTAACTTTCTGAGAATAAGATGGGGCGGGGGGGGGGGGGGAAGAAGGGGAACAATTTCATCGCCTGGCCAACCAAGAAAGGTATGCAGGACACTGTCACACAACCCAGCTCTGCTGGGCTTCACGCACTCTTTACGAACGAGCAGGAGAGGTGAAATGCGCTGTGTGAGCCACCGCGAGCTGAGACGAGCAAGGAATGCAGCTGAAGACGAAGAAACAAGGTTAAAACAGAAGACGTGATTAGAGACGGAAACGTGAGGGTGGGAGATATGGACAAGTGATGACACAGCCCACGCCCTGCCTGTCGGTGTGCCATCCTGTGGGGGCCTGCATGGTGCTGCGATGCTGGAAGCTATGGCACCAGTAAATCAACTCCCAACAGGATCACCCACAGTGGACAGGTGTCCACAGGGCTAAGCGGCTAGGAAGAAAGGCCTGGCAAACAACTTTTAGAAGTCAGCCAACGAAAACCTTATGGATTACAACTGACCAATGCACAATACGATGCCAGGCAATAAGCCTCCAGACTGGAACGAAAATGCTTGGGACACATGGGGCCAAAACATGGAAACACGGACTCAGCATGTCACTGGTCATGAAGATACCGCAGTACGTCTGTTAGACACAGGCTTCCAGGACTCGGGGACAACAAACAACAGCAATTACAAACTTGGCAGAGTCGGAGCACAGAGAGAAGGAATCTCCAGGCCCTGAACATGCAGGCGTATCTGCAGGGGGCCAACCGAGCCAGGGCACAGTCCAGCTCTCCTGAGAGATGTCAGGATGAGGAGGGTGCAGAGCTGGGATGTTCATATTACGTCCTTATCCCCGTTATCCTGTCTGTTGTAAAGTCACACCTGTCTGATGGTGCAAATAGAGGCAGTTAAGTTAATGAGAGAGAAATGGGTGGTATCTCAAGGCAGTGTCTTTTGAGATATAAGAGATTAAATAAGGAAGTAGACACCTGAGGGACCACCAAGAAGAGAGAGCCAGGAGTGGAGTGCGTCCCTCAGACCAAGAACTCCTGTGCCACCTCCATCCAGGGAAGACGGGCCCAACGGGCAGCCATCTCCAAGGAACGCCAAGTCAATACTCGCTGAAAGGGGACATGAGCCTCCCTCGGAGATGACAGAGCAAGAAAGCCATGCCCAGGGCTGGCACCCTGAAGTCAGTCTCCTACACTTGAAGGGAATGTGCTTGTTTGTGAAAGCCATCCACCTCCGTACCTCCTCCGTCACAGCAGCACGAGGCCCCAGAGACAGACGCCACAAGGTGAGCTCAAGCACCAGTGAGATTTAGGAGCCACTAAGGGTGAGGAAGACCAGGCTGAGCTCCAGGCCCAGAGAATTCTTAGGACTCAGAGACAGACAGAGAGGGAGGGAGGGATGGAGGGAGTGTGCAGGAGGGAGGGAGGGTGCAGGAGGAAGGGAGGGAGGGTGCAGGAGGAAGGGATGAAGGGATGGAGGGATGGAGGGAGTGTGCAGGAGGGAGGGAGGGTGCAGGAGGAAAGGATGAAGGGATGGAGGGATGGAGGGAGTGTGCGGGAGGCAGGGAGGCAGGAAGTGTGCCGGAGACAACAGTGCCAAGGCAAGAGATGATGGAGAGGAAAAAAATCACAGGAAAACAGAGGCGACTATGAGAGAAGAAGAAATGCAGAGCTCAGAGAGAGTCAAAGCAGCTAAGGCTGAGGGTCATGGAGAGAAATATCCAGGAAATTCCTTTCCATCTCAAAGAACACAGAGGTGAATACACCACTGAGAGATCACGTAGAGAGGCCAGAGTCTGCAGGAAAAACACGACATGTGGACACTCCTGAGGGTATCTGAGGAGGGAATCTGGTTACAGAAATTCAGGGGAGTTCAGGCAGCCCTGGGCAGCGTGTGGGTCCAGTTCCAGACCTCTATAAAGCAAATATCCTCAAATATTTTTGGCTTGTAGTAAGAGTGTACCCTTGCATAACGAAAATGCTTAAAATATTACAAAAATGTGGCACTGCACACACACTGTTGAGAAAATGCATGGAGAGATGAGTTAGAGCAAGGCTGTCCTAAACCTTCAATTGACCACGCCTGGTATCTGTGAAGCGCAGCAGGGGAGGTGCGCTGGGGACTGCTGCCAACAGTCCCCACCACAGAGATCGGAGATCAGTGATCGGTGAGCAGTAAATAACGTGCATCATGAAGAGTCCCGCAGAGTTAAGAGGAACAGAAGAAAGCCGAAAACCCAGAAAAAGCAAAAAAATTCCTAGTCTTTTCCCCCTACTTTGAGGGGGAAGGGCAAATAAAAAAAGCTCTTTTCTGTTTTATGACCTCATAATTCTTACCTTGTCTGCCAAAGCTTTCAAACTGTCGAGAAATCTTTGCCAGAAATCCTTGAAGAGTGGCCGGTCGATCTTCTTCAGACTGTCTTTGGTGCTGGCATCCACACTAACGTAGAGCTGGGTAACTGGTTTGAGATTCCTTGGAATTTAAAGAAAAATTAGGAATCGTAGTAGTGACATATAAATTCTGTCTGTGTCAGGTTTTTTTCATGATGTGAAACTTCCGATCTGTAAGAGATGTGGTGGTTAACAGATGTGGGGACCAAACATCTCTAGAAATGTCTACTTCCCTCAGCAGACTGAAGCAATCATTTTCAGTAATGTGACAAAACGGAATATCCTTTAGTTGTTTTATTAAATGACTAGACCTCACATCAATAAATTTAAAACATCCAATTACTTAAAGCTTGTCCCTTTTCAAACATCAGTTTTAGCAGAAAATAAACCAAAGCAAGAGCTAGCGTGAGGTCCAGAAGCATCCTCCAGGACAATCAGGACGGGGTTGTGCCCGCACAGCACAGAGGGGAAGCACCTAGGCAAGAAAGAAGCCAGCAGGTCACATACACACCAGTCACTGCGTGGAACAAAGGTGAGGCAGTCTGCTCGCAGAGAGACTGAACAGCCCGGGGACCTATGTGCAGTTCCACTGTCCTCCAGTGTCACTGGGAGTCAGAACCAACATGACCACACATGACAGCACGTCACTACCAAGCAAAGAGCATTCCTTACTAAGAATGCAAACCAGCCGCAAATGGTAACAGCAGCACTCGTCTCTGCGTCCCTTTGCTGGGAGACCCCTTCTTAACGAACAAACTGGGAAACTGGACGCTTTCCTTTTAAACAACAAAGACTACCTTCCTGCATATGGCTGGCTGTCGCCGTCTGACACTCCCGGACTTTGTCAGCCGCTGTCTGCTGCAGAGCGGAGCTGGCCTGACCTTTTCACGAAGCTGCACAACAATTTAGGATTATGAACAGTAAATTTCAAAGGCCACGCTGGTTCTGCAAACCTCTATCATTTGCAAAAAAGAGGAAGTGCTGGACTCTGACTGCTCCTAGAAGGACTTTCAGAAAATGTGAAATGCCTGGAGGGTCCAATCTCTGCTGGGGGCAGGGGCAGGACAGAGGACAAAAGGGTCCCCTGAGTTTCGATGCTAGTCCCTATGCGCTTCCACTTCAAGCTGTCCCCACTTTTGCAACTTCATTTCCGGCGGCCACTCTTTGACATACTCTTGGGCCTGGACAGACTCAACTGCACAGGGAAACCAAACACCCGCAACCTCATGCCTATTCTAGGCGGCTCTTCATTTAACAGAACACGGTCTCCTGCCCTCCCAGGGACCAATCCCAGTCAGATTAAAATGCTGATCAAGGACTAGGTTCTGGGAAGTCCCCAGCACTCTACCGGTGCCTCTCCTGTGATCTTCCCTAACAGAGAAGATTTGAAGAGCCAGAGAATCGCTCTGCTCTAGCTCAGATTCCCCTGGTTCCGCTAGATGACGCTGGATCTGAGCTACAGTGAAGTGCATCAGGACTGTCTGGTACTTTATTAAGGCGGTTTGTACTTTATCAAGGGGTTTTTTTTGTATATCAGTAATATGTGATATCTACAATGTTGCTCAAAAGTTCACTCACAGATGTTAAAAAACAGGGTTTATAAGAAAACTTCAAAACTCACTGTCATCAAGTCTACTGCGATCACAGCGCCCTGTAGGACCGAGCAGAACTGCCCCAGGGAGGGGGCGGGGCTTGCAAGGCTATGCTCTTCAGAGAAGCAGGCTGCCTCATCTGGGGAGCAGCTGGTGGGTTTGAACCAGCAACCCTAGTGGTTGGTTGCTTTAACCACTGCACCACCAAGGATCTGTTGGACTTCAAAATATACTGATAATGAAAAGCGATGATAATAATAATAATAACGAGGCAATCCACCTAGACCTGAACGGACTAAGGACGGTCTCACTGCAACAGATCCCGTCGTAAACTGGGACCAGGGCAGCAGGACTCTGTGTCCGAGAGCCCGTCAGCTCACCTTTCGGTCGCACACAGGCTCAGTAACCAGTTAGCGGCCGGTCGTGGCTAGTGGCCCAGCTCACCTGATCTCCGCGGGGAACTGCGCGTTGGTGACCAGGAAGCTGGAAATCCCATGCTGGTGGAGGAGCTGCAGGAAGCTGTTGATCTCGGGGTACATGATGGGCTCTCCCACGAGGGACAGGGCGCAGTGTCTGACCTGCAGTCCCTCCTCGAAGCGCTCGGCTCTGACGCCCGGCACCCCTGGGAAACACGGGGGAGAAGAGCAATTCTCATACGCGATTCTTAATCACCCTCTGATGCCAGGGGCAGGTGCTTTGCTTTACACCAAAGAAGGCAAAACATGTCAGCGGGGAAAACAACAAAGGTCACAAAACCACTCGGCCATCTCATCCTTACTTTATTATTACGTGTCGTCCAGCTAATTCTGACTCACGGTGACCCCGTGTGATGCATGCTCAGTAGAACAGCCCAGTGGGCTGCTGGCTGTGACCTTCACAGAAGCTGTCAGGCAGGCCTTACTACAACACGGAAGGGCAGCTTCAAACTGCCAACCTTCTGACCCACACTAAATATATGTAATGTTTCCCCCCATTGGTTTTGCTTCTCTAATTGGCAGCATCAGGATGGATGGTGAAGAGATTGAGATTGTACACAGCTTTAGTTTGCTTGGCTCCGTAGTCAACAGTCTTGGCACCAGCAGCCAGGAAATTAAAAGGCGCATTGCCATGGGAAAGTCTGCTGTTAGGGACCTCTCCAAAGTACTGAAGAGCAATGGTGTCTCTCTGGAGACTAAGGTGCATCTGATATAGGCCATGGTCCTCACAATCACCTGTTATGCATCAGAGAGTTGGACCATGACCAAGGAGGATAGAAGGAGAATTGATGCCTTTGAGCTGTGGTGCTGGAGAAGAGTATTGAGAATACCATGGACTGCTAGGAAAACAAACAGATTTGTCCTGAAAAGGATTAAACTGGGTGGCTCCTTGGAGGCAAGGATTCTGAGGCTCCGTCTAACATACTTTGGACATGTTGTGAGGAGGGACTGGGCCTTGGAGAGGGAGATCATGCTTGGGAGGGTGGAGGGACAGCGCAAGAGAGGAAGGCCCTCTATGAGGTGAATTGATTCAGTGACTGGGGTAATCTGGATGGGAGTGTCAGGGACAGTGCGATTGGCACAGGACAGAGCGGAGTTTAGGGCTGTTGTACGTAGGGTCACTATGAGTCACAAGCGACTTGATGGCACATAACAACAACAACAGGGAGCCCAGCCAAAGACATGTCCATAAATGCATGCGTGTGTGTGTGTGTGTGTGTGTGTGTGTGTGTGTGTGTGTGTGGTGTGTGAGTGTCTATCATGAAGGTGATTCTGATCATGGGGAGTCTCCGCCAGGTTACTGAGACTATATACCTGAATGAGATCTACCTCAGTAACCCGACCTGCCTCATCCGTCTCCTGAGGTGCAGGTGCTGGATCTGAACTACTGACCTTCCAGTTTGCAATCCAACACCTAAGACATAATAATAATATGATACATCTGTATGCCTATTTATGCTGTTTGTTCTTGATATGTACTGTTGAGCAGGAACCGACTGACAGCTGACCCTCCAGCAAGTTTTCAGAGGCTGTAAATCACACAGGTGGAAAATGCCCATGTTTCTCCCAAGGGGCAGCTGGTGGATTTGAATCGCCCGCCTTTGGGTTGGCAGCACAGCTCCTTACCCACTAGACCACCAGAGCTCCCAACATGTCTAAGAGAGAAAAAGAAGCATCACAGTAGTCACTTTGTATTGGACGACTGTAACCTACTGAAGCCTAGCTCCAAAGCCAAAGATTGTTAAGGGATGTGGGTTCAAGCCCAGGCACTGGGCCTTTTAAAAGGCTTTTGGGTGATCTAATGCACCACCAAGGTGGACCACCACTGCACCCTACAGGACAATGGCAGAACTGCCCACAGGGTTTCAGAGGCTGTAAATCATGGAGCAGGCTGTTTGCTGTGCACGCTCCCATCAAAAAAATACAGAACATTTTAAATAAAAATCACACATACTGTCACGTAACATAGGAGGTGTGGAGGCACCGTGGGCCAAGCATTGGGCTACTCCTCTATCGGCATTTCATTCCCACCAGCTGCTCCACAGACGATGTGGCAGTCAGCTCCCCCCAGAAACCAAGAAGGCAGTTCCAGCCTGTCCTACAGGGATCTCCATGTGCCCAAGTCAACAGGGAGGCCGTGGGATGTGGGTCACTGGGTAGCATGTCCAAGCAAACACCCAAAACACCAAACCCAAAGAAGGTCCAAGAGTTCCCACTTGACAGGGGAGCGACCCTGGTGACAGGTGAGACCTCCAGGAGCCACCACCTGCAATTCCCAGGCTGTATTTCATATCCTTTTCATCAACCGGATAATAGTTTAATGAAAGACTAAAACCTCAACTCATGTGGATCAAGGTTTTAAATAAAACTTGATCTTTAATTCACTCTGTGTTGTCAAGACAACTCTGCGTAAAGCACAAAACTGCCTTTCTCTTCTCTTTCCAAAAGCATCATTAACCATCAGAAACCCCTCCCATGACCAGATGAGAAGGGTCTCCTTTTCCTGAACTCCAGAATTAACCTCCAACTCGGGAGGCAGGACAGAAGAGCACGGGCAAAGCCCGAGCCCCGGGAGGCAGGTGCTCTGAGCGCAAATTCTGCCTCTACAGTAGCGCCATGTCCCTGGTCAAATCTCTGAACTTCTCTAAGCCCGTGTCCCTAGGAAAGTAGGTGGGTGGATAGACACAGAGCCAAGTCCAGCACACATTCTTCCAAAAAGTTCTAGCTTCACTTAATTTTATATAATAATAATAATAATACAGAAGGTCTGAATTGAATCACCATTATCCGAATACTTACAGGAAATAGTCATTCCATTTGATTTCTTATTTACCAATCACTGTTGATCAGGGATAATACTGATCACCTTCTATGTGCAAGGGCTGTTCTAGCACTCCAGTTTCTACTGAAGGAAGCCTCTGAGCAGGCAGGCCGGCCAGGGGCCAGCAGCTACTATGTGTGTAAGTAGTAGATCTGCGTGGTGCCACCCCCACGGACACACACACACAATCTGTTCCTTTCATATTCCCCTCAACATCCTCCTCTGCTAACTCCACTGTGCTATTCTAATTATGAGCAGGTTTGGGTTTTCTCTTTTCCTAAAGCATGTTCCCTGACATTTCTCTTATCCTAAGCAGCTGCCCAATGCCTGATAAATCCCCACTAACGTCAGCAGGCCGACCAAGCAGCATACCCGTTTCTCTCTGAAACATGCCCAAAGAGGCACCTAAGTGTCCAGACTGCCTACGCTAACGGCACTGTGATAAAAGAACATGAAACCGGCCCAGCACAGAGCGTTCCCACTTCCACAGTTTGTGCCAACTAGAGCTAAAACATGCCCTTCTTCTTCCTGACCAGAGATCTTCACAAAAAGCCATCCCGGCTGAGAGTGAGAGCTAAGATACGGGGCTCTGATATGCACACCCATGTTTATCGCATCTTTGTTCACAATAGCAAGGAGTTGGAAACAACCTAAGTGCCCATCAACAAACGAATGGCTAGAGAAGCTGTGGTATATTC
>NW_006399830.1:6835419-6851017 GCF_000299155.1 Elephantulus edwardii | reverse complement strand
AAAAAAGATACGGGGCTCTGAAGCGGTTCACTGGTTCATTCTTATGCAGGATCCTGACAGATCCCCCAACGATCTTGTGAGGATGTAGATTCCGTGTATCTTCAGGTCAGGAGGCTGAGAGGGAACAAACTGGTCCGAGGACCTGTTACTCCAGTCTCTGTGGACCCGCCCCCACCGTGAGCAAGGTCAGGAAACGTGAGCAGGTGGAATTCTCTTCCTCCACTCCATGTTTTCCCTGATTCCAACCTCAGCACCAATTTGGGGGGAAAACCGTCTGCTGGAGGCTCTTGTTTTAATTGCACTGATTCCCTCGTAGCTTAAACTGCAGATAAAATCACCCAACGACAAACAATGGCGTTTCCATCTTTGCCTCTTCAGCACAGAGGGCATCCCTGACAGAGCCATGCCTTCACTTGATGTTTCTTGAATTAACGAGGTTGTGTGTTCAAGAACCACCGCCCATCCCCGGGGACGACCATCCCGCTGTGGGGACCTGGATGGCACGCGGCGCTCGGAAAGCTGCTGAGTTGCACCGAAATTCCGACCCACTTTCAATCAATCCACAGTTAATTTTGCATGTATATAAAGACGAGACTAATGAAGGGCAGGAGAAGCTGGTTTAACGATTCGGGGGACTCGCTGAAGAGAGCATGATTGCCCTCAGAATTGAGAACAGAAGCACAAAAGGAAGGCAGTGAAGAAATCAGAGGATCTTCAAAATCGCTTCAGGGCTGGCTGCTTAGCTAAAGCTGGAGACAGAGGCAAGAGAGAAGGATGCCCAGAACTAGCGCCATCTGTCGGAGTCATCGGGTGCTGCTGTAGCAGACACACCACAAGCAGAGAGAGGGCTCTGACAGAAGCTCACCTCTCACAGCCTCAGGGGGGCTACAAGCCCAAAGCCAAGGCGCCAGCTCCAGGAGCAGGCTTCCTCTCCCACCAGCTCCTCTAGGGAGCGTCCTTATCGTCAATCTTCCCTGTGTCTAGCAGGTTCTCAGCCCAGGGACCCTGACTACACAGGATGGGGAGATTCCAGCCCTGCTTTTTTGGCAATAAGAGGCCCTTCCCATCTGCTTAAGCTCTTTCATATGTCAAAGGAGCTCAACTCAAGCTACAACCTACTCCTGCAGATATATACACCCTACCTACCTTTTTAGCCTAACAGCCTCTAATCCAGAGCCCTAGTGGTACAGTGTGTAACATGTCAGTCTACTAACTATAAGGTTGTTGGTTCAAATCCACCAGGCACTCGGTGGCAGAAAGGTGGGCAGTCTCCTCCCAAGAAGATTTACAGCCTCAGAAACCTAGTGAAGGGTCTCTCTGAGTGGACAGCAGTGAGTCTGAGTGTGGGCACTATTTTTTTTTTAATGTCATAAAGGTTGGGATTTACAATACCTAAGGTAATATCAAGAAAACAAAGATTCTCACCACTGGGCCAATTGGCAGCATCAGTATGGATGGCGAAGAGATTGAGATAGTTAACAGTTTTCGTTTACTTGGTTCCACAGTCAACACTCTTGGTAACAGCAGCCAGGAAATCAGGAGAAAAAGTGCATTGGGAAAGTCAGCTGTGAGGGACCTCTCAAGAGTACTGAAGAGCAACGACGTCAGGCTGGAGACTAAGGTGTGCCTGATCCGGGCTATAGTCTTCGCAATTACGTGCTATGCATCAGAGAGTTGGACAGTGAATAGGGATGATAGACAAAGAATTGATGCCTTTTAGCTGTGGTGCTAGAGAAGAGTGTTGAATATATCATGGACTGCTAGGAGAACAAACAAGTTTGTCCTGGAGAGGGTAAAGCCAGAATGCTCCCTGGAGTCAAGGATTCTGAAGCTTCGTCTGACATACTTTGGGCATGTTGCAAGGAGAGACTGGTCCTTGAAAAGGGACATCATGCTTGGGAGAGTGGAGGGATGGAGCAGAAGAGGAAGACCTTCGATGAGATGGATCGATTCTGTGAGTGGAGTGGTGGGAATGAACGCATTTGAGACAGCTAGGTTGGCACAGGATAGAACGGCATTTAGGGCTCTTGTACATAGGATCGCTATGAGTCGCAAACAACTCGATGGCACATAACAACAACAACAAAGGTAAGTACATCAGATCACAAAATGGAGAGCAAGTAAAGACCACTGGTCAGGCTGACACATATTGGAGGACACCATTCAATCCAAGACTTCTTCCTACAGAAGGTCAAGTCAGGGTATGACTGAGCTACATGCATAGGAACTACAGAAGCAGGTGAGAAAGAGCCTTCAGGAAAACAGGACTATCACAAGGGAAGTCACTACCGAGCTGAAGCAGGGGCCTCAGACGTGAAGCCACCCTTGAGTTACCCAGAACTCAGCAAGGTAACCAGAAGGCAGCAGCTCAAGGCACACGGGCCACGGGGTGCTGCTCTGTTAACCCAAAGGCGGTGAGTCTCCGGGGCTTCAAATCTGCCAGCAGCTACTCAGGAGAAAGATAGCCATCCCCTCTCGTTATAATTCATAGGCGGGAAAACCCAACTGAGGGCTGCCAGGAGTCATAACCCACTCCAGACTCAGGGAGTGTGACGAGGGGATGGCTTCAGGCCTTTGAGAACTGCCTATCAGTTATGAAAAGTGCTTTTCTGATTTATGAAAATGTCATGTGTCTGAGCATTTCCTGCTTAAGCCTGGCATTCAGAGCCCTGCAGATACAGTGTTACTAATGCAGATACTAAGTTACCAGGCAAAGCCTAAATACCAAATGACTCTGTAACATTCCTAAACTACAGAACACAGGGTAAGAAAGAGCTAGAGGTGAGCCTCAGAAAGCCCAGGGAGGTCACTTGCGGGCCAGGTCCACTCGAGAGCAGAGCGGGGGCCTGCTGTGGGTTTGTTCACACGCATTCACATTCTTTTGCAGAGAGAAGAGAAATACCTTTAAACTGCTTAATCATGTTCTGGTGGTTTTCAATGGCTTCCTTCAAGATCATTTCCGGCTGGTCCATCTTCCACCGCCATTCAGTGCCCACCGGATTGGTGTGGTGCCTAGGAAGAAGACAATAACAGGTCATCAATCACGAGGCTCTCCACAAAATCTGGGCTGTGGCCACCCAGCACTCAGCGGTGTAGACACAGCAGTGTTTTAAGCCATGATACCTGGCAAGGGCGGATGGACAGAGGGGTCACTGAGCACTAGTCGGCCATCTCTCCAGCTCCATGCTGACGGTCCACCCTCCTTCACCTGATCACACACAGGACACACACATACACAAGGCAGGCCCATCAGTGCCATCCAAGTGAACAGCGCAGAGAAAGAATAGGGAGGCGGAATGCTCCTGCACTGGGGTTCTCAACAGAAGTCAAGTTCAAATCCACCAGCAGCTCCATGGGTGAAAGACAGGCAGTCTCCAGTGGGATCTGCAGCCTCGGAAAGCCAACGGAGGGGCAGCTGGGGGTGGGTCTAACTCGACAGCAATGAGCTATGTTATTTAGCTTCTACCAGATCATATAAACAACGGGAGGGGAGGGGGTGGTGCAGACATAGTCATAATGTATGAGGCTGCTGACCGAGAGGCCTGCAGTTCAAATCCACCGGTCACTCATGGCAGAAGGATGGGAATATACCAGAAAGATGTCCAGCCTTGGAAAGCCGAGGGAGCACAGCTATCAAACACGACCAGCTCCCTGGTAGTGGGTCTGTTTCAGATTTGGGTCGCCACAAAACAAACTACAAATCACATTCAAGTCAAATGTTTTGAAGGTAAATGAGGGAGGGCCGGTTACTGTCAGCAGTACAAGGTCAGAGGAAGATCAAAACAGTGACCCCAAAGCAGCAGGTGAGGTGGTCTTAGTGGGGGGAGGGGAAGACAAATGAGGCAATCTTCAGTCAAGGAGAAAGGATCAAAATGAAAACACTAGGGATCTAAGGAAGGTAAGAACTGAGGAAACGTTTGTGGACAGAAGGCTTCTTAGCAACGACTTTCACAACAAAACGGCCTTAAAGTCAGCTTTGTCCTTCTGCTCCCTACACAAGGAGCTGAGTTGACACCTTAGAGCACCTGCTTCTACTTCTAAGCCCGCGTGCACTCTGATGTGAATGGACGACCTGGGGAGGGGGGCAAGGTGCAGAGCACACAGGGAGCCCTGGGTGAGTGTGCATGTGTGCATCTACACACACACTCATCTTTACACGTCTCTTCATATGCATGCATGGTAATTTCTCTGCACAGCTGCAGAACCTTCCAGACCATCACAGCGGCTGCATCCTTTCAAATTCCCTCACCCAGGCAGTGTCTGAGGTCCCAGCTTCTCCACATCCTCCCCAAGACTCGAGACCCCATCTTTTTAATTACAGCTAATCCTCCCCAGTCCACAGGGTCCACATCTGTGGCTCCACCAAGCATGGAGGAAAAGGGAAAAGGCAAGGAAGTGGTTGACGTAATCACTCAGGAGCTAAGAGGGTCGGTTACATTGTGCCGTAAGCTTACAGTGTAAACCACATTGTACTATAACTAACGCAGCAATTATTTAAAGCACAAAGGAGGCTGTGGAGCTAACAAATATGAGGGACTTGAGCTTCTGGCGATTTGAGTGTGGGAGGGACTGGAGAAAAGGATGGGCAGTGTCCTCACATTGAGACTGGCAGCTTGGAAACCCAATGGAGGGACGCCATGAGGCCGAAGTGAATGGATGGTAGCCACTGAGTGTAGGTTGCTATTCTTTGATGCCATCAAGCCACATGTCTCCATGTGACAGAGCAAATCTGTGCCGAGGCTTTCCAGATGGCAACCTTGACAGGTACACATTCCCAAATCTTTTCTCCCCACAAGTGTGCTAAATGGATTTGAACTGCCAAACTTCCAGTTAGTAGTCAAGCACACTATCAAGGTTCCTCTTAAATATCATACTATCACTGAAAAACAATTTAATAAACAGACTCTTACTCATAGGGTTCAGCCTCGCAGCAACCCATGAAGAAGGTATACAGTTGGCCCCTAAATAAAATGAGGGTCAGGGGGTGCCAACCTCTCACTTGGTCAGAAAGCCAAATAAATTGACAGCTGACCCTTGAACAGCACTGTTTGAACAGCACGAAATTGAGCGTTTTGAAGATTCACTTAAGACACCATGTGATGTTAAGTCATCCCCACATGAGGGACACCAGAGCTCATACAAAAGCAAGGGGGAACCCCAACGCCTGTGTCAGTGGGACGTGGGGTGCACACCGTGTTCCTCAAGGGTCAGCGGTGGTGGTTTCATTTCACAGTCAGGAAACTGAGCCTCGGAGAGTTTTTTTAAGACACTGATCTGTCAAAGAGAACAGGAACATGTTTCTGTAAGCATTGAACTAAATCGTCACTACCACTTTTGGGCATTTTTGCTGCAGTCTTCTTTTCTTTCCCCTTGTTGTGAACCGTCGAACTGGATCCACCTGGCACAGGAGGAGATTGCCCCTCCTTCTCCAAGAGAAGCATCTGGTGGATTTAAACTGTGCGCCTTCAGGACTGCAGTGCAGCTTCTTGCCATTAGGCCACCAGAGCTCCCTTGACGTATGCTGGGGCTTTTTATCCCCCTGAATTATTCTTAAATGAAACATATGGTGACTTCTAATTTTATTTTATTCCTTCTTTTCAGTAAGCAAGCATCATTTTGAATTCTAGTTTGAAAAGACAGTACAATAGTGCTATACTTCTGTATCGGAATTCACGGTTAATGGAACACCTCGTTTTATTTATTCTTCTTAAAAAAATCATTAATGAATCTAAGTTTATTGTTTGCCTTTTTGTAAATTAGAATGAAATTTTTTTTTCCAAAAAGCCGAAGGATTATGCACTATTGGCTATAATTAACATCTATAAGAGGATTGTCTACTGAAACTTGTTACTTCCTTTGAATCTACCAAAAACAATTAGGTTGGGAAACAATTTTTTTTCAACTCACAGTGACTCTCAGTTGGTACATGACACTGTAAATCTTCACAGGCAGGAAGGTCCATCTTTCCCCACGGAGCAGCGGGCAGACTTGAACCAACATTCTTTCCTTTGGTGAGCAGCCAACAATGGACACCAGGCTCCTTAGCACACATGGACTTTTTATTGCATGGGAGGCCAGGACCCCAAACCCTCGAGCTGTTCTAGGGTCAATCGTATTTAAGAAAAAGGTGCTATTGGTGACAGTGTCACTTGACTTGTGGTGGTCACTGCCCCCTCACCTGGGGATCATCACCTCAGCACCACTCACAACAGGGTGACACTGCCCCTAGCTGAGGACGGTGTCCTGTCAGCAGCCCCGTCTACATGCCAGAACCACACACCCTTGGCCCCCGCTGTGGCAAGTCAAAGGGTCTCTGTCTGTTGTCACCTTTCCGGGTAGATGCGTGAGAAGGCATGATTTTACCACCAACCCCCCAGCTGAAGCCCAAAAATACACTCTGCAACTTTCCATCTGACCCTGATCAGTAGAAAAGGGGACGCAAACAAGGAACGGAGCTGTGAGGGTGAGATTCGGCGCTCTTTTTAAAGAGCTGTTATTTTTAACAATTTACATTACCTACATGAGAAAAGGAGCCATAATTTTGGATTTTGAAAGGCGGGTTCCATCTTGTTTTGGGTGAAGGTCGAGTGTGGACTGTTTGGTTGTTTTTATTTCACTCCAGCTGGGAGTGAGCTGACTGGATTTGCTGAATCGGGCTAATAAAGAGCTGTTGGCTGGAAGCCTCTTGTTTAAGAGTCAATCAGGGCCTGGGCACAGGTCTGGATATTGAAAAGCTAGTCAGTCCTGGTTTTTAATTGTGTTTAGAAGGAACAGTATTCTAAGTAGTACAGCACTGGTCTGTCAATTTGCTCTACTGAGGTAACCTGGGGTTGCTGTGATGCTGAAAGCTGTGCCACTGGTGTGTCAAATGCCATCAAGGTCAACCATGGTGGAGAGTGTTTGGTGAAGCTCCCAGATTAAGACAGGGTTGGAAGCAGGAGTGGCATCCACTTCCTAAACAACATGCCTACAGAAACTCTACAGAATAGGATTCAGGTCTTTTGTTCACAGGGTCACTACGAGTCGTGCTTAACTTGGCAGCATTTAACAAAAACATCATCATGTGTGAAAAAGAGCCATACTACTCAGTAATTAAAGCACTAGGCTGTTAACCAAAAGGTCAGATGTTCAATCCACCAGCTGCTCCATGGGAGAAAAATGTAGCAGTCTGCATGCATGAAGACTCAACATCCCCTAAAAAAAAGAAATCAAACCCACTGCTGCTAAGCGGGTTCCAACTTCTACCAACGTCCCATCGAGTTTCCAGGACTGTAAATCTTAACAGGAAGAGACTGCTCATCTTGCCTGCAGAGGCCACTGGTGGACTGGTCAGCAGGTCAGCACGTAACACGCTGTGCTGCGAGGGCTCCATGCAACCTTGAAAACGTCGTGGGGCAGTTCTACAGTCACGCGGGGGCAGAACAGACAGCACAGATGGGTTTGCCTTTGTCTTTGGGGAGGTGGAAATACACGCAGATTAAAAATTATACGATGCCTGTGCTTTCTATTAAAATAGTAAGAACTGAGGTAGACAAGAAGTCCTGCACTGTATCAGTTTAGCTGATAACCAGCAAGTCAGAAGCTCAAACCTACCCTGCAGCGCTGAAGGAGAAAACCTTGCTGACATTCCTCCATAAAAATCACTGCCAAGAAAACCTAAAGGAGCAGGTCTCATGTCACACGAGAGTCAGAAGGGACTGAGCGGCAGCACCGAATGACCACAGCGTAGGCAGGCGGACCACAACTGGGTACGTGCCGGCAGACAGGAAGCTTCATTCTACTCTTCTCTCCATGTAAAATCTTCATCAATTCAACTCTTCTCTCCTTTAGAAACAGAGTCTGTGTCCGTCTCAGAAGTCTCTCTCAGTCTAGCTGGAAGCATCCCAGCTTATGGACCAGGCTGGTGTTGAAGGAGGTGAGTGGATGTGAGTAGAAAGGAGGGGGCTGGACTGTGCCTGGGGCATGAGATAGTTGGAACACCAACACAAGAGCCCAGGAATGAAAATGTGATGGACAGAGGAAAAGACGACATGCAACCCCAGGGTGCTGCGGGAACAGAGACCACACAAGCAGAGCTGAGAAAGGAGAGGCCTGGGACAAGGAGGAAGGTCAGCCTGGCCGCTGGACACAGAGGAGGTCCTGGTGCAGAGAGCCATCAGCATCAGACGAGACTAGAGAACTGTGCTATTGTGATAAGATTTCATACAGAAAGGACAGCACATGCCATCAGTAAACAGTGTTGAGACAAGTTACCCATGTAGAAAAATAAGAGTGTGCCTTACTTCATACCCCACACAGAAAACCAAACCCAAACCCACTGTGAGTCCATTCCGACTCTCTGGACCCTACAGGGCAGAGCAGAACTGCCCCCCAGGGCTTCCAAGACTGTCATGTCTATGAGAGTAAGCTGCCATATCTTTCTCCTGTAGAGTGGCTAGTGGGCTCGAACCACTAACCCTTTGGTTAGCAGCCTAATGCTTAATCCACAGAACCACTAGGGCTCCTTTCCATCAGACATGTATTCTAGATGCTTTAAAGACTTACTGAGGAAATATCATGGTCCCATCTGTTATAATTAAATATAAATATCTTTGCCACTACAGTGTGGGATTTTTAAATAGAGTATACATACTACGAAACAGAAAGTATTAACATTTTCAATAAAGCTTTTCAATAAACCTTAAAATTTCGGTATGAAAAGTGATATAATGGAGCCTAAATGCAAATGGTAGGAGTGAAATCAGAAAAAACAGTGGAGCACTGCCCGGGTTACACAATGGTTAAGCATTCAAGTGCTAAAACAGAAGGCTGGCAGTTCAAATCCACTAAATCTCAAATAATGTGTGTTAGTATGTACATAACTTGTAATGGAAGACTAGGCTTCTAAGAATATATTTGTATTCAAAATTAGTAACACTCCTTGCACCCTTGGCTGTACCAAGCCAGAGGTCAGTGCATCCTCTCCTATCCTCTCCCTTCTGAGATGTGCACTCAATTTCTAATAGCTAATCACGTTCCGGAGTCCTTCTAGTCCTACCAAAATGCCCCCTGGCCTTAATAAGCTTTCTCTTTCACTTGTTTAAAAAAACCCAAAAACCTCTCCAAGTCTAATTTACAAATCATACTCAGAATAAATATTTCTCCGGCCCTCAAGTTTACATAGAAGTCATAACAAAAATTATTTACAATTAAATAATAATTATTACTAATCAAAATCTAACAGATACAGTTAATGAAATGCATAACCTTAAAGACTTGCAGAAGACTGAATAATAATGAGTTCACTGTCTAGCTTAAATTAGAAAAAGAATAGAGGGAGAAACAGTAGTAGAGAAAAAAAAAGAATAAAGAATAGAAGCTAGAAACGGAAAACAAGATAAAATGGAGTGGACCCACAAAGCTAAATTCTATTTCTTCAACAAGACTTTATAGGTTCACAAACTCCCTGAGAAATCTGTTCAAGGAAAAAAACCAACCAAAAAAACCCACAACCAAATGCATAAAAACATATTATTGTTGGTTGCCTTTGAGTTGAGCATGACTCATAGCGACACAGTGAACAAAAGGCCTGAGCCTTTTTCTAACTATCCACATTTATCAAAGTTCATGGAGTCTCCAGAGCCTTGTTGTTTAGGAAGTGGATGCCACTCCTGCTTCCCGAACAACATATCAATATATCAAGTAAAAAAACAAAACAAAACACCATTATCAAGTCAGACAAGGGAAATTAATTACAGAAACTACAGTGCTCGAGGTGAGCATGAGGGCAGAGCTGGGCAGACCAGGTACAGACCTCGGACGAGTTCCCACTCGGTGGCCACAAACCTCCGGCCCCACTCACCGCCAGCAGAAGACACACTTGTTGGCGCAGGCCAAGCTCGGCGTGGTCTCCATGCAGCGATGGCTCTCGATGCCATAAAACGTGTGTTTGTAGCAGCCTCCTCTCCCCCGGAGCATGGACTGTGAAGAGCAGAAAACAAACGGCAATTTGAATAAAACCCTCAAAGCAAAGAAACAAACCACCATCATCTTTAACAAGAAACCTTGTGTTTCATGACCGTAAAGACCCCTGCCGGCGCCCGCCTGATTCAGATAAATGAACATTATGGCCTTCCAGTGCTTCGCCAGTGCTTCGATTGTCTAAGACCCAGCGACTCATTAACTCTAAAAGCTCTGTGGGGAGGGCGGCTGATGCTCTGATTTGCTAACTCAACCTTTTCCAATAATATCAGTACAATAACATATCCAGTCAGTCCGCTGTAACATGGCTGGGTTAGGATGACCGTCCGTCCACTTTCGGGGGTTTGGCTACGTCATGAGCAGTATGAACGGTAATCAACGGGATACACAGCACATCACTTGCTGCTCTCATCATACTAGCAAGTTTGTATGTAGTATTGCCAGTCTCCAAAGACAAAGATCACATTTTTTATAATGGGTTGATGTAATTAATGACATAAATCTACACAAATTAATGCTATAAAACATGTCCATGAATGAATATATTAAAAGGCAAGATGGGGGAGCTCTGGTGGCCTAGTGGCAAGAAACTGCACTGCAATCCCAGAGGAACACGGTTCGAATCCACCAGACGCTCTGCCGGAGAAGGAGGCGCAATATCCTCCTGTACCAGTCAGATCTGATTTGACGGTACACGCACACAAAATAATAATTAAAAAAAAAAAGGCAAGATGGTTTGTCAACCTTCATGCAAATAAAAATACATGTTTTTTAAAAGGCCAAATTTCTAAGATTCATACATCAGAATGGGAGGAAGCCTCATCAGCCACCTGGATGCCAATGACAAACACTTGTCCGCTGGCTGAAAATGAAGAGGGCTGCCATCAGAGACAGGATGGTCAGTACAGCCGTTTAGAGAGAGTGGACATCTGGAGAGATTTCACCCTGGCCTCACAGGAGCTGACCTTGTGCGGACATGTCTACCTGAAGTCATCCATGCACTGAGATTCTGCGTGGGAGCTGGGAGCTCAATTCAGGTCGATCAACTAGAACCCTCAGGCCAAGCCCAGCCCAGGGTCCGCTTCAGTAAATCATGGAAGCTGGAAGACAAGCCATGCCCATTCCTTTACAGACCGTGTCTGGATCGTCTGTGCCATCACAGCGGAGGGAATGGGAGGGGGACCCCAGAACCCACAGACTAAAGCATTACTCTCTGGTCCTTTAAGAAAAGTCTTAGCAAGCCTTGATTCAGGTATCATACCCCAAAGCAAAACACATTCCAATTAGATTAACAGGCAGACCATCTAAAAGTCTAAACAAAGACAGAAATGACGGCTTCCCTCATCTCTGGACTAGAAATAATCAGAAAGCTTAAAATGTGGACAAAAATATAC
Source organism: Elephantulus edwardii (assembly GCF_000299155.1). Taxonomy (NCBI): domain Eukaryota; kingdom Metazoa; phylum Chordata; class Mammalia; order Macroscelidea; family Macroscelididae; genus Elephantulus; species Elephantulus edwardii. The sequence goes on along the minus strand of NW_006399830.1, from coordinate 6,839,663 downwards.
ACTGTAAATATGTGGTAAATAAGTTGTTATGTGTTATGTGCCGTCGAGTTGTCTATGACTCATAGCAACCCTATGTACAACAGCCCTAAACCTGCCAGTTTCATTATCTCTGACACACTTACCCCCATTACCCCAGTCACTGAATCAATCCATCTCATTGAGGGTCTTCCTCTCCTGCGCTGTCCCTCCACACTCCCAACGATGATGTCCCTCTCTATGGACTGGTCCTGCCTTGCAACATGTCCAAAGTATGTCAGACAAAGCGTCAGAATCCTTGCCTCCGACGAGCAGCCTGGTTTCACCCTCTCCAGGGTAAACCTGTTCGTTCTCTTAGCAGTCCATCGTCAATACTCTTCTCCAGCACCACAGCTCAGAGGCATCAACTCTCCTTCTATCTTTCCTAGTCATTGTCCAGCTCTCTAATGCATAGCAAGTAACTGCAAAGACCATGGCCTGTATCAGGTACACCTTAGTCTCCAGAATGACATCATTGCTCTTCAGTACTTTGGTGAAGTCTCTGACAGCAGACCTTCCCATTGCAATATGTCTTTTAATTTCCTAGCTGCTGGTGTCAAGAGTGTTGATTGTGGAGCCAAGCAAACTAAAGCTGTTTACAATCTCAATCTGTAAATATGTATCAATTGAAAAAATATAAAACCTAAAGTATATCTCAAAGCAATCATATGCTCACCAGAATGCTGACTGTTTTTTTTAAGTGGAAAACAACAAATGTTGGCAAGGTGATAGAGAAACTGGAAACTTCATTGCTTGCTGGTGAGAATGTAAAATAGTTGTTTCAACAGCAAAGTTTGGAGGAGACTAAAAAAGTACAGAATTTCTAGATGATGGGCAAATCCACCCTTAGTGCGTACCCAGAAGAACTGCAAGCAGGGACACAATGGGTTCATCTCCCCCATGGACACTGCAGCGCTATGCACAACAGCCAACCGATACAAACAATCCAAGTATCCACCAACCAGCGAACAGACAATGGACAGACAGACAAAACATACACGCTATGGCATACTATGCAGCCAGGAAAAGGAATGAAGTTCTGATTCACGCTACCAGATGGATGAACCTTGAAAACAGGACACCGGGTAAAAGAAGCCAGAAAAGAATAAATACTGAGCCTACTTATGGGAACTGTCTAGGATAGGGAAGTACACACAGACCAAAGCTCCTAGCCTGGGAGGAGGGCGAACAGGGGAGCTACTATCCAAGAGGATTGTGTTATTATTTAGGATGATGAAAAAATTTTGGAAGAAAGATAGTGAAAATGGTTGCATGTTGTTGTTGTGGTGGAGGTTATATGCCATGGGTAAAAATAATTAATAAGACTGAATTGTACACTGAAAAAGAATCAAAATGGCAAATTTTTAGGTCAAGTAGTAAGAAAAAAAAATTAAGACAGAAAAATGAACTAGCAGAACATTTTTCACAAAAGATTATCCCACTCTTTGTTAATCATTTTAACAAAGTGTTCCCAGAACAATTCTAAGAAAAAAGACCACTGATAAACCCTTTGAAATGGTGATGTCATTTCTAGGACTTTGATCTAAGAAAATAATCTAAATGCAAATAAAACTTCCTGCAATAACATGTTTGTTACATAATTATAATAATGAAAGAAACAGAGAAACAACCTCCTCATCCCTCGGTGAATGGCAAATTAATTTATGGCACATTCATCTATAATTAGGATATCATTTAAACAAATACAAAAATTTTAAACAAGGGAAAGTCAGGTCTTTTTAGGAAAAGGCTATGAAATTGTGTACATTATGATTTTAAATATCTACAAACATATGGGAAGGTAACTAGAAAGCCATTCCTATAGGGTGGAATATAAAGTTTATTTATTTCTCAGTTAGTGTTCAGTCAATCTTCTTTACCAAAACTATGATTCAAAAGCATCAGTTCCTGCATAGTCCTTATTCTCAGTCCAGCTTTCACAGGCACAGAAGGCAAATGAAAACAGCATGGCTTAGTGCTCCGAGTGACATGCAGGAATTACAGGCCATAAGTTAAAGTTCTAAAGAGCAAGGATGTCACTTCAGTAAAGAGTAAAACAGGCCTATCTCAAGGCATGGTATTTCCAACTGCTTCATTTGGATGAGAAAGTTGGACAATGAATATAAGGAAGACAGAGAACAAACCACTCCAAAAGACAATGGTTAACTCCCCAACCTAAATACTTCTCATAGCTTGGGTGGTACAAATGGTGAATGCAACTGGCTGCTGACCAACAAGTCAGAGGTTCCAGGCCACCCAGGCGCACCACAGAAGAGAGGTCTGCTGATCTCCATCCCCAAAATCAGCCACTGAAAACCTCAGGGAGCACAGTTCCATCTGGACGGCAGTCAGTGTGGGTAGGAGGGAGAGTGAGTTAGTGAGTGTGAGTCTGTGTGTGTGTGTGAGAGAGAGAGAGAGAGAGCGAGCGAGCACGAGCTGGCTAGCTGGATACGCATTCCTCTCCATGTGGCATGGGCTGAGTTGACTCACAAAGGCCTCACTCTGTGAGCCGGTGGGTGGTACCAATGCTTTGGTGATTCTTCACTTCCTTCTCTTTCCCCAGCAGTCTAGACCAGGCTTCAAGCATGGTCGTGGGGTACACAGAGGAAACACCCCAACAGACATCAGCCTCCAGGGCCAAACACTATCACTTCTGCTTGCATCACATTAACTAAGATCACAGTGACTCAAAGGGGTTGTTACCGATTGAACTCTGTCCCCAAAAAATATGTGTCAATTTGGCTAAGCCACGATTCTCCTCCACTTTGTGATCTGATGTAATTCTCCTGTGTGTCGTCAATCCTTGCCTCTATGAGGCTAATGAGGAAGGACAAGAGGAGATTACATAATAGAGGCAGGAAGTAATCCAGAGGATTTGATTGTATTTTTAACCAATCTCTTCTAAGACAGAAATGTAAACAGAGATCAGAGGGACCCAGAAAGAAGAGCTGGGAGCAGAGCACGCCCTTTGGACCTCAAGTTCCCGCTCTGGGGGCCTCTTACACGAGGCCAAGACACATGGAGACGTGCAAGGAATGGGAGGTACACGGATGCTGAGACACACCTTTCCCCCAGAACCAACACAGGGAGAAAGCCTGGAGCTGGTGCTCTCAAGTCAGGATTCCAACCTAAATTTCAAGATAGAGTAAGTATTCTGTTTGTTAAAGCCATCCACTGTGGAATTTCTCATGTAGCAGGAACAAGGTAAGCCGGACAGGATGGGCAGACTTAGAGTCCGATGGAGGAAAGGTCAGCCAGCTCGTGAGCACCAGGAGCCTCGGTCAGAGGGGTCAGCACTCAACAACCTGATGCCACACCCACACTCATCCTTTTCGAAGAGCTTTCACACACTTCAAACAGCCAGAAGCTCCAGAGCAGCCTCCAACTTACAGGAAGGTTCACCCAAAACCACACTGGGTGATCAGGACCTGGTCTGCAAGTGGATGAGACAAGTATCGTGAGATAGTCAGTCTCACCATCCTTGTCTCTAAGGAGCATCCTGGCTGCGCTCCCCCTAAGACACCTGTGTTTGTCTTTCAGCACTCCACAGAGTAGTCATTACTCTACCCCAGTACCCCAACACAAAGGCATCGACTCTTCTATCGTCCTTAGTCCACCATCCAACTTTCAAATACAAGCAAATAACTGAAAAGACCACGGCTTGAATCAGGTAGACCGGAGTCTAATCTCCTTGCTCTTCAGTACTCTGGAGGGCTCCCCAGCAGCAGATCTGTCTTTTTTTTTTGCTTGCTTTCAAACAGTGCTTTTTATTCTCTCATTCTGTCAGATCTGTCTTTTTATTTCTTGACTGCTGGTACCAAGGTGGTGACTGTGAATCCACCATGTAAGATTAAATCATTGACAACTTCAATCTTTTCTCCATCTGTCATGATTTTCCTCCCCATTGGCCCAGTGAGGACGTAAAGGAAATAGCCTATATTTTAACTGGGGTGGGGGCATGTGAGTTTCACATGTCAGCATTCACTGAACTCATTGAAAAAAATTCATCCAAAATCTAGCCATTTTCTTGAATGTAAAGTATTATTTTTAAAGCTAGGGGGTAGGAAAATCATCGCCTGCATGTAATGACGTTGGTGTTGCATTTAACAGCCCTATGAAAACTGCATAAAACAGAAATAGCGTTTGATTTTAAAAAGCCAGTACCAACAATGAATGAATGGAAATCCAAAATCTCTGTAAATGTTCATTAAAATTAATAAAATTTTTTT
>NW_006399830.1:6772224-6834942 GCF_000299155.1 Elephantulus edwardii | reverse complement strand
CCACCCTTCTGGTTTTCAAGGCTTTAAATCTTTATGGGGGACTGCCCCTCCCTCCCCCATAGAGCAGCTGGTGGATTCAAACCAATGAGCTCTGGTTAGCAATACACCCATACTACACTACACCAGCACAGGGCCTTTCAAAGCTTCACAGCGGAAGGTCACTTTAGAACTTTAACATCATCACTCTTCTCTGCTTACACAATGGCAGTCAACCACCCCCTGACAGATAACACTACACGTCGTTCACTGGCTGAGAAAACAACTGAAAATGCGTATGCTTCTACCAACATGGACTCAGACGCACAGACACAAGAGCTGATCGGAAGTCACCGGAGGTGGCTCTACTCCCTCAGCACCTCACAGCTCACTCAGGCCCGGCCCAGCACAGAGGCCCAGCGCCCCGCCCAACAACAGAACTCAACACGCCCCATGAGCTCCTGGAGGATTTATAAGAATGGCAAAAGCAAGTGGCATCACTAAGAAACTTGTTACACATGGCACAACACGGGCAAATCTAGAGGAAAGTATGCTGAGTGACATAAGTCAATCCCAATAGGACAAGTGTGGTATAAGGCCACTATTATAAAAAGCTAAGGAAATGTTTACACACAGAGAATCCTTCTCGGATGTTTATAAGGGATGGGACTGGATGGAGAGGAGCATTAAAATAAATAAACTGAGTGATGGGAAAGGCACATTACAACAAGGGCTAATGAGACATTGCAGCTAAATAAGTACATTAATCAACTATAATTACTTTTACAAAGAAAATGTATATGAATGGTTGGATGAAAAACTAACATGATATGTCAACTTCCGCTGAAAAAAAATGAGTTAATTTTTTTAAAAATATGTGGAGCCACAAAAGATGTGAGAAGCATGGAAGAAGGCAGGTCAGGGTCACTACCTCACTTCCATTTGTAACAAAGTAGCAGAGCTCACAGGAAGAATGCTCTGATTTCAGGAAGCATTTAATAGTTTCTCAGGCAGCCTCAAGTGATAAACCACAAATCAGCAGGCGTCTCTGCACAGAAAAGACTCGTGCCAGACCAATGAGGCAGAAGGAGACACCAGGTGGGATGAGGATGTAAGAGGATCCGGGTGGGATGAGGATGTAAGAGGATCAGGGGCTGCCAAGAACTCCCAGTCACAGTGTGATGATTAATGGAATAGTGTCAACCCAGATTACAATTACAGCACTGGTCTGTCCATTTGCTGTACAGGGGTAACTCGTGGTTGCTGTGATGCTAAACACTGTGACACTGATGTGCCAAATGCGATAATGGTCACCCAGGGTGGACAGCGTTTGGTGGAGCTCCCCAATTAAAACAAGCTTGGAAGCAGGAGTGGCATCCGCTTCCAGAATAGCTTGCCTCCAGAAACTCTATGAACAGTGCTCAGGTCTTTCGTTCATAGGGTCACTTTGAGCCGTCTACGACTTGATGGCACCTAACAACAACAACAGTGGCAACGTTACAGGGCTCCTGTCTTTTCTCGAAAGCACTGCTTAGTTACCTGAAGACAGGCTAGGATCCACCTGAAAAGCTGGTGTCAGATACAGATAATAAGCATTTGAAAGATCCCCAACAAACAAGGCGGAGGCAGCCAAAGACGTTCAACAAAGCACTTTGTTGAAAACAAACTTTAAAAAGGTGACCAGACAAGCTACAGTTGGGAGAACATTTTCAAGACAACAGGATGTCCTATAAAACTCACTCATTGCCTTTGATTCGGAAGCAACTCACAGCTGGCCCTCCCTCCGGGGGGTTTTTCAGGGGCTGTAAATCACACATGATGAGTCCGTCATCTTTGTCCCATGGAGCAACTGTTATCCAATAAATATTTACTATCTAAGAGTTCTACATCTTAACAACAGAAAGACCAACCCATTTTTTTTAAAGGGTACAGAACATGAACGGCAAGTTCACCACAAAGAGAAGTCTTAATGGCCAACAAGCCATGAGAGATGTTCAGTATCGCTAGTTACTAGCCATCAGGCTGATTCCAGCTCACAGGGGCTCTCACTGTGTGTTAATACGTAATCAGAGTCTCTGAGGAAGAGGAGATAAAGGGTAACAGAGAAGGTGTTTGAAGCAAAGCAGCTTGTTCTTTGGTAGGTGCGCTCAAGTCAAGCCCAGCTCACAGGAAGCCTTCAGGGCAGAGTTCAGCCCCGTAGGACCCCCTAGGCTGAGAATCTTCCCAGAAGCACATCGCAGGCCTTTCCCACACACAGCAAGGTGGGTACAAACCACCAAGCTTTTGGTGAGCAACAAAGTACTAAATCACTCCATAAAGGCTCCTTGTTTGAAGCAATAATGGCCAAAATTTGTCCAAATTTTCTTTTTAAAAAGTTTAATATATCCACAAGTACCAGAAACTCAAGTTCAAAAAGCATGAGAAAAAATAATACCAAAATTCTTTATTATTAAACTTCTCAAAACCAGTATTAAAGAAAGAAAATTTTAAGAGTAACTAGAGGTGGAAAAAGTGACAAAGGAACAGACAGGAGGCGGGGCACTGAGTTCTCAGCAGAAGCAGCAGCACAGGCGGGAGCCAGCAGAGAAGTGTCCTCAGAGCTGGCAAAGGGGAAAGGGTGTCCACCTGCAGTTCCACACCCAGCAAAGCACACCTTTCAAAACTGAAGCAGACATGGGATCCAGACTTCCTCGAGCCCCCGAGGCGGGGTGAGCCCTCAAAACTACTGCCCTGAGATCATCTGTACACCTTACACCAAAAATATTCTAAGGTCTTCTTAAAACCAAACAACTATTTCCTTTAATGAGTAAACAAAGTCTGTCTTTTATGTGTGTTGTGTTTTGTTTTTATATTCTGTACTTTTTATATACACTGTTTCTCTCATGTACATGGTTTCAGAAATCAAATTTTAAACACTGTGTTTTATACAATGAATTACTATTGATCTAGGATTTTATCCCCTTCATCTCATCGTCTCTCCATTGTTACTAATGTTGGGAACCACTGACTGAGGCTAGTATCACTGACAGTGACCCTGTGAACAGCAGATCTGACCTGTGTCCTGTCCTGTGTCCTTTCACAATCTCTAACACATATGAGCCCGTTGCTACACTCACTGAGTCAATCCATCTGCTTGACGTTGAAGTCCATCTTTTTTTAGGATGCTCTTTTATGAACTACATATAAAGGACAAAACTGATGAGAACCAGAAAGCGGTTATCTCGGAACCTTGGAAGACAGTCAGATTATGCTAACGAAGGAGGAGCAACTCAGAAAGCAGAGGGAAAAAAATAAAATAAATTTAAAAAAAGAAAGCAGAGTGAGAACAAAGACAGAGGGCTCCAAGGTCGTAATCGATGTCACTGAACCGACGCACAGACAAGGTGGAGAGCTGGTGATGTCTTACTATGCACATTCTCATCAGCAAAGTATTTTTTAAAAACAAAGTCTTTCTCAAAAATACAAAAGCTGGAATGAAATTAAATGAAAGAAACATAAGAGCTGAAAGAATGCATTACCAACAAACCCATCACACACACACACACCCCCTTTGGGTTGGCGTCACAACCCCTATGAATTACATCCCCAGCTCTTGACACAGAAATGGTAAAAGAAATCTTTTAGGCAGAAGGAAAAGATACCAGATAGAATATGGATCTCCACAAAGAAATGAAAAGCACCAAAATTATAACTATGTGGGTAAAGATTTCAGATTCTTCTAGAATGACTTAAGCATTTAATACCTAATTGGCTGCTTAAACAGATATAATAATAACGGAGTACAGGGTTTATAAATACTTAAAAGCAAAATGTCTTAACAACTGTGCACAAGTTGAGAGGAGAAAAACAGCAGTGTGTGACCGTGAGATTCTACGATGCGTCAAGTGCTGAACAACCCCTCGGAACCATGAAGCAGTGGAGAGATCCAGCACAGAACACGGTGCAATCACCCAACTGTGAGGGAGTCAGATGGTGAGTCACAAAGGCCAGCAAACAGAACCACCTGATAATTCAGGAAGTCTAAAAGAAGACTGAGGAACTGGGGGGTGGGGAACTCAAAGAACAGGGAGACAAACAGAAAACTACTGGCAGACGACTGAAGCCTATCAGAACCCAGAAGCCAACGCAGCCCTCAGACGGACCCCAACTCACAGAGACCTCGTGTGTGCTCCCTAACCTTCCTGGGGGATAGCACCCTGGGAAGGAAAAACACTACGGCCTCATCAACTCTGAGACCAGAAGAACCAGGGGATTCCCAGCTCTCATCACTGACGATTCTGACCAGGAACACAGCAGAGGTCTTAGATAGAAGGGCAGAGAAATGCAGAACAAAACTCAAAGCTTCTTTAAAAAGACCAGACTTAATAAGTGGGCTGTTAAGAGGCCAGAGGATACCCTGAGACTGTCATCCTCCGACAGCGTTAAACACAGCACAAAGAACATCGTGGACATCATCCTTTAGCCAAATCACAGACAGGCAGTGAGTACTGAGTTCTTTTTCAAAATCATCTGTGAAACTGAATCGTTAACATTTTCCCTAAACCAAAGATGAGATGGTCTGGGGGAGAGGTTGGCAGGGAAGCTAGATTAATAAAAGTGGAACAACCAGAAAGTAAGTACTAAGAATTCTGACACCTAGGGAAATGTGGAGCTCTGGGAGCAAAGTCCACTGGGAGACAGACTTCTCACCCAAGGCCACCCCTCTCTCTCTAGTGGCTGCATCGACCATTGGCTCCATGGAAGAAAGGTGGGCACTCCCCTCTCACACCACTTACAGCCCCCGACATCCCACTGGAGGGTCAGCTCTGAGTCGGAATCAGCTCAACACCAAACGGTTTATTACCCTACAAGCTATTTTGGCATTAGTAGTTTTCTCTTAACACAGAGTGACAGGAACATAAAGCAAACAGTCACAGTACTTCCCATTTGCACACTTGAGCTTCACTACTGCTAACGCCCGATGGACCAAGAAGACAGACGATTTCCAGGTGCAGGCAGCAGACACCTGGGAACTCCGTCCGTCACTGGACCAGGCGCTGAGCCAACGACACACAGGATGCTGCCGGCTGCCCATCTGTCCATCCTGACTCATGCTAACACCAGACGACAGGCTGATATGGTTACTGGAGCAGGCGGCTAGGTCGTTCCCTGGAGGAGCTGCTGGGTGGGCTCCAATAGCATCCTCTCACGAGCAGCCCAGTGCTTACCCAATGGGCCACCATGGACCCGTTTTCCTTCTCCTCTTGTTCGGGGTTGCTGAGCCAGCTTCCCTGACGGACCACAGAAAGGAGTGCTGCCATCCTCACAAGCCTCATCTATGCTCCCTTCATTAATGGAAGCCCTGGTGGTGTAATGTGTAATGTGTTGGGATGCTAACCCAAAGCCTGGCGGTTCGAATCCACCAGCCGGAGAAAGATGGGCAGTTACCCCCCATTCAGATGTACAGCCAAGGAAAGCGGAGGCCGGGTCATCAGAGTCTGAACTGGTTCGACTGCAGTGGGCTCGGTGTCAGCTTCGTCCTCACCGGCGTTGAGCTGGAATGAGTGAGGACGCTCACCTTGTTTAGTAAGAGCCTCCCGGAGCGCGGGCGTTATCATGGCTCTTCGCTCGCTGCCTTCTTTCCTCCAGGAGCTCTGGAGCACACCACTCTCCTCTGCCCACTGCGCCTCTTCTCCCTGGGTTGGAGGGAAACAAAAGAGAGGCAAAGTTGGTGACTCACAGTGAAAACAACACAGGCACACACTCCAGCCCAGCACACATCGCCTCGTGCAGGGGCCCCACCTTTTCAGCAGTCGAAGCTCAGGCAACTGCCTAACTCAGCTTGTTAGTAAGTTCTCAGACTCTCCAGTCCTGGCCTTACCAGCAGCCTGACCACTACGGCCGATGACCCTCTGTCTGGTCCGATGCCCAGCTGTCCAGCCCACGAAGGCCCCTCAGTAGACGTACAGCGATAACCTTCAGATCAAGGTGGAAGCACGAGTGGTTCCCTGTCTGAGCAGTGCGTCAGGCACATGCCTCTCACTACGAAGCCGGGGGCTGCGAGGCGCCTCCTGCTCATGGCACCCCCTTGTGTGTCGGAACAGCACTGAACGCCACAGGGCTTTCAGCACTTGGCTGGCGGTTTAATTCTTTCCAGAAATGGACTACCAGAGCTTTCTTCACTCCCAGGTCTCTCTGGTAGCACTCTGACCTCTAACCTTTCAGGTGACACCTGGGTACATTAGCCATCTGTACCGCCCAGAGGCTCCCAAACCCAACCCACTGCTGTGCAGTGCATTCTGTCTGAGTGACGCTCCAAGACACTGGGGAACTGCCTCCCGGGATTTCTGAGGTTGTGACCCTGTACAGGAGCAAACTGCCCTGTCTGTCTCCAAAGAGCAAGGTCTGAACTGCTGACATTTCATTTAGAAGCTTCATGCTTAACTCACTGTGCCACCCTATGCCTGCACCCCCCGCCCCCACCGCTGCAGAGTCGATCTGACATGTGCATCACCTTCCATCAGGATTCGGACACTGAGACACGGAAGGAACTGCCCTTCTTCCACCCATGCTGCAGGTGGTGGATTTGAACTGCTAACCTTTTAGTTAGTAACTGAGTGTAACACACTATAATTCCTACAGCAGGGGATCTCTGAAGGGGAGACAAGGGAAGGTCAATGAAAACCACCGGTTAATGGCTGATGGAGCTGCCACCCGAAATCAAGATTCATGACATTGTTCCATCTCCATTTAACACAAGATACTAAAAAAACATCTTTTTCCCCATTGAATATTTAATTTATATTCAGAATAGATATTTTAAATAATAATGAAATAATTTCACTCTTGGCTTTTTTTTTAATTCCATTCATTCATTGTTGCACCCTTCTCCCCGCCCACCCCACCCCCCACTCCCGTTTGCTCCTCTCCTTGAAAAGCAAAAGAAAAACTCCCTCATTGGTACACAATCCCTCCCCGCACCTCCCCCAACCACACCCCCAACCCCAAATATAATCCACTCTGCAACCCTCATTGCGTACTCCTACGATAAACATAACGCCCTAAAAATACAATACTTTTTAAAAAAACGTGCATCAGTGAAATTGAAGGCTAATTTTCCTGCCTTCTCCACTACTTCGCGAACTCTTTCTGAAATGGAGTCTCTGAAAAAGCACTCTGAAGTCACGCGTATCACATGAGAAAGCAGGCCCACACTGAGTCCTGCCCTGAACGTCTGCTTTCCAAGTGACTAAACGGAGTGGAAACGCACAGCCTTGTGGACAAGCTGGGCTGCTGCTGATAAAGTCCTGCCCGCACACGCGCCAGACGGAACAGAGAAAAATCATACACAGACATCAATCATCTGCTCTTTATTACAGAGGTAATGAGTTCAATGCTTGGCATTGTAGGGAAGAAATAAAAAGAAGGTTCCAGTCACTGCTCTGCTCAAGTATTTAAAAATGAAAGAAACGTCTGACTTTCCCCCTCCTTTTTCAATCAATTTCAAGTCAGAAGGAGCCCTGGTGCCACAGTGGATTAAGCACTGGTCTGCTAACCCAAACACCACTGTGCTTGACCACCCAGTCTGCAGGAAAAGACATGTCTGTCTGGTTCTGGAAGGTCAAGCTCACTGCCATGCAGCCTACTCAGACCCTCCATCGGTTTTCCAAGGCAACAAATCTTAATGAGAAGAGACCGTCACATCTTCCCCCAGCAGAGCTGCTGGTGGGTTCAAACCACCAACCCTTCAGTTAGCTGCCCTTCTCCTAATACCCTGCACCACCCAGTTCCATGTGCAAAGCTTCAGAGCTGTGGAAACCTGGGCAGTTCTGCTCCATCCTCCAGGGTTGCCGTGAGCTGGATTCAATTCAGTGACAGTGGGCCTGGTCTCTGGGGTTGTTGTTTGTTGTTCTTACATGCTGTCGAGTCACCTGCGACTCTCAGTGACCCTAGGTACGACAGCCCTAAACGTTGACCTATCCTGTGCCAATCTCACCATCTCCGACACACCTACCCCCATTAACCCAGTCACTGACTCGATCCATCTCATCGAAGGTCTTCCTCTCCTGCACTGTCCCTCCACCCTCCCAAGCATGACATCCCTCTCCAAGGACTGGTTTCTCCGTGCAACATGTCCAAGGTATGTCAGACGAAGCTTCAGAATCCTCGCCTCTAAGGAGCAGCCCAGCTTCACCCTCTCCAGGACGAACCTGTTTGTTTTCTTAGTTCGTTGTCCACGGTACATTCAATACTCTTCTCCAGCACCACAGCTCAAAGGCAACAATTCTCTTTCTATCACCCCAGTCATTGTCCAACTCTCTGATTCATAACAAGTGACTGCAAAGACCATGACCTGTATCAGGCACACCTTAGTCTCCAGATTGACATCTTTGCACTTCAGCACTTTAGAGAGGTTGCTGGGGTTACTTCCTACCACAAAGTGAAGATGTGAGCTGGGAAGCAAAAGAGAGTTTCAGGGAGAAGCCCAATGAACCACCCTGGGATCTGCGGCCGTTTCAGTATCAGTCTCTGAATTGATGTACATCTAATTCCCTTGTCTCCTCTCCTAATTAAGAAGACCTCAGTTGCCACAGAGCATCATGTGCATGCATGAGTGTACCCCACAGGACAGGCGAGGAAGCCCGGCAGTGCAGTGGTAAGCACCCAGAAGCATCATCTGCATGCCTCAGTTTACCCACAGGATATTCAAGGACCCCTGCTAGTGCAGTGGTTAAGCACTCAGCTGCTAGGACCAACGATGGCAGGCCAAATCCATCAGCAACTCTGAGCAAGAAACGCCTGGCAATCTACCTGCAGGAAGACCACCATCCAGGAGACGCCACGGCCCTGTCACATGACTGTGAGTCAGAATCACCTCGCCAGCATGCAGCCACACTGCCACCATCAAAACCAAACACAACCAACCACAATGGGGTCAGACTCACGGCAGCCCTGTGGGACAGACAGAGAGCTGGCCCGTCAGGTTTCTGGCCGTAAATCTGAACAGGGGGAGAATGCCCATCTTTTTCCTGCAGACAGGTTGGTGGGTGCAACCAGTCATTAGCAGTGCAATACTTAACCCATTATATTACTAGGGATCTTTCAACAACAGACACATGGCTGGGCCCCATCTGAATGCCGGCCCCTCAGCCTGGCCCAGCCCCAGCCCCAGCCCCGCCTGCTGTGTTAAACAGCATGTCCGGCCCCTCAAGAACACCACCCATGCGAGGGCTGGCCCTGGACGCCGTCCTGTCCATCATCATAAAACGCCCCAGAGTCCATCACTAAGTCACAAGGCACAGAGAGAGTCGGGCTCTGACGAAAGGTCCAGAGGGCCCAGGACAAAGTGACCTTCACTGTCCCTTCCCTCCAGGCAGCTGGTCCTATCTCCTCTAGGCAGGAGCAACTTCATTTCCTGAAGAAAGATAAAGCCACATTCAAATTCTAATCTCCTGGGTGCAGACAGCTGTCTACCAGCATATAACAACACAACCACCATTGAAGACATATGTATTTTTCCAGTCGTTCAGGACAGTCACAAGACCATGACCCCTGGGGGTGCAAGCTGTTTGTCATCAGCAGTGCTCCTGTTTAAACCCAGCCAGCAGCAAGGCGGAAGAAAGCCCTGGTGACCTGCTTTGGGAACTACTGCAGCCAAGGAAACAAAATCGGTGTGAGTCTTCTGGGAAGTGGCACCAGTTTTCTTTACTTAATAAGGTATTTCACTGCCACAGCCTCACCCCAGGAACCTGCAAACCTGCTGCACTGTCAGCCTCGCCCTGGAAACCACTGGCCCGCTCCAATCCTGCCTGGGATGAAGGACGAGGTGACAGTGTGATGTGCTCTCTAACAAACAAGCTGTTCATCACCAAAGCATACATTCTCCTGAAAAACGGCGCTCCTGTTAGCCTGGCTACATTGTTTGTGCAGGTCTGTTTGTTTTATTGATCCACATTTACTATCTGCCTTCTCAACTCATGCAGAAAGAAGCCTGGATACCGACGCTTGAGGTTGTTGAGAGACCATATTCATGAAGGTTCCCAAATGAACAAACGCCTCTCAACTAGTAGGAAGCTATATTTGAAACCCACTGCTGTTCAGCCAGGGAGCTCTGGTGGCCCAGTGGGTAAGGAGCTGCGCCATCCACCCAAAGGCAGGCAGTTAGAATCCACCAGCATCTCACAGGGATAAAGACAGGCAATCTCCTGAGCTTACAGGCCTGGAAACCCAGTGGTGGACCTGAGTCAGTTTTGATTCAACGGCATTGAGTGTTGAGTTTTCAGTGGTGCTAACGGCTCAGTGTTCAGCCACTAACAGAATGGTTAGCAGTTCAAACCCACCAGAGGCTCCCGAGGAGAAAACCCTGGGAATCTGATTCCATGAAGATTACAGCCTAGTCAATCCAACGGTAGTTCTACTCCGTCACGTGGGTCACTATAGAGTCAAAATCAACTTGATGGCACCTAACACTGAGAGCTCAATTTGTCAACTGTAAAATGTAGAAGGCATGTGTAGAAACCAGGGTGTAAAGTCACCAGTGCACAGACCCCCATCTCTCCCCACGCCACGGTCAATGGTGGTGATACTGCCTCTTGCCAACCCTACAGGACAGAGCGGAGCTGTCCCAGAGGTCTGCACAGCGGTAATCTTTACAGAAGCAGATGGCCCCATCCTTTCTCCATGGAGAGGATGGTGGGTTCAAACCGTCAACCTCACCATGAGAGCTTCGTGCACTGCAGCACCAGAGCTCCTTCTCCGTAGAACTGCCGACATTCTCAAACATACGGATAAAGAGCTGTCAAGCGGCTTGACGGGGTCTGATTGAAGGAAACAATTCCTGCACTCACTGCTCGGTGTCCCCACAACACAGGCCGTGGGCAAGTCACAGGGAGTCTCGGGAAGAAGGGACGCCCTTGCATTTCTCCAAAAGACTCCAACCCAAGACACAGTCCTAGAAGGAGAACTTGTCCCATGGTTGTTTAAGGAACAGGAGCCACATGAGGGTGCCCGAGTCTGACCTCTGCTCCCTCCATTAAGGGGAACGTTCCCCATCAATGATATCCACAGCACCACACACACAGCTCCACGGTCAGCCATGCTGCCCCACATGCTCCGCCACCGATTTCAATCAATCACTGGGTCCAGTGTTCACTCACAGAGTTTACTCATAGCTGTGGGGTTTATTAGTGAAATAGGCTGGGGAGTAGGGGAGGCAAAGAATATCACACAGTGCAAAGGTTTAGTCTCAATTAACAGCAAGACACGACTCCTCAGTCAGTGAACGACAGCTTCTCAGCCAACCAGTGAGTCTCGGGCTCAGTTCAGCAGCACAAGTGCAGAAGCCTCTGGTTTCCTCAGTCACCCAGCAAACTTCATCTCAGAGCAGTCACGAGTCAGCTTTTCCTTCAATAACCAGTGAGTAAAACCTTCAACTGTGGCTCCATCTCCAGGCTCCCCTGGTAACACCTTGCCACAGTCTCTTCACCCTCTCTCCATCACCATTTTTTCAGAGTGTGGAAAGTGCTCTTTTAAACTGGTCCTAGGCTGTTGATGATCTGCAAGCCTGTAATTAAGGGAGCTGTAGGTCACACCCCCCACTGAGGGCTAAAGCAATGGCTAGAAAAGCCAATTTTCAAGGGTTCTGACACCCCAATGGTTGTCCACAATAGTCCTATGTAAGTCTCTAATCAGATCTAGAATGAAGTCTTTTGTCATTTAAATAGCTGGCAAATGGAAATAACCGAAATGTTCCTCTGGTGAGGAATTAGCTGGCATTTGCCATTTCTTTCTAAAACCAACGATGGTGCCATTATAGCATGCGTGTTTCCAGAGCAGGTCGTGGGGTGTCTCTGGCAAAGTCAGGAGACGACTGCAGGAGAATAAGAAAAGGTGGCAGCCAAGCACAACAGACAGGAAGAACCTGAGAGTCCCGGGCCCTTCGTGACTCCTTATTCCTGTCCCTTCCGGGGTCCATGCATCCCCTGGGAGGCACCACAGGGGAGGCACCCAGAACAAAGGGCTCTGGGCTTGAACTCAGTCTTAATCCGTTTAACCGGGCTCAGCCTGTCTCCTGTCCTGTAAGATGAGAAAACAGAGAAAGCAATGCTGTTGCTATGTCCCACTGAGTTGGAACGACCTCCTAACTGACCCTCTGACGGGCTTCAGAGGTAGAGAGTCACACAGAAGGAGGCTGTTCTTTCTCTGCAGAGCAGCTGGGAGAGTCAAACCGTGTGCCTTTGGGTTGGCAGCACAATTCCTTGCCACTGAACCACCAGAGCTCACAGGAGAGTACAACAGTGCAGACATTCCAGAGCTGAGGTAAAGGCTGGTAGGAGCCCTGGCGGCAGAGCCATGAAAACGCTTGGCTGCTAAATTCAAAGTTGGCAGCTGGAACCCACCAGCCACTCTGCAAGAGACAGACAAAGCAGCCCGCGTCCATACAGAGGCGCCTCCTGGGAAAACTCAGCTGGCCGCTCTTCTCTGTCCACACAGCGGCCATGCCTCGGAATGGACTTGATGTCATCGGCGGGTTACGCCTGGACCTTCCACTGACACTGTCCCCACACCAGCCCGCACCTCCATTCAGTCCATGTTCAGGACAAAGCTTCCCCCATCACACGGCATCAGGAGCCCCTCGGGGCCCTGCTGTAATTCCCAGTTTCTCAAGACGGTCCCAGGAGTCCTTATAGGGTGCAGTCAACACAGTCAGCCGCTAACTGAAAGGATGGCAGTTCAAGATAACTCACAGGTGCCTCGGAAGAAAGGCCTGGCAATCTACACCTGGAGAAAAGTCCTGTCAGTCCATCTCCTCAAGGGGCTCCCTCTCTTGGGCATCAGTCCCAGTCTTCAAAACCTCCGGCCCTGTAACGACTGCTCTACTACAGAGGGAAGGAGGCACACACCATGGTGGAATCGTGGTTGGGACCAATCGACCCCACTAGAACACAGTCTAGATACTAACAGCGCGATCAGCACTCAGCCGCTGGCAGGAAGGTTGGCAGTTTGAACCCAACCGCAACTCTGCTGGAGAAGAGACTTGTCGAGATGCCCACATAAAGGTGGCAGCCTCAGAAACCACATCAGGCAATTCTGCTCAACCCTACAGTCCTCAGTCAGAATCCACACGCAGCACACAACAGTAACACAACCATTATAAGCAACAACTACATACAGAAAAATAAAGGTTTAACACTGACAGCTTGACTCCATAGGAACCGTGTAACACAGTGACTCTCAACATCCACCACTTTACTGATAAGAAAACTCAAGCAGAATTAAATAACTTGCCCACAGAGAGCTCATTTTTTCAACTAGGCCCCATCTAGGTTAAAAAACCCAAGTCCTTGTCATCAGATCAATTCTAACTTAGAGCAGCTGCGCAGGACAGAGCAGAAGAGCCCCGCTGTCCCCCCAGGACTTCCAAGGCCATAATCTTTACAGAGACCTCACATATCACAGCCCACAGAGCACGGTTAGCCCAAAGGCCTCTGGGGGCCTGGTGGTAAGAGGCTGCTCTGCAATCCCAAAGGCACGCGGTTCTAATCCACCAGCTGCTCTCCACAGGAGA
Organism: Elephantulus edwardii; assembly: GCF_000299155.1. Lineage (NCBI taxonomy): Eukaryota > Metazoa > Chordata > Mammalia > Macroscelidea > Macroscelididae > Elephantulus > Elephantulus edwardii. The sequence goes on along the minus strand of NW_006399830.1, from coordinate 6,821,420 downwards.
AGGACGGGCAATCTCCTCCCATGGAATTTACTGCCTCTAAAAACCCTCTGGAGGCTCAGCCTTGTGTCGGTTCTCACTCAACAGCACACAACAACCTAATGGCCAGGCCTGTCTGGTGGTTCAAATCCACCAGCTGCTATCTGAGAGAAAGACGGAAGAGATTATAACGTCAGAAACCCACGGGAGAGTCAGCCGCCAGTCGACTCTGACTCAATGGCAAAGTGGCTGGTGGGTTCAAACTGTCAACCTTAGTGTTACCAGCTGGGTGCTACCAGGGCTCCTTCTAGTTCATGCTGAACAGAAAAGTCAGCGCTGTCGAGGTGATCGTGACACAGAGTGCCCCTGCCAGAGAGGGTCAAGTTCCCCCGCTGGGTTCCCGTGGCCGTCAATCTTTACAGAAGCAGACTGGCACATGTTTCTACACAGAACGGCTGGTGGGTTTGAACCACTGGCCTTCCAACTGGCAGGTGGGTTTATGAACCACTGACCCACCACAGCTCCTCCCAGCCATGAAACCCACTGCTGTGGAGACGGAGTGAACCCACAGCTCGGCCAGCAGCAGGTTCCAGAGGCTGTAAATCCCCTAGGAGGGGACGCTCCCCTTCCCCCCACGAAGCGGCTGGCGGACCAGAACCAGCCCGGAGTGAGCCAGTGGGACTCCCCGTGGACTAGGACACCGGAGCGCCCTCCCTGCACACCAGCACTGCTCACGAGGCCCTGCTCTGCGAGCACCGGTCCAGTTCTAGAACTGACGCTCTCGTGGCCTGCCTCGCTCCGCAGGAACAAGGGAGCTGCCGCAGAGTGACAGCTATCACACAATCGGGCGGGCAGCAGCTCGGGGACAATGTCAGCATCAGATGACAAAGGAGCAGTGAGGACTCCCGTCCCCGAGCCTGACAGATACACCTGATGCAGAATGAACACAGCTGACATCGCTGGAGGCTCTGCCGTAACCTGTAACCTAACAATGACGAGAACAAAACTCAGGGCCGTGTTTGCTCACGTTGTACCGTGTTGAGTTGGCATTGCACAGAAATTAACAGCCATATTGGTCTAGAAATGTTGAATTTTTTTTTCCATTTGTACAGGGGTAATGCACTGTATTAAATATGTAAGGTCTTATCTACATGGGTTTGATTACAGAAACTAATAAAGTATTCTCTAAATAATGAAAAAAAAATAAATAAATAAAGGGGGAAAGACACATCCTTTTCTCACAAGATCTGATGATCTGGTAAGAAATTACATGAGACCTTCAGAGGTAACTGAATTATCACAAGCCAGCCGCTTCATGTTCAAGAAGGCCAAAAATTATTTCCTTTCAAAACCTAATTTACATGGATGTCCAAAATTGTGCTCCGTGCTTTTCTACAGCGCCCTCTAGCGGCCCATAACGAGGAAAAGCGAAGAAATCCATTGATCTTCCTACAAATCGCCTTGAACTTGTCGGAGCAGTAGATTAAGCATTTGGGGTGCTAAGTGAAAGACTAGATGTCTGAATCCACCAGATACCCTGCAAGAAAAGATGCCACAGTGTGCTTTTTTTTTTTTTTTAGAATTTTTTTTTTTAATTTTATTATTTTTGTGTGCGTGTACTGTCAAATCAGATCTGACTGGTACAGGAGGAGACTGTCCCTCCTTCCCCGGCAGAGCACCTGGTGGATTCGAACCGTGCGGCTCTGGGATTGTAGTTGCAGCTCTTTGCCACTAGGCCACCAGAGCTCCCCTGCCACAGTGTGCTTTATGAAGATTACAGACTCAAGAGACCACAATGTATAGTAAGGAGCATATGAAACAATGTGAATAAAGGAATATGGGAAACACAATGCCTATGAAGAAACAAAATGTATACAAATTCTGTATGCAAACCAATATAAAATAAAAGCATACTTCAAGACAAAACAAAGATTACAGCCTTGGAAGCCTTAAGGGGCATTTCTTTGTTCTCTGCTCTGCAGGGTCCCTGGGAGCCTGGTTAATTCAGTAGCTAGCTGTCTTTTTTCTTTCCACTCCGAATATAGCTTAAAATACCATATCTTGTCCTGGGAAACACGCAGCCATCTATGCAAAGATACGCTTTCTCATGAATTATTGGACAGAATCCCAGTCACTGGCATCTATCTCAAGACATTTTTACAAATGAAGATTATTTGAATATTTCCTTAAGAGCCACTGCTTCACAGAATGTCTCACTTACTGAACCGGTCTCAGTTTCCTTGATTAAGGAGTCTTGGTGGTGCAGTGGTTCAAAAACTGGGATGCTAATCAAGAGGCTTGTAGTTCAAACCCACCAGCTGTTTAGCAGGAGAAAGATGAGGCCGCCTCCCCCTGTAAAGGTGGGCGGCCTGAGAAACCGCCCGGCAGCTCCACTCCAGGCCTGGGTACTATGAGGTGGAACCGACTTGAAGGCCGTGGGGTTTCCCGAAGATTCAGACTGAACATGTGTGACACACACTGCACACATGTGTACACTTTTTACTATACCACGGCAAAACCCCAAAGCCAGCCCACCGCCACCAGGTCGTTTCCAGATCACAGAGCCCTCCAGTGGGTTTCTATGGCTGTATAATCATGAACCATTAGTAAGAAAGACAAATCAAACAACATTAGCGTACACGCATGCATACGCGCATGCACGTGTGCACACACGTTATTGTTAGGTACCATCGAGTCAAGCCTATGAACAATAGATCTGAGCCCTGCCTACCCTGACCACTGTCACCACCTCCGCCACACTCGACCTCAGTGTGACAGTCACTCTGTCAGCCCATCTCGCTGAGGGTCCTCCTTTTTCGCTGTCCGTCTGCCATTCCCAGCATGATGTCTCTCCCCCAGGACTGGTTCACCCAACAAGCCCAAGTAAGAGAGACAAAGTCGCACTGTACACACATATACACCCAAACACAGGAAAGTTCCACTGGCTCTGCTTCTCTAGAGAACAGCCGCTCCAGTGGCCGGACAGTCATTACGGAACACTAGATGTTAGCCCCCTTTGTGCCCAGACGTCGGTACCTTCCGCTTCTTCACACGGCCCACGATGCTGCCGAGATCTTCAACGTCAACGACGGCATCCAGGCCTCGCTCGTCCTCACTGCTGCTCTCCAGCGCCTCCTCCTGGAACAGAGAGGCCTCGGTCACACTCTTAGCAGACGCCAGAGAGTTTCCTGCGCTCCCTCCCACGGGCGCCTTCTAACTTATTCACAAAAGGCCCAACCTCGAGCACAGCAGTCTTCTCAACCCTCCTTCCCCAGGCGGCCACAGCCTGCTCACTGAGAGGAAGTCAGAGAGAGGATGGCGAGCCTCCCTCCATCCTCACGACAGTGAAGGGTCAGGAGAAGGACAAGGAGGTGGACAGGGGACGAGCTGTCATCGTGGGACAGTCACAGTGTGCTCAGCACCAAGTGTCCTGATCCACTCGCTCCACACTCCCTCACCAGACTGAAGAGGCAGACATGGTCAGCACAGGAGCCCAGGAGCTGCGTGGCACGGCGATTAAATCCTCACCCGCCAACAAAAAGGTCAGCTGTTTGACGCCACCATCCCATCCACAGAAGGAAGGTGTAGGAGACAGTCCGCTTCTGTGAAGATTTACAGCCCTGGACCCCCTGCAGGCTGCTCAGCCTGCTCAAGCAGGTTTGCTCAGGAATCGACTCACCGCTGCCCTTTTTACGTTTGGATACATCTTACAGATGAGGACTAGGGCTAGAGACGCTCAAACAGCACAGAGGAGACGGCAAGTCCAAACAGGGCCTTCCTGAGAAGCTGAGGCGGCGAAGGGCACAGCCGGCCCCAAGCTGTTCACTGTACATAACGGGCACTCACTGGTAAGGTGGGGTAACACTAACGGCAAAAGAAATGCCGGCACTAAGCTTCAGAACACAGCACCAAACAGAACAGGCGCCACCACGTCCACTCCCCGCAGAGCCGCACTGCACACTCACTGACTCCAGCGGCCGACTGTGCACGTGCAGATGGCCAGACATTTCCTTCCAGACATCTCTGGGTGGCCGTGAACCTCTAACCCTTCAGGGAACAGTAAGGGCACAAATCCTCTGCACCGGCCCTGAGGGCTGGAGAACAGCTTATGAGAAAACAAAGCGACTGCCAGCGAGCTGAAGCCGACACACAGCGGCCTACAGGACAAAGGCGGGCACTCCACCGGGCACGAAACGGCCGCTGTGTCCTTCTCCCGTGGAGCAGGTGGTGGGTCTGAACTGAGGACCTTCCAGTTTCCAGCCAGAGCGCTTAGCCTCCGCACCACCAGGGCTCCCAGAATATAGGACAGGAAGCCATATACAGTGCTCACAGATCAGAACAGCACCCCCAGAGGCTAGTCCTGGCCCTGCCCAGGTGGTACTTGGCTGAAGCCAAGGCTGTAACCATGAGAGAGGCGCTGGGCTGTGCGGGAGCCGGCTCACCGGGGGAAGGAGGGGGCCTTCTGCTGCCAGTAAATGAGCGGACTTCTCGGCCTGACACCCGGACGACGGGCCATGAGCAGGTCCATGGAGGTGCCCTCACAGGTCCCTCAGCTGGGCTTCAACAGAAAATCCCTGCCAGCTAAGCACCTCCCAACCTCGTACACATCCAGAACAAAGATGAGAACCCCTCCAGAAACGTCGTTTCCCCCCCATGGCCCAACTCTCAGCCAAATTCCCAGGCAGACCTGCACGGTGACCACCACCACAGGGAGGGGCACACTCCTTAAACTATCAATCAGAAGGGACCAAAGCGCAGCGTCTGCACAGGGAGAGGCTGAGGGGCTAATGACAGTGCTTAAGTGAGATGGGATCAGGAGAGGTGTTAGAAGACACGCCACCGGGGAAGGTGGGAGAAGAGCGGCAGGAAGCAGCCACACCATCCGGCCTGACTCCAAAGGCCCCGAAGTAATGGTTTCTCAGGACAGAGGTCAAATTCAATGTCTCCACCGAGGACAGGGAGCAGGAAGGAGGAGGGCCACTGACCTCGGTGCCTCTGGGGGGTGAGTCCTGCCGCTGCTCTGAGCAGTGCTGGCCGGGAGCACAGCGCCCCTTCTTGGAGTCCCCGTCGGCCGGTTTCTTCTCCCCCCGCCGGAGCTCCTGGAGCCGGGCGAGGAGCCGTGTCCTCCACGCACCGAAGTCGGCCTCGATGCTGCCATGCCTGCTCCTGACCACGTCGCAGTCCCCCTCCCCTCGGGCCAGCACACGATGGGCACCGAGCTGCCAAAGCCACTTGTCCACATTTTTGCCAACCTGTAAGCAGAGGAGACAAAGCACAGTGTGTCACATCAAAGGGTCCCGTCTGTCCCTGCACAAGCCTGGGGTGCCGAGGAGGGAGGCGGTACAGGGACCCTGCTCAACGCAAAGGGCTCCCAGGCGCCACTCGACCAGAGGGATGTCGGTCACACGCTTTCTAAGGTTTTCCTAAACAAAGGGCTTGAAAACCATTGCTCTCACAGTTAAGTTCAAAACCACAATGAAGTGCATTTAATAACAGCATGTCTATGGAAACAATGAAGGTAGATTCCTGATGTGCTTCAGGGCCACAAAGAACAACTGCGCTGAGGTTCTGGGTTATCAAGAAGCACAGCTCTCTCTCTCTCATCCCTTGTTCCCTTGAAACAGGAAGAGCACACTAATGAAAGCACGGGAAGCATTTCAGGACAAGTCTCCCCACCTTCACCAGGGCTCACAGTGGCCCAGGCCCAGACCTGAATCTCAACTCAGTGCTGTCAAGCTGGTTCCAACTCTGAGCTAGTGACCCCCCCATGGGGTTCCCACAGCTGTGAACTGTTAACAGCAGGCAGCCCTTCTTGTTCTCAAAAAAGCTCAGAGCCAGCAAGCTGGAGCCAAACCATGGCTGATCCACCAGAGGGCTCTCCTCACACAGGAGGGGCCTGCCCGTCCTTCCACGGCAGAGCTGGTGGTGGAGACCTGATTAAGTGCGGTCTTTGGATTAGCAGGCAAACTTCCTGCAGACACCTCACCAGAGCTCCCTGAACCTCTAGATGTTGTTATTGTGTATCACCAGGTCAATTCACAACCGACCCTCCGGTGGGTTTTCAGAGACAGTCAACTGCACAGGAAGTTGCCTATCTTTCTCCCACGATGCAACTGGTGGATTTAAACTGTGTGCCTTGGAGTTGGCAGCACAACTCCTCACCACTATGCTACCAGAGCTACCCAGGGCTCAGGTCTACTGCCGTCAAGTCGGTTCTGTCTCCTTGGGACCCTGCAGGACAGAGGACAACAGCCGCTCACGGTTCCCAAGGCCGTGGTCTTCTTTACTTTTTTTTTTCAAAATTGTATAACAGTTTATTGGTTACAATAAAAATAATCAATTCACTTGAACAGGAGATAATAAATCAAAAAAGTAAATGCTTGCTAATCATCAGAAAATCTGTGGCCACTGGAACTATCCCACAGAAACCCAAAATCACTCAGGGGCCAAACCAGAAAGATGATACGTCCTCTTATGAATCCACATGGAAACAGGCCCATAGAACCTAGAATCTGTAGAATTCTGAAGATTCTCACCTTCTAACCACAAATGACCCACTGGCACAGAATTATAGCTTTTCAAGAAATCTGATGAACTATTGACGAGTGTTTTGTCTCCTTCCAAACCAATTACTCTTTACAAATACTTGATTTTGGGTCACTTGAAAGTTTTGCGATCACAACGTCACCTCTTTGAATATAGTAGGAATGCCGACTTACAAAAAAAAAAAAGAATACCGACTTAAGATTTTCTGCAAAGACAATATCTGACTTTTGAACTGCGGGCTCCACTGATGGTCCAGAACGCGTGATAACGCCACCCACGTATCCAAATGCACAATGAGCTGTACAGCCGTACTGGACAGGACAGCCGACACGTGGGAACGTCTTTCCCAGAACAGCACAGTGCTACACAGACTCTCCCACCACCGGCCAGAGGTCTGCTCTACACACACTCAACTGTTCAGTCTGCAAGGCCTCCAGAAAAAACACTTACGGGTTGTGCCAAAGAGTATCTTAAAGATCCAGGTTCCAGGAGTCCTGGGACCCCAAAGGCCTCGTTCGACCCTCACCCATGACGCCGGCGGGCCTTTCTGCTTTCACCAAGATCCCAGCCAAGAAAGAGTCAGCATCAATGCCATGGTGGGTGGGGTGTTTGTAGATAGTTTTTTTTAAATTAAGGCTTTATGACAACAATGCAGCACACACTCACCCTGTTGAAGTGGCTCGTGCAGACACACACTCACCTTGTTGAATTAACTTGTGCAGACACACACTCACCTTGTTGAAATAGCTCATGTAGACACACACTCACCTTGTTGAAGTTGTTGAAGTGACTCGTGCAGGCACACACCCACCTTGTGAAGTGGCTCGTGTAGACACACACTCACCTTGTTGAATTAACTTGTGCAGACACACACTCACCTTGTTGTTGAAGTTGTTGAAATGACTCTGCAGCACACACTTACCTTGCTGAAATGACTCATGTAGACACACACTCACCTTGTGAAGTGACTCGTGCAGACACACACTCACCTTGAAGTGACTCGTGTAGACACACACTCACCTTGTTGAAATAGCTCATGTAGACACACACTTACCTTGTTGAAGTTGTTGAAGTGACTTGTGCAGATACACACTCACCTTGTTGAAGTGGTTCGTGTAGGCAGAATTTCCCAGGCCAAACACCGCGTATCTCATCCCCTTCAGATAGGTTCTACCAAATCGAAAGTCAGTGGCCGCCTCCTCCAACCACTTGCAGAACCACTCGGCGCTTTCGGGCGGCTGCCCATCGGTGTACGTGGCGACCAGGAAGGCACAGACGCTTCTACCAGTGGCCTATGCAAGAAAGGCACTATGTCAGAAGGATGTGTGAAATCACATTATTTAATTGAGAAAAAAAATCATTAACTGAAACAACATTCATATCACACCAAGAACATCTCAGGACATAAACGTGACCTGTTTTCAAAAGGGAAAGAAAGGCAGCCAGGCCATCTAACACGAGGGAATCATCACAACCCTTGGTCCCAGCCACTGTCCTGCCATAAATCTCATCATCCCTGACTGGAAACAAAAATGCCAACATACACCAAGTTCTCTGAAAAGTAATTCAACCAAACCACCATCACCTGCACCTAGCATATCCCAATCCTGCTGGCTGTCGTCCATGTGCAGAGCCTGTGACATTTCTGAAGCCAACTGCCTACCTTCTGAGGAACCTCTGAGCGGATCTGAACCACCAACCTTTACTAGCTAATAGCTAAGTGTTGAAACATGCGTGCGGCCCAGGCACTGCTCAGTCCTGCCAGACCTCGTGTCTCATCTGCTTGAATGCATCTCAACAGCCCCAAGTCATGATTTCAGTTACAAGGAACCTTACTAATACAAAGTCTCAAAATTTAACTAATTGCTCATATATCATTAAGAGCAGATCCAAGCTCACTTGGGACTCCAATGTATTTTCTTGTATGAAAGAGACAGAATTACAGCCAGTTTATCCTCCAAAAAAGGGCCAACGAACTATATAAGCTGTGCATCAAATCTAGATGGTTGCTTGGTTTTGTAAATAAAGTTTTATTGAGCCACAGAGTTGTTGACACACTATCTATGGCTGTTTTCAGGTCCCTGCGTGGTATGGGCTGGTTTTTGATCAGTTACTAATGGCCAGTGGTTTGAACCCCCCTCTGGCAATCTGCTTCGATGAAGATGTATGGAGCAGTTCTGGTGGGGAATGTATTTTTATGCAAATAACATACACATTACATGGTCGGTTTCCTTGAAAGCACAGTAATACAGTGAGGTGTAGCTGACCTACTGACGTGATGGTAGCAGCTTTGGGGTTTTTTGGCTCTAGGTAAGCAGTCCCATAACCACAGAGCCGATGGTGTTTACTCTGGCCCTTCACAGGAAGTATTAGCCCTGCTCTAAGGGCCTCTCCGAGCGGAGCTGCATCAGATTCTGGGAGGCTCGGGAAAGCACAGTCCCACCTCCAGTGTTTCTGGTTCCCTAGGGTTTGGGCTTTGGAAGCTGCGTTTGTAACAAGCTCCCCAGGAAACACTGATACTACTTGGTCAGGGACCAGACTTTGAGCACCACTGACGTGCAGCAAACGCCCCTGGGTGGGCCTGACTCAGAGACGGGAGGGCATTTTTCAAGTGAAGAAATTAAACCCTTAGAAAAGCAAAGCATTGAGATCAGACAGCTAAAGAGAGAGTGTTCGAGCCCCCAAACCCAAAAGGTGGCCCCCACCCTGCAGGTTCCCATGCACACACACTGCCATTGATAGTGGCCTTCCTATCAGATACAAAGTGATGGGAGATTTCAGGACCCCTAAGCCTTCCGACACCAGCTCCAGCCCAGGACACTATACAGCCCAGAGGGACAGACAGCCTCACCCCGCTGACAATCAAAGTAAACCACACACGTGAAGCCTCTGGTTCACGCTTTAAAGTCCCCCAACTGAAGGCCCTGAGCATGAAAACTCCGGTTTTTCGGGAGACGATGTTTATCCCTGAGAAAAGGAGGTCGATTAAGTTTGAGAGCTTTGATGGGAGAAAGAAACCAATTACCAACCTCTTCCAGCAGATGGTCGTCTGGTTCACAGTCTTTCAAATTGATCACTGTCACCGGCAGGCCGAGGGCAGTAACTGCTTCAGCAAGAAGGACTGCAAATCCCTAATAGGGAGCGAGATCAAAGGATTTCAGTCAGACGGAGAAGCAAAATACAGTCCCAATTTATCCCGTATCACTGGGAGGGAATGAAGCATTCCCCACGGGTAACGTCTCTAGATAAACTACATGCTGTGGTCGTCTGAGGTGGGGCTGAGTCGGCCTCTGTTCTTCACAAACCCGAGCTCACCAGAACGAGACGCTGCCCGATCCTGAGCCCGCAGGCCTCCCAATCACCGCTGCGTCTGAGCTCCCTGCCTCTTACCGACGATCTTCTATCATTCGTTGACCTACCATCCTAAGCACAAACACTAGTTTTATTTTTCCCTTTCTCTCAGCCGTCATTGTAAAGATTCACCAGTTCTCACTCTCTGAAGGCATCTCATCACGCTTCTGCCACTGAGCAAAAAATCTTCAGTCTACTTTGTGTATTATCCGAGTACGTCCAGAAGCTACAAACATCAAAATGCAAGGCAAGTTAACGCTGGCTGCGCCAGTTCAGACTGTGAAGGCGCGTCTGGGCCAGGATCCTCGGAGCTTTGGCAGCCGTGCAGGAACGTAGTCCTCTTCCATCTGAGATCCGATGTGGTCGTCGTGTTTTCCCATAACGCTGATATTCTAAGATGACCTATGGCATCTGACCAGGTCACTATGTGAGGAGTGGGTGCGCCACTCAAAGCGTACCCTTAATACAACACTAGTAGAAGTCAAAATGTGCTTCACTGAGTCAACGTGCTGGTCTCCTTTGCCTCCCCCTCACCCTACACCACCAGTATTAAGGATGCCCTCGGGACCCTCCACACAGCTGATCAGATGCAAGCTTCAGAGCAAAGGCAACTTGGGACAGTGGCCAGCAGGCATCATCAACCGCCAACACTGAGCCAAAGCACTAAAACCCACCCACCACCCCACAGACAAAAATGTATGAGGGAAAAGGGAAAGAAAACTACAATTCAGGTCAGGATTCAGTTCACCGAAAATGGGCGCTTTTCAGAAACTGGGTTAAGTCAAGAAACCCAGGAAAAAGCATCACATAGAATTCTCACCTTTGCTGTGCCTGTCTGCGAACCATAGAAAATCTTCACTCTGGACACAAAGACGTCCTGCGTGTGGTGGGACAGCGAACCATTTGTCACCAGATCCCGAGGAACTTTTGGAAAGGATTTCTTCTGTGAGTTCTTGTCCTTCAAAACAAACAAGTGCATATATTCTCTCTCAAATCTGCATCTATTCTTACCTTTAGTAGGAATAAAAATTAGTAGCGACTGGCTCAGTTTATTCCTCTGTTAAATTTTTCCAGATGTTATCTCTCCAATTTTAGTATACGTGCCGCCGAAACGAGCACCATCTCTCAAAAGATATCCACTGAATAGCATTCAAGCCAATTTCAACTCACTGGACGCTGCTGGACAGCCCAGAACTGCCCACAGGGTTTTCCCAGGCTGTGGTCTTTACAGGAACAGATTGTAAGTTCTTTTTTCCTGTGGAGCAAGTTCTTTCCTCCCATAGAAAAAAAAATGTAGTCAGTGTTTAAAAAAGAAAAATCACCTAGAGACGGAAGAACAAAGAGACTTAAGGTGCCTTTAAATTTCCATCTTTGTGAGCTCTCTCAACTCAATGCTATCTCATTGGAACCAACTCACAGTTGACCCTCCAGCAGGTTCTGAGGCTGCCAACAGCACTGTTGACCTCTGATTAGCAGCCCAGCACTTCACCACTGTGCCACCAGCTCTCCTTCCTCAAATGTGAGACCTACACCCCTTGTAGAATAACAGTGAAATTTTTTCCCCCTTGATTAATGGAAAAGGATGAAAGAGCCCTGATGATACATGCTAGGGTGCTAATCAAAAGGCTGACAGTCAAATCCCCCTACCAGTCGGAGGGAGGAAGATGAGGGAGCCTCCTCCTTCCTATACTGACAGCCTCGGGAGGAGTCAGGGTAATCTGGAAGTCAGCGGGATTCTTGGTTTTTAATAGAAAGGACCGAGGATTTCTACTTCTACAAGGTGTGTTTTCTAATCTAATTTTTTTCATTACAGAATTTTGCTGATTCTTAAGGAGACATTCATTTCTTAAAAAAATACAAACAGGGGAGCTCTGGTGGCCTAGTGGCAAGGAGCTGCAACTACAATCCCAGAGGCACACGGTTCGAATCCACCAGATGCTCAGCCGGGAAAAGGAGGGACAATCTCCTCCTGTACCAGTCAGATCTGATTTGACAGTACACTCACACAAAAATAAAAATAAAATTAAAAAAAATACAAACCATAAAAAGCCTACGGACCAAAGAGGAAAGTGATTTAAGGTTATTTCAAATTTGTATTTCTCTGTACTCTCTCAATTCATTGTTGCTAAGTTGGAACCAACACATAGCCAACTCCCCATTGGGTCGTAAGGTGATAAACAACACAAGAGGATCGATGGTCTTCCTCCTGAAAAGCCACTGGTGGGTGGGAACTGCCAGAGAGGCTCAGCCTCGGGTTAGGAAGGAAATGCCCTCCAGATTATGCCACCAGAACACCCTATTTTTCTTCAAGTCCTAACAATTCTGTACTCTAATTCTCCAAAACATTTGATGGCTAAACATTCTCTTGAAAGAAAGGGAAGGGGAAAAAAGCCAACGTACCTGCTTCTTGATCACAATCTGGACACAAATCCAAAGGGTGATGCCAAAGACAAAGCCCAGATAGATGTAAAACCGGTTTATCCACAAAGCTACCAAAGGGGAGAAGTCCCAGGCATCCAAAGAAGGCTCTAGATTTAAAACAACACACAAACAGGGCTTCGTTAAAAACCACCTACATGAGGGAGCTCTGGTGGCCTAGGGGCAAGATGCTGTGCTGTAATCTTGGAGGTGTGTGGTTCGAATCCACTAGCTGCTCCGCTGGAGAAAGAGGGACAATCTCCTCCTGTGTCAGTCAGATCCGATTCGATGGTACACAACAAGGAAATGAAAACAAAACCCACCTACATGAAGTTCATGGTCATTCTAAGATACATGTAATTTTTAGATGTCACTGAATCAGCCCCAACTCGTAGACCCTGTGTACAACCAAAACTCTAGCCCAAGTCTGTGCTGTCCTCACAATCTCTGTGATTAAACCCATTGTTGCAGTGACTGTGTCAATATTTCATTGAGAATCTACTAAATTTTGTTAAAAGTTGCATATATAAGAGGGGGAAGTTATATACGTAAATAATAAAAAGGCTTTTTAAGTTTACCTATATTTTAAAGATTAAAAGATAACGCACACTCATATTTATTGCAGCTTTGTTCACAACAGCAAAAAGTTGGAAATAACACACATGCCCATCAACAAATGAATGGATAGAGAAGCTGTGGTATATTCACACAATGGAATACTATGCAGCACTGAAAAACAAAATTCATCCCTTTAGAGTAGTGAGAGAAGATCTTCACCCTGAAACCCACAGCGTCCCTTTTCAGCAGGAAGTAGCTAAGAGAATACGCCATCCCCTTTTCCTTATGACTCAGGGTGAAGTCTCTCTCAGGGAGGAGTGATAGGGAATGGCAAAGGACACACTGACAAAGAAGATTAATCAGAACTGGCTTTGACAAGCACTGTGGCATTTGGACAAGAACAAACTGGGAGGAGGGTAGAGAGAATGGTGCAGCGGTGAATGAATGGAAACCCAAAATCTCTGTAAATGTTTATGAAAATTAATAAAATATAATTATAGAAAAAAAAAACAAAACTCATGAAATACTATACAAAATGGGTGACCATGGAGGACATTATGCTGAGTGAAATATCTGTCACAAAAGGACAAATACTGTATATTGCCTGTTACAGAACAGAAATGACATAGGGGTTGGGGTAAACTAAGAAAAGAGGGAATAAATAATGTACATGACACTGAAAGGGACGAGAGAAAGAACTGTATAAAAGGAATATATGATCAGGTATTATTGGTATGACAAGAGTCCAGAATAAGAGCTGCATAGTAAAATGGGGTGTGGCGGGGGGAAAGGGTACTGTATAACAATGAAAGAACTTTTTTCCAAAGAAAAAAAGCAAACTGGGGGCGAGGTGGGGGGCAGGGAGGAAAATGTGCAACAATGAATGAATGGAAATCCAAGTTCTTTATACATTTACAATAAAATTTAAAAAATAAAACCACTCTCGATATGCAGCAGCTTGGCTGAGCTCTGGTGGACACATGGTAAGGAGTCCCGCTGCCAACCCCAAGGCAGGTGGTTCCAATCTGCCAGGAGGAAGATGAGTCCTCTCCTGCTATGCTATTTACAGCTGCTTTGAAAACCCAGCAAGCAGCTCGGCTATGAGTCTATTCCGATTCGATGGTACCTAACTAGCTGATACACACAACAACAATAATACACTGTGTGTTCAAGGGCAAGCTCTGGTGGCTTAGGGGTAAGGCGTTAAGCGGCTGCTGCCAACTCAAAGGTATGTGGTTCAAATCACCAATAGCTCAGCAGGAGAAAACTGGGCCATCTTCCCCCTGTGCTATTTACAGATTCTGCAAACCCGCTTGAAGGTCAGCTATGAGTTGGTTCGACTGGAAGGTACATAACAGTATGTGAACGTGTAACAAAATGATCGTAACAGAAAACTTTTGGAAAAGAGTATGAAATGATACTTCATGTGGACCTGAGCATTTGAAAGCAAGAGAATATCAAATCAAAACTTTCGATATGGAATTGTGAGTTCGTTTGACTTTGCTATAAAGCCATTCAGAAGCAGGAAAGTGTAAAATTTTCCCTAATTCTGTTCTTAAAGCTCCATGGCTCCTTGCAAAGAGCTCTCTCTCACGCTCCAGGTTTCAGAGAGACTCGTAGACTTGGCTTCAAAGTTGATGAACTTGGGGACAGCTGCAGAAGGGGAGCGCCGAGAGGTGCCAGGTGTTGCTGCACCCTTCCTGTTGTTAGGAGCCTGGAGTCCGACTCCCGGCGACCCTAGGAGGAGGCTGTACCCTGGAAAGTACCACCTGCTCCAGTACACGTGGGTGAGGACAGGAGAGGACGACTCCACTGCATTGATTTGGTGTGCAGCGTATTTGCCTTCTGTGCACAGTCACCAGCCTCAAGGGGCAAAAGCCAGGTCAAAAGGAAGGTCCAGGCTTCTCTCTCCCGCCCAGCGGGACAGGAGCAACCATCTCTGAAGAGACCCGAGCTCGCACTCTGCAGGGGGAAGGTCCCAGAGAAGAGGCGCCCTCCTTCCCAGACAACGGCCCGCGCCCGAGGGGGGCCCTTACCCATGTTCCTGGGAACCCCGGCCCTGTCACCTGGCCAGAGAATACGACGAGGGACCTGAAGAGTTGGGGGTCGCCGAGGGTGCCCGGAGACAGTCTTGGCCACCTCACAGCATAAACTGAATAGCCAGAACCAGGGAGCAGAGGGCCGCCATGTCTCTCGCGGGCAGGGAAGCCGGAGGGCTGGCGGCCAAGCCCGATTGGTTCAAAAGAGGAAGCGGCGGGCCCAGCGTGTAGGCACGCCCACTTCCTCGGGCACAGAAACCGTGCATACCCAATTCTGTGTTGATTGGTCCAAGGGGTGAGGGGCGTGTCCTGAAGTAAGTACCGCCCGAACTGGGGCGGGGCGAAGGCGGGGCAGTCCTGGCGGGGCTGTCACCAGGCTGTAGAAAACAGGGGGCGAGGCCCATTTAAGAAATGAATGGCATGGGGGCGGGGGGAGAGGGCTGGGCGGGTAGAGAAGTGCAGCAATGAATGAATGGAAATCCAAATTCTCTGTAAATGTTCATTAAAATTATTTTAAAAAAGAAAATTAAAAAAAAATGAATGGCATGTAGAACAGAGAGAGGCACCAAGAGAAATTTACTGTAATACTTTTCGTAGTAGCCTAAAGACGGAAACAACCAAAATGTCCATCATCATATGACTGCTAAAGACCCTTGAAGGGGTTCCAACTCACAGTGTGGTTAACAGAACTCACAATCATTGCTATGATTAAAACAACTGCTGCCGCCACCGGATCAATTAATTCATCTTGTGTTTTGCTGACTCTCTACCAAGAATTATGTCCTTCTCCAAGGAGTCGGCCCTTCTGATGACATGCCCAATAGACAGGAGTTGAAGTCTTATCTTTCTCTAAGATGCATGGATAAACAAAATGTGGTATCTCCATACAATGAAACAAAGAGAAATGAAGCTCTGATGCATGCCATAACTTGTATAAAGTTTGAAAGTATCACGGGGCTGGGGGGAGGGGAACCCCAAACCAATTACATAAGCATAGATTTTTACATGATTTTATGAGAGACTTATTAATCAAATGAAATTTGTGGCGTTCTTTTATCCCAACTGGAACAATTTATAGAAGCATTACTTAGGGTAATTGGTACTTGGCAATTAGATGATGCCAAGGAATTATGGTTAATCCTGTTGTTTATCTGTTAGGAACATACAATAGTATTTAATGCTGAAATCATATAATTTAATCATATAATGATTAAAAATACTCCAAAAAAAATAGAAGATACAATAGGTAATAGTTGAAGCAACGTAACATGTGAGTTCGTTACACTTTTTCTCTACGTTATGTCAAATTTTACAGTGCAAGTGATTTTTTCTATTTTTGTGATTTACTTTTTTTATTAATTTTAATTAACATTTACAGAGACTTTGAATTTCCATTCCGTCACTGTTGCAATTTTCTCCCTGCCCAACCTCCTCCCCCAGTTCGCTCTTCTCTTTGAAAAGTAAAAGAAAAATTCTTTCATTGTTACATAATCCCTCCCCCCCCAAGTCCACTCCACTAAGGCAAGTGATTTCTAAACTCTGCAGAACTATGTGATGCCAGCAGAGTAGTGCCACCGGTTGCTTAAATAGCAGCACAACTCTAATCCTCGTTCAGAGACCAAAAACAACCCACAACACAAAACTTTCGTCCCTTTTACGACGTCAGGATGTCGTAAAAGCCAAACTGCGCAGGCGTAATTGCTCATTTTCCCCGCCCCCCCGCGCTCTACGGCCGCAAGGGCGACGACTGCGCAATAAGACAGCCAGGTGCATTGTGGCTGCCGCTGTGACGGAGTTGGGCTTGGCGGCGCGAGCTCTGCGGTAGTCGTTATCGCACCCGCACCGCCGCCGGACCGGGATCCTTGCAGCGCACCACCGGTGGCCTCAAGCCCGGCCCCGAGGCCTGTGATCAGCCACCATGTCGATCTTCACCCCGACTAACCAGATCCGCCTGACCAATGTGGCGGTGGTGCGGATGAAGCGCGGCGGGAAGCGCTTCGAGATCGCCTGCTACAAGAACAAGGTCGTGGGCTGGCGGAGCGGAGTGTGAGTGAGCATCTACCCGGGGCGGAGCCGGAAGCCCCGGGACACTGCCGGTCTCGGGTCTGTCCGAGTGGGTGGGCCTGTCTCGGGTCTTTGCTGGGGAGGAAGTGAAGACCTCTTCAGATGGTGCGAGGTCACTGCCCTTCTGGGTCTTGGTTTCTGAGCCTGAGGCTTCTTTTTGTGAGTTGTTGGTTGGGGCTGCTTATTTTGTTGGTGACATAAACGACAACCCAGAGGCACCGCAGTTAATACGTGTTTTCCAGAATAGCCATAAAAGCTAGAAGCCTGGTTTTCCAAAAACTTTGATGTTGACAGCCCATCTGTTGGCAAAAAGCCCAATATTTCACCAAAGTGCGTAGTGTCCCAGTGCTGCCTTCTAGAGATCGGTATTTGACGGCCCTGCGTCCACACACTCGTCCCCACCCATTTCGCATACTTGAACTTGACTTGGGTCTCCAGTGAGTAAAGGAATATAAATATACTTGGAGATTTGCAACATTGTTGCCTCACACGGTGCCATCTACCATTTGCAGCTTGTTAATTTGTTTCGTGACCGTTTTTTTATTTAAGGTGGACAGGTGCCCAAGTTTCAGGCGTGTTCACCAGGACTTTCTTTCCTTTCCTCACAGGGAAAAAGATCTGGATGAGGTGCTGCAGACCCACTCAGTGTTTGTAAACGTCTCTAAAGGGCAGGTGGCTAAGAAAGAAGATCTTGTCAGAGCTTTTGGAACAGACAACCAGACCGAAATCTGTAAGCAGGTGAGTTCTGCGAGCAGCAGCTTCTTGTCATTGAGGGGCCTCCAGCAAGTCTAACTCCTAATGACTTGTAGGACCGAGGAGAACTGCTTGGAGGGTTTCCTGAACTGGAATCCTTACAGGAACAGACCTCTAGGTCTGTCTCCCACAGAGCCTTTGGGAGGGTTCGAATCCCTGAACTACTGATTCCAACCAAGGGCTTATTTTTGGCCAGAGCCTCCAATTTTAGTAGAAATTAAGCTTTCTACTTACTACATTTTGCTCATGTGTATGAATATGGAGAGAGATAAATGTACAGGCTGATCAGACTCAAAAATTGATTTATCAAGTCAGAACCGACTCATAAGTGACCCTCCAGTGGGTTTCCAGGGCTGTAAATCGCACAAGTGAAGACTGCCCGTCTTCCTCCCGTAGAGGCTCGGCCTGTGGGTTAACACAGCTCCCTACAGATAGCGCCCGGGACGGATAGATACACTTTTTTTTTTTAAGTCATAATTTTATTTTTCACAAGTAAAAACGACCAATGATGACTTGTCTCTGACAAAGGCATTAAAGAATATTACAGTAATTATGCTAGCTATCTCACAGAGATAGTAGCCTTAAAGAAACCTTTATTATCATCTGGCTCTCAAAGAAAGTTCTATTAAATAAATGTCAAAATAATGTTTTAAACTAAAACATGATAAAATTATCAATAACAAAAAACTTCATAGAACACCTAAAGTGACAGGTGAAGAAACAAAGATGAACTGGAAAATTCATACACTGAGAAGGAGTTCTCCATTAAAATCAAGGAGGGTCAAATCTGCTTATTTTCATAAAAAATATTTATGGCTAGAATTGTGTTTTTCTAAATGTTTCATTAGTAATACTCAATCTTGTAAGTCTGGTTCCATAGTAATCTATAATATAACTACTTCCATCTGAAGGGCCAGCAACCTGCATTGAAATAAGAATGAAATCAGTTAGGCTTCCAATTCCACAAAATCCTACAGTACAAAACTTTAACAAACCCAAGGCTGGGTATCCAAGATAAAATCGATCTGCTCCCAACCATCCAGGAAAAAGAGGGCAACTGCCACCTTATATGAGTAGCCATTTACATTTTGGCAAGATATAGGCTTATAAAAACCAACTTCATTTCCAGTAAAATGTGTTTCATTGCCACTGAAATCTTTACAAGTTATGTTGGGTGCTGGAAAACACAGAACATGAGCTGTGTAGTTTGTACAGTTAACTGGTTCTTGTGTGGTATCATTTATTTTTGGATCTTTATAAATTGTCCCACTTTGAGGTCCTCGCACTTGAGTGTTTCTTCGCCCCCAGGGGAGGCGATGGCAGCAGCCCCCCAAAATCCTGTGGTGGCGGAGACGAACCACAGCACACCCAGGAGATGGGCGGCTAAAGCTTCTGGAGCGGCAGGTGCAGGAGGCCGGGGGGCCGCCATGCTAGGCTAGATACACTTTTTTAATAGCTCCTCTCTGGAAATAGAATTTATTCTCAAGTGCCTTATTTCTTAGACATGTCCGTTAACATCAGCTGGAGAGGATGAAGTGTCGTTTTCTTTGTGTGATTAAGTCTTGCGGTTACTTAGCAGACAGTATCTAATAGAGAATCACTTTGGTGTCACGTTTACTTTCCCCCCCAGATTTTGACTAAGGGGGAGGTCCAGGTCTCTGATAAGGAAAGGCAGACGCAGCTGGAACAGATGTTTCGGGACATTGCGACCATCGTAGCAGACAAATGTGTGAATCCTGAGACCAAGAGGCCGTACACGGTCATCCTCATCGAGCGAGCCATGAAGGACATCCACTACTCGGTCAAAACCAACAAGAACACAAAGCAGCAGGTGAGCAGGCAGGCTAGCGGGGAGCAGCTCCACTGCCGCCATCCGAAGTGGATGCTGGCTGAAGAAATGTGTGTGTACTGCAGCCTGTGTTACGAGGTGACCCGGTGGGGGCCAGTGAGTAGGGTTTGGGACGGCTGACAGAGGTTGTATGAGGAGCAGTAATGCGGTGGGTGTGAGGAGGGGTTTTTAACCATACACAAAAATCAGCCAGAGGGCTAAGCATTGGCAACTCTTTAACTTTTTAGGATTTTTTTCTTAAATTTATAGGTAATTCATTCACTTACCTTAAAAAGTGACCTTTTCAAAATGTACATTGCAATGATATATTCAAAAATATGCCCACTGAGTAATTTCAGAACTTTTTTAAGACCCTAGAGAGAAATGCTGTCTGTTGGCCCCTGTACACAGCTTACCCCCACCCCCTTGGCATTCACCTCTGCCTTTCTGTCTCTGAAGATTGGTCCCTCCTGCACATGTCATGGGCATAGTTTGTTCTATGTACTGTGTTGCTAAAAAACTCAGCAGTTTGGACCCATCCGTTCTCTGAGGGAGAAAAATGGAAGGTGGCCATGAGCCAGAATCGGATGGAGGTGGCCATGACCTTGTGTGTCTTATCATATTTTCAAAGTCTGTCCAGCTCTACCTTGTGTCACTGTGGTAAGCTTTTTATGACTGAATGATGTTCCACCCTCTGCCACGGTGATTTTTTTTTTTGGTGTTTTCCACTTTTTGACCGTTACAAGTAATGCTACTATGAGATGTTGTGAGATGTCTCTTGGGCATATATGTGGGAGTGCAAATAATGGGCCATCTGGTAACTGAGGGACTAAGGACTGCGAGATGGCTTTCCAGAAAAGGGTGCCGCTTTCCATTCCCACCAGCAGTGGGTGAGGGTTCGCGTGTCTAAAGTCTTGCGTGAGGAGGCTGTGGTTGGCGTTTCCACAATGACTGCTGATATGAACAGCTTCTCGTTGTGCTCACCGGCTACTTGTACATCTTTGGAGAGGTGTCTATTCAGGTTACTATTTACAGTTAACGTCTCCCATTCTGTAAGTTATCTTTCACTTTATTAATGCTGTCGTCATTGTGTGCTGTTGAATCGGAACTAATCCATCACTGACCCTTGAACAGGTTTTCAGTGGCACTTAATCACGCCAGCAGAGATTGCCCATCCTCCCACAGAGCAGCTGGATTTGGACCATATGCCTTTGAAATTGCAGGCACAGCTTCTTAGCACTAGGCTACGAATTGATACTGATTTTAAAATGTGAACCAAGGGAGCTCTGGTGGCCTAGTGGCAAGAAGCTGCACTGCAATCCCAGAGGTGTGCGGTTTGAATCCACCAGCTGCTCTGCTGCAGAAAGAGGGACAATCTCCTTCTGTACCAGTCAGATCCGATTTGACAGTACATGCACAGAAAATAATTTTTTAAAAAAATGTGAACCAGAATCTCAGATTCTTAAAATAGCACCTTTTACAGCCAGGTTGAGATTTTGGCTCTGATAACACCCTTTAGTAAAACCTTGAACAGAAATTATTCTTCGGGGTCACCTTTTAGCCAAGTAACAACTTTGCTAGCAAAATAAAGGTGTCACCCGTGGGTGCTGCATTCCTTTAGGAAATCATGTGTATGGGCTCACAGAACTCTGTTGGGGTAGCATTTAAAACAGCCCTCGCTGCCCATGGGGCATAACAAGGTAGTCTGCGGCTATAAAGGTGTACAGCTCTGAAATCCCTACAAGGCAGTGATACTCTAGGTCACTCTGAGTTGGAATCAACTTGACAACAGTGGGCTTGGGGTATGAGACCAGCCGGACAGGGACACTAGACAGTGTGACACAGAAGAACCAGACAGAATAATGGGCATGTCCACACATGTCCATCAGTGTCGCTGGGCAGTTTGTGTCGCAGTTGCTGAATGGGAACCTAATCCAACAGCAGTCCTTTCTCTTTGATGTTATTTTTTACAAAGTTCCATTGATGATTTTCCCTCTTGTTTATGCTCTTAGTGTTATGCCTCCTAACTAATGTCTGATCCAGTGGGAAACAGCTTTGTTTTGAATGACTATGAAATAACATGGATTGCAAAAAAGTTGCAAGAAAGGCCTATACGGTGACCAGTGGCACCAGGGAGGCTCTTTGTAGAAAAAGCAAACTGTATGAGGTCAGAAGAGCAGCATGAGCCAAGGCCAGAGGCAGGAAAGGGGCTGGCCGGACGGATCAGTGGGAATGAGAACCACAGGGAGGAAAGGGGGACCCTGATCACTTTGTGGGCATTATCACTCATGTTACGAAACAAAACATGGAAGAATGAATGAAATCCAGAACAGTTTGGACCCTCTCACTGTGAAAGGAACCCTGTTGGAGCCGCTTCCCTTTGTCTTCCAGGCCCTGGAGGTGATAAAGCAGTTGAAGGAGAGCATGAAGATTGAGCGCGCCCACATGCGCCTGCGCTTCCTCCTCCCGCTGAATGAGGGGAAGAAGCTCAAGGACAAGCTCAAGCCCTTGGTCAAGGTCGTGGAGAGCGAGGACTACGGCCAGCAGCTGGAAATAGTAAGTCGGAACAGTTTTTTTCTTCTTTGCCTCTGCTTCTAGGATAGCTTCTTCTATAACAGACGCTGAGAATCTGTGAGTAGGAAGAGATTTCTAGAAACATCTTTCCTAGCGTACGTTAAAGTGTCAGGATCTACATAGAATTAAGAAAATAAGGAGAGAAAAAATAAGGGAGCACTTCTGAGAGGTAAGGAACTGCACTGCCCACACATAGGTGGTGGTTGTTGTTAAGTGCCGTCGAGTCGCAGGCGACTCATAGCGACCCTATGAAGGAGAGTCCTCGACGCTTGGGTGCCTTTCATCCTCTCTCCAGGTTCATAGGGTTTCCGGAGGCAAGATATTATGGAAGTGGACGCTAGTCCTCCTTCCACGCTTGTTTAATCGGGGAGCTCCACCCACTCTCAGTCCGCATTGGGTAGCCAACCATTAACGCATAGGTACGCCGTTCTAATCGGCCGCTCCGAGGGAGAAGGACGGGTACTCTCCTCCCCTGTGATTTACCGCTTCTGAAAACCCGCTGGAGGGTCAGAACACAACAGCAGCGACCAAGAACGAAGGCACATTGGTCATTTGTTTCAGACATTTTGAACCAACCAGCAAAGCAGCACTGGCACAGACTCATGTTTGAAATGTGGGTAAACCAGGATCCAACCACAAAAAATGATATGCTGCACTTTTTTGTATGAAAAGGACAGGGGTCTTCTGCTCCAGCCCCCACCTTGTAGAGCTGAGGAATGTGGGTTTGCTCTAGCAGGACGTTAGTCCTGTCACAGACTCGAGCCAGACCCACTGTCCTGCCTAGGCAGTCTCTCGTCTGTCAAACCTTAGATGATGATGGGGGGGGGGGGTGTGTGTTATGAGCTGGCTTGCAGGTTAACAGCCACTTCCGCGGACTCGATCCAGACCCACTGTCCTGCCTGGGCGGTCTCTCGTCTGTCACACCTTAGAGGGGTGGGTGTGTGTGTGTTATGAGCTGGCTTGCAGGTTAACAGCCACGTCCGTGATTTCAGGTGTGTCTGATTGACCCCGGCTGCTTCCGTGAACTCGACGAGCTGATTAAGAAGGAGACAAAGGGCAGAGGTTCTCTAGAAGTGCTCAACCTGAAGGATGTGGAGGAAGGAGACGAGAAGCTGGAGTGACAGGCCACAGTCCCTCAGTGTTGCCTCTCCCAACAGTGCTGTCTTGCTTGCCGTGGCCTCTGTTCCTTTTTTGTATCAAACATTTATGTCCACACGAAGACTTTCCTACATAAGCTTAATGACATGGGATTAATTTTGTTCTAATTATAAATTGGGGTTTTGGGTGAAAAGGAAAAGCCCAAGATAGAGTCCAGACTGGTGCTCACGGTCTCCCTCATCTGAGGCTCCCCAGGTGCCGGTTACCTGAGGGAGCTTCTGCCCACACAGGTAAAGGGCTGTGCATCACTGTACGATTATCGTGGAGGGTGGAGGTTCTGTGTAACAAATGGGAGCATTTGTTGAAAAGGAAGAGAGAATGTCTTGTTCACTTCATGAAATATATATAGAGAGAGGGGGGATTGTATCCTGTGTCCTGCTGCGGATTGTATCCTGTGTCCTGCTACGCAGCTCAGGTGAGCGCTCGGTGGTTTGAGCGCTCGGTGGTTTGAGCACTCGGTGTGGTGACTGTGCAGCTTGGTGTTCACGGGGCGTGCTGCCTTACCCGGGCTTCTCCTGGCACAGAGTCACCTACTCTAATCCTTAAAGTGGATAATATATATTCATATAGCTGAAATTATATGTGATCAATAAAACTATTATTTTTATCAAGCCACGGTTTATGTTTCTGGAGTTTCCTAACCCCTTTTGTCCTCTTCTGACCACAGCAGGCTGGAAACTAACCCAGGATGCCAGAGGCTTAGAACAGGGCCTGCCCGAGAGGCCAGCTCTCTCTCACCGTCAGCTAGTCGGAACCACCGGTGGATCCGATCACAGTTGGGCGCAGGCTCTGGGTTTACAGCTCATCTCCCTGTAGACTCTGCTCCTCAAGCTCCCTACGGGGAACCCAGTGGGTCTTGCTGCTTCGTGACTCGGAGCAACCCTACAGGACAGGGTACAACTCTCCTTGGTGTTTCCAAGGGTGTCATCTGTACGGAAGCAGACCTTCCACATCATTTTCCCTCAGAGTAGCTGCTGGATCCAAACCACTGACCTTCAGGCTAGCACTCCAGTACTTAACCATTGCCCCTCTGAGCAGGCATTTTTGCCTTTTAATTATTTTGTTGTTTGGAACATACACTGCAACCATTTGTTAGGTGACATTCGCTTTTACTCTCCCAAGTTTCTCTGTCCCTTCAGGTGCCTGTCTAGTCTTGAGTTTCCATTGTTAGTTTGGTCCAATAAAGATAGTTCTTTAAGAAGCAGTAATCCTCAAGACAGACCTTTTTTCCAAGTTGCTGGGTTATCAGAGGCAATAAATTGCACAAGACACTGCTGCTCATCCTCCCCCATGGAGCAGCTGGTGGACTCGAACTGTGTGCCTCTGTGCCCACTCGTCTGCTGACGGGCACTTGGGTCCTCCCCACCTTCTGGCATCAACGGTTCTGCAGTGCGCACTAGTGGACAAGTCTCTGGGAACCTGCCTGGAGTTCCGCTTTCTCCACAGCTTCACTCACATGTTATTTCCTGAGTTGTTTGATCCCAGCTATGTGTGCGTGCAATGGAACATCTTCACCGCTCTGATCTGTGGCGATCAGTCACCTCCCATGTGATTATCTGCCTCTGAAAACCTGCTGGACGGTCAGCCATGAATCAGCTCTGAGGCGGTTCTGACTCGATGGATGACTCACCACACTGGCTAATGCTGCCGTTTGAATGTCCTCGCTGGTAAAATAACCTGTTGGAGGCTTTTGCCCATTTTCTAATTGGATCATCTTTTTGTTATTAAGTTGACATTTTAGAATTATTTTGGTTATTAGAGTTGTCAGCTATACAAATTCCAAAGCTATTCTACCAGTCAAGAGCTGGCCGGAGTCTTCATGTAGTGACTTAATTCACAACAGCGTGAGCTCGGTCCTGCACCATCCTCCTCAGGGCCGCTGACGTCCAACAAGTGAGGGGACCGAGAAAACTGATGGACGACTACACAGCACTCAGGAGCAGCAATTTTAAAAAGTAAGAAGCGAGGCAGCATTATGCTGAGTGAACTCAGTTTCGTAAGGACAAGTACCGCCTAAGACTAGACGTGTATAAAAGTGGGAAGGGGAGGGGAGCAAGGGAGAGGAGGAAATCATGGCGTGGCAGAGTTTGGTAGGTGGAGGGAGGGGTGCAAGAATTAGGAAAGTGAAGTCTTGAAAAGACTGGGTAATGGTGGGCATAGATCAATGATTCATTTTATAAAAAACAATATATGGATATAATACAATATGAAGGAAGGTATGTGTGAAACACAATGTACATGAATGAGACACAATATATACAAATTTTGCATGCAAACCAATACAAAATAAATTTTTCAAAAACCCCAAGCTCACTGATTATATAGTCCTGGCGTCAGGAGCGTAAAGCACCCTTTACTTACCATCTGTTCTCACACCGGTCTCAACCTTTGCCAAATCAACACCACGCCCACTGCTGTCAACGCTGACTCACATGACCCTGCAGGACAGGGCAGAACGGCCTGTGGGTTTCCAAGACTGGAAAGCTTACCTTGGGAGGAAAAGTATTATATTTTATATCTGGCTGTGTTATAAAAATGTGTTCTAAAGCTGATGGTGGCTTTGAATTGCTAATCTTGAAGTTAACAGCCAGGTGCTTGAACAGCTCCATCACCAGTCTCCTAATCAACAACTAGCATGTTCTAAGACATTTAGGGCCTTCAGGGTTGAAAAGTGGGTTCTCACAGATGACTGGAGAAAGGTTTGCTCAAGATAATGTGTGGACAGTGAACTTGACTTCGTGGGGCTTCATCTGCCTTGTAAACCTTGCTCGTTTGGGAACCTGAAGATAGGTGAGGCCCAGGAACCCCCTACGGGAAGAAAATGGTTTGACTGTGAAATTTCAAATTTGGCATCCCGCAAAGGGTTTATGTAACTCAGGAAGGTGCTACCGTGGACTAAACCATGTCCTCCAAAAATACGTTGAAAATCCTACTACCTGTACTTGTGGAGGCTCCACTGTACAGTGGTCAAGTGCTGGCTACTGCCTAAAGGGGCAGTCACTCCGCAGAAATGAGGCTGGCTGCTCCTGTTGGACTCCGAGGCTGGAGCCTTGGAAACCCCACGGGGCAGCGGGCCTCGGTCCTGTGGGAGGGAGGCCGTGGGTCTGCAGGTCTGAGAGTGCAGTCCAAGGAGCCCAGGTCCCCGTAGGCTGCACCTTACCAACCACTCTGGAGATGAAGGTGCTACTGGGGCAGAGAACAAGGCAGTGCCGACGGAGGACAAAGGATGATGCCACGTGGACACCTCCGAGGAGCAGACTCCCCAGCGCCAGTGCCTCAGTCCAGACCGCCAGCTCCTGAATTGTGGGGAAAGGCGTTCACTAAAGCCAGCCCCTGTGGTGTTTGCTGCATTCGGCAATGGAGGCAGGTGGTTTGGGTTTTACTTCGTACCTATTGAATGTTCCCTCCTGCGCTACAAAACACCTTTAACCACACACACCCAGGACTGCCGGAAAACGTGTCTCAGAAACAGGGTGGTCAGAGTGCTCCTGAGAAGCTGGGAAGGTGACGGTCCTATATACATCGGACATGGCAACACGGGGGTCTAGTCGCTGGAGGACATCATGCTTGACGGAGGCCCAAGGATTCAGTAAGAAAAGGGGGGACACCCTCCACCAGATGAACAAAAGCTCAGACACCGCAGTGACTGCGAGGCTGCATGGGACAGGGCAGGGTCTCGTTCCGCTGTACTCAGGGTCAGTG
This sequence comes from Elephantulus edwardii, assembly GCF_000299155.1. Classification (NCBI taxonomy): domain Eukaryota; kingdom Metazoa; phylum Chordata; class Mammalia; order Macroscelidea; family Macroscelididae; genus Elephantulus; species Elephantulus edwardii. The sequence goes on along the minus strand of NW_006399830.1, from coordinate 6,794,453 downwards.
AGAGTCAGAAACAACTGACCGACCGATGCCTACCACGTACGTCATCTCAGGGGAGGACCGACCTCTGCGGGGCAGCGCCAGGGGTAGGTGTGCAAGCACTTGGTTGAGTCAGCTCCATGAGGTTGACCACACGCTGGAGAGGACAAGCCATGCCCTCCCCTCACCCTGCTGGCAGCTGCCACTTCCAAACCCTTCAGAGTCCACGCCCGGCGGGAGGAAACAGACATTCCAGATCAACTCGTGTTTTATTCTAGAAAGCACAGATGCACATATTCCAAACACAGAAAATTAACCTGGGAGGGAATGCCGAAACAGATCAGCTACTGACCACCATGCAATAGGACAAGGGGGACGACTCCGCTGGCCCTCGCCACCCACAATGCCCGCAGGGGGATGGGAAAACTGGGACAGGTGGGATCCCTACAGGCTGCCAAGGGAAAAATGCAACAAACGTGGCAGGTTCCTAATGACGAGGGAAACAGACAAATAGAATCAAAACTGATTCAAGTCAGACAGTGAAGAATGAGAGGAGAAAGGAAGAGATCAATATGATCTGAAACAACCACTTTAATAGCAAGTTGCTGGCCTTTTAGGGGCCCTACGGTGCAGGATGCCTGGGGTCGCGCCAGTGTTCCAGTGTGGGGTCACCTCTGAATGCGCCCGGCCCTGTCTGCTAGTTGTCCAGTCCTAATGTCCACCAGCAAGAGGCAGCTGTGTCCACAAATGTCCAGACAGCAGCAGTCCACAACGTGCTGAGATGCAAAGGAGGTCTCCGTCTCCAGGTTCGAGGCCTCTGCTCCTCTTAGTCTTCCTGCGATCAGCCAGCAAAAGACTGACACCAGCTCTGTGCATTTCCACAATACCTGCTAGGGTGAATGCTGATTTTAAAAATGTGTGTCCTGGCCTCACCACAAGTCACAGTGTCCAGGCATTTTTGGCACTTCCTTTCTTCATGTCTAACAATCCACCCCAAGCCACAGATTCCGGCCACACAACTACAATGTGCTGACCCAGTGCAATGGGCACTTCTCACCTTTCTTGTCCACTGTTAGCATTCTGGGCCTGTCACTCCATTTTGCGGAGATATAACTAGTTCAGGAACAGCTTCTGAAATCTGAGTCTCAGTGACATGGAGCTTGAAATGAACGAATTATTCACGCATGCACCATGTAAGCAATCCTCAAACAGTGGCCAGATGAATCGGATGCCTGACCTTGGAGTGTACTTACAGAAAAAGGCGTGAAGACACTGACTTGATCACACTGATTGTTCTAGGCATCTCCACTTGCAGGCCCTGGTTATTTTCCACTCAGGAAGCTTAGGACAAGGCGGTCCAGGCCAGCCAATTAACATACTGCAGGAGCCGGCTCTCATCTCAGACAGACAGCAGACCTAGCAGGAAGGACGGACGTGCCCAATCACGTCCAGCCTCCCCTGCCCTCTGCAGTTAAACTGCCTGGGAGGACACTGATGCCATAAAGACACTGAGCTACTGAGGCAATCAGTGTTTACAGTAATACAGGGAACCCTGGGCACAAGCTGATGCAGAAAAACTAGAGAGGGAGGAAAGGCACGTCAGGGATACGAAAGCCACGAGGAAGGAGGCGAGAAAACACACAGCTGTGTGTGCACGTGCGTGCCTGTTTGAAAGCAGACAGACTAGGAGGGGGAAAGGGCGGAGGGCGTGGATCATCGGAACATCACAGGAAAGAAAACGGCAATCAGAATTCTCCTCTTTCCAGCTTCACTTCATCCCAGCACTGAGGGTGGTTCTCCACCTGCCAGACAAGTTGTACAAAACCAAATGCAGAGAGCGGGGCAGCGACAAGTCCGCTCCCTCACATCCAAGCACGCAGCCCTCTTCTGACTGATGAGCGTGCTCCCCTTCCCGTACTGTCACCTGAATCCCAGAGAGAGAGGCTCGGCCCGACCCCCACAGGAGCCCCGGGAAAGGGGCCTGCTGGCAGGCGGTTAAACACGCAGCTGTGAACAGCAAGGCTGGCTCGTGGAAATCGCCGGGGGGAAGGGACTGGTAATGTGCTCCAGCGAGGAGACGGCCACGCTGCCACTCGAGGTCGCTGAGACCAGGACCAAGCCAGACTGACCCAACTGCACACGGCAACAACGGGCTGGTTTTGTTAACCCTTGGGAGCAAGGACGTGACTTTACCGTCTGTAACCAAGAGGCAGGGCTAACAGAGGGAATCTGACAGTGGCTCATTCTGCACCTACCCCACGACCAGGCTCTTTACGATCCACGGGGAAACCCATGGGGGAAATGCGTGATTTCTAAATATTTAACTTTTTTTTACTTGGGAGAAAAGCACAAATCTGTCCTAACTGGATAGTAGTAAAAGGTGACTATTTTATTTTCTTAAAAAAAAAAAAGAAACTTAGAAAGATAGGTGTGTGTTTCCTTGCAAGCAAACGGAGAAAAGTGTATTATCGCTGTTACTATGATTACTAAGCCACAGACACGCTGGGTCCACGAAGTGGCCTGGTGGCTCTGGGAATGCAGAGTTGTATCCGAGGTGCAAGCTGGTCACACACTCTGTGCAGACTGGGCAGGACCAGAGCGAGCCACAGCCCCGCCACCGGCCACACGACACCAAAGAGGGCATCACAGCCTGGGCCGAGGCCGCACGGTCCGCCAAGGCCCAGGCAGGCGCAGCCACCCGGTCAAGTCCGCCACGAGGCCACGGGCTTCGGGCTGCACCAGTGTGAAGCACGTGCATCGTCGGACCAATTTCGCCTCAATTTTTATAAATATGTACAAATCAGTTACAGGCACTTGAAATGTCTTTGGCTGGAATAACCCAACATTGCAAGACAACGTATTCACAGAGTGTCCGGGCCCAGGCTGGGTTCAGCAGGCAATGACTAAGGTTCTCGCAGTCTCTCTCAGGAAGACAGGAGGCAGCAGACTAGGCTTCAGCCAGAGCCACCTGCAAGAGAGCGAGATCAGGAGCCGGTCACCAGAGAGGCAGAGGACCTCGGCCCCAGGTCCCCTCAGTGGCTCCAACACAGCCACAGACCAGGGAGCCGCCCTGCAGGCAGGCACTGGCCATCAGACAGGCTAGGAAATCCCCTCAAGCCCTGGAACTACTGCCCTCAGACCACCTTCAGCCTTCATCCAAAAACAGCCCAACATCATCTTAAAACCAAACAACAGTTCAGCTTAACCAGGAGCAAGTGTCTGTCTTGAGCACTGTGTTCTCTTAAGAATCATGAAGAGGTGGTGGTGAAGAGAGCTAAATACATCATGGACTTCCGAAAGAACAAACCAGTGTAAGAACACGGTCCCCCAGTCAGCACCCTTCGTGGCCTATGTTAAGTGTGACCCACCACAATGTTATTTAGGCTGAGAATAAAGCCAGCCTGCCCACTCCCCCCACCAGCACACAAGGGCGAGTTCTGGTTTTCTGCAGACAGACAGCCCCACTGAGTGGAGCACAGCCAAGTCCCAGCTCACCTTCTCAGGACAGGACTCGGGATTGCTCTGACGTAATTTGCTGGGTCTGCCTTTGATAGCAGCGTAGCAAAACATGGTTATGACCATCACGAAGAGGAAGTAGCTGGTGTGCATGAGGTGCAGGTTGATTAGTGAGCGGTCGTCCTGGGGAAGCAAAGGGCAGAAGGTCAGCCTGGGGCCGCCACGGGAGCTGCTCTGCGGCTTCTGGGCACTCTAGACGGCGTGTGCGGGTCAGTGCCGTCCTCAGTAGGAAAGTACCTGCGAGGTTTACTCCCTGGTAACCCCTGAGAGTCAGGGACACAGCCACTATTCAGCGAAGCGGGACAGGGTGGGACCAGTCCTCCGACCCAAAGCGGGGCGTGTTCTCCCAAGTTTCCAGCAACTAGTGAGATATCCCAGCTGGGAATCCAGATGGGATAATGGCAGCCACGGCAGCGAACAGTCCCCAGCCATACACAGGCACACACACACTCACACAGGCACACACCACGTGTCTATCCACGCACAGCTGTCCTCACTTACGTCTGGAACGATAACCGTGAGCTTGGGGTTTAAAGCATGGTATACTTTGCCGATGGCGCCCTTGTAACACCAAAAAGGATTGTAGTCTTGAGCGTATTTTGTGTTGGCATCTCTGGCGGTTGTGAAGATCTTGTACCAGAGTGTGGCGTTGCTGTACGTGTCGGGGACACAGTGTGGTGGCTGCCTGCAGGGTCGGGGAGAGACAGGTGCTCAGAGGCCCACGATAGTTACTTACTGCTCCTGAGCCCCTGGCCCGGCGAGTGTCAAACCCACGGCACCAACCAAAAGCCCAGCCACCTTCCAGTGGACTCTCACTCCCAGCAGCCCTGCAGGACTGAGCAGAAGGGTCCCATCAGGTACCCAAAGCCATCAATTTTTACAGAAGCAGGTGGTGGCTTGAAAGCACTAACTCTGTGGCCAGCAGTCCAGTACGTAACCCACTGCACCACGAGCCTCCTTCCTGGAAAAGACATGTACAAGAGATCCACAGACGTTTCTGACAACTTTCTTTCTCTTGGGACAAAAAACCAAACCCGCAGGCTTCGAGTCGGTTCTACCTCAGAGTAACGTTAACATACCTTTTGGTTTCTGAAACTCTAAGTATTTTTCTTTCCTTCTAGTTATTTGTGTTTGGAGGGGTCGTCATCCTGTTCCTGAGGCTGTCAGTCTTACCTGGGGGGAACTTCCCACCTCTCCCTGAGAGGACGTGGTTTGCACTGCTGGAGAAGCAGCATCTCCCCAGGCTGAAACTCCACCAGCAGGGCTCCTGCTCTGTCATGGGCACCAGATGCCTTTGTCTGAGGTCCCTTTTTTGTTTTTTTTAAAAAGTGTGGGTGTGCAGTCTGGCCTCTGGACGTCACCCATCAGCTCCATGACCAGGGAGGTCCACTGTCCTGCAGTCCATCTGAAACACCCTCCATTCTCCTGGCATCCCAGATCCCATCATGCTGTCTTCAGGGCCTCGGAATCTGCCCTACAAACCCCGCAAGGTCTAAAATAGACCAGTCCCGGGACAACTGTTCTTATTACTAATGGATTCATGGCAGAGTTCTTTTAAATAGGCTGTGCTGCAGGTCTGCACGTTTCTCTCTAGACTGTAGGGCTGCACTGGCTCAGGGGTTAAGCGCTCAGCTCCTAACTGGACGCCCTCTAGCCTCAGGAGGTGGCAGCCCCGGGGCTCTGCAGGCCAGCACTACAGGGTCGCTAGGAGTTGAAGAACATTCGGCGACAACAGGCTTTTATATTTATGTTTAGATCGTTCTCCCAGAAAAGAGGCAGGCTGATAAAAACCACAACTTCAAGGCAGAGCAGTAACCCCCATCTCACTCCAGCTGAAGCCAGGGCCTCAGAAATAGCAATGAGAAAAACGAGCTCAGCTTACCCTCCCAACACCCTCTGGGTAACGAAAAGGAAGAAAAGTCTGCCTCTGCAGTGCCCTTATGTGGGGTCTTCCCTGGTGGTCCATTTACTGAGCAGGTGGACTTGACCTTCACTGCTCACTGATGTGCTCTGGTAGGAAAGCCAGCCCCTGGGCAGTCCCAGCACCTTACCATCCGGCTGAGGTGCTGTCTCCCTTAAGCTTCCCCCGCCCAAACATACACACAACAGTCCCCACTTTAGAATTCTACACTCACAGAGCCTGGGGACAGTCAACCCATGGAGCCCTTTCTACGCCAGCCCTAGACAGAAGCAGCCTGGTTACACTGCGTATATGCCGTGTCCACAGGGTGCGGGCACCACTTACACAGTTACAGGGAAGACCCCAAGGGCAGCAGTGAGGGTCATGCAGGCCGTGAACACCACCTGCTCACAGTGGCCGTGCAGGGCACGGTCGTCAGCGCTCCAGGCTGTGGGCAGCGTGAAGGTGATGTTGATCTCCTCATGGGCCTCCCTACCTGCAAGGGGGTGGGGGACATGTGTTAGTGTCAGGGTGATACAACCTGAAAGCAGCCCCGGGGGTCAACACACCTGCCAATGCCCGCCTCTGTGGGGTCTACTGCTTCAATTCACTGCTCTTCGCAGATACAATTCTTACAAACTGCAGGTGTGGCAACCCTGAAGGATCCCTGAAGGGTTCAGACAGTAAGAGGTCTGCTTAACCAGCAAATGTTCCAGGAACACCTGAAACCCTTGGAAACAAGGAACTCTCGGTAGGATCTAGGTTGAAAACAGTTCAGATTTAGTTCTAAGAAGTGATCAGTCAGCACACTTCTGAGTCCGTTACCCCTAAAGGGTTAATGACGCTAACAAGATCTCCTGGAATGCAGGGGGTTACAAACAGCCTCTGGCACTTCCCTGTGAACTCTCCACACTTTCATCAACAGCCTTTGATCAGACTGACTTACCCATTGGCTTTCTTGTAATAAGATTAAGAGAAAGAACACAGAGCCTTGATTAATCAGAGATAACTTAGGCTAGTAAGAACACTGCCTGTTTTTCTTTACCCTGGAAAAAGTGTGCTGTGCCGCTTCTGTAACAAACAGGAGCATGGGGAAGCTCTAGTTGCCATTCGCTAACAGAGCCCACAGTCCTTCGTCTCCGTATCTCGTCTCTGCGTTCTGCAGCCCGCACTCACAGCCCCACGTGTGTCAGCCCCTCATTTCCAGCAAGCAGCACATGCTCACTTAGCGTCCTGAGTCCCCTCTGGGTCGTCCCCACAGTATTTACCACTTTCCTATCATGCTTGGGGTACACACGTGACGACTACTGCAGACCACCCCCTGATTATGTACCGCACCCTTCACCCCTCTTAGGGCCCATCTACCATCCATGCACGGATCTTCCCTGGACGCTAAAGGGTGACCAGCTCAGCAGCACTAATGGCAGGAAGACACGGAGAGGCCACCTCGCGACGACTGTGATCCACATCAAAACCCAAATGTTCATGAATGGCCGAGCGGAAAACCAATGTGCTCTATAACCTTACAGTCAAACCACAAGAAAGAAAGAAGCAGACCAGTGGAGACGGTACATGCAGTGGTTCTACAACCAAGACATCGTGTGACTGGCTTTACTGAGCAGTTTGGAAATGAGCCTCCACATGTGTGACAGCCCAAGCGTCCCAGTTTCCCACTGAGGGTTTTACAGGCCGAAGGACAGCCGTAGGGCTGCAAATGATGGAGCCTGGTGGCTATGGGTCACAGTCGACGTGACAGCACACCAAAACAAGTGAAAGTCTACGTGGCTGAACACCACAAAAGAAAAAGGTCTCGCAGCTACGTGGAAAACATGGCCAACATTTCACATGTCCGTTTTCAGTATTACCTAACAGACACACATGCAGGCAACCTCAGGACACCACAGCTTTGAACTCAAATGCAGATTTTCTTCACAACCGCCATGGGTGTGAAATGTCTCTATGCAAGCGGTCAGCCGTGGACACAGTAAAAGTGCTCTTCCCAGGCTCCTGCTCGCTTTCCATCGTGTTCAGTACACACTGCAAACCCCACACACCACCATGGGTCGTGGCGGGGACTGGGCGTTCCCAAAAGACATGTCAACAATGCAAAAACGTGTAAGCGATGAATGACCCGCACGGTCTGATAAGCAAAGGAGAGTCGGGGGAGTGAGGAGCTCTGGTGGCCTCGTCTGTAGGGAGCTGCACTGTGAACCCAAAAGGTTGCCCCTTTCCGGCAGTTCAAACCCCCCAGTCACTGCTCTCACTCCATCTGTCTCCTCCCTGGGTCCCAACTCCATGGCAATAAGTGAAGATGAAATCCACACCACTTAATCCTGTCAATGTCTTAATCAGATTTAAGGGCATTTCTGCAGGGTACGGCCCGTGGAGACAAAAGGGCAAGAGAGAGGGAAGCGATAAAGCTCCCTGACACTGGGACGTCTCCAGGGAACGCCTGTCTTATTACAGACACTGAGAATACAAGGACTTTCCTCCACAACCAACAGAGAAGGATGGCTTCCCCTACAGCCAGACCTCCAAAGTGCAAGAGAACACGCTACCGTGTGTGAAAGCCAGCCACCTGGGGTACCCCCAACAGTCACACTAGGGAACAAAGACATCAGAGGACCCCCATAAAGTGCCACATAAAGATGCTGGAAGTTCTCCCAAGCAGCAGAGTCATGGCGTTACAGGACAAGGCTGGACTGCGTGGTCTGCAGTGGGCACTGCCCAGCACGTCAAGACAAATGAGCCCAGCATGAGCACCAGTGCAGACAAAGAAAGGGAAATTCAGGAAGCCGGAGCTGCGGCTTCACCAACAGACAGGAAAATGTTCTCTTTCTTCCAGTATCTTTTAAAGCACAGTTTTTATGTGAGTGTGCTATATAACACACACAAAATATGTGTTAACTGACTGGACGCCTTACTGAAAAGGCCAAGAGTAGGCTATGAGTTGCTAAATTTTGGGGAGTCAGAAGTTGCATATGGATTTTCAACTGTGTGGGGAGACTGACACCTCTAGTGCCTTGCTATTCAAGGGTCAGCTGTCTGCACACCCATATTTATTGCTGCTTTGTTGACAATAGCAGAGTTGGAAACAACCCAAGTGCCCATCAACAAACAAATGGATAGAGAAGCTGTGGTATAATCACACAATGGAATACTATGCAGCACTGAAAAACAAAAACTCATGAAATATTACACAAAATGAATGATCCTGGAGGACATTATGCTGAGTGAAATATCTCAGTCACAGAAAGACATACTGCCTAATACCACTGTTATAAAACAGGACTGACATGGGGGCTGGGGGGAACCAAGAAAAGAGGGGATAAATAGTGTTCACAGCATTGACACAGAAGAGGGAAAGAACTGTATAAAAGGGATATAGGATTGGGTATTATTGGCATGCCAAGAGCCCAGAATAAGAGTTGCGGAGTAAAGTGGGGTTGGGGGAACGACAGCTGTGTAACAATGAAAGAACTTTTTCCCCAAGGAAAAAAAGAGAAGAAAATGTGCAACAATGAATGAATAGAAATCCAAGTTCTTCATAAACTTTCATTAAAATCTCAATTTAAAAAAAAAAAGTCAACTGTCTACCTTTCCGTGGTGCCAGAAGCTACTCAGCATGTGCAGTAAACATTCGGAGAATCACACATTCGCAATGGAGAGACGGGGCCTGAGGCTTTTTCTGGTTCTTCACTGCAGACAGCACAGTGCTGAACAAATGCTGGGCATGTAAACATGTGTAGACTGGCAGCAATATTTGCAAAAAGTGTTAAGGACTCAGTGAGCTAAGCCTGAATTAAAAGGTTCTTTCTTATGTAAGTTTAAGGGGTCCTTTCAGTTTTTATGAAGCATCTACTGGATGCCAAGCACTTTATCAGTGGAAATGGGCCATTCTTTCCCCTCTCTTCTTTTTCACTTAAAAGTAGTATTTTATTGGCAAGCTCTGATGGCCTAGTGGCAAGAAACTTCACTGTAATCCCAGAGGTGAGCAGTTCGAATCCACCATATGCTCTGCTGAAGAAGGAGGGACGACCTCCTCCTATACCAGTCAGATCTGATTTGACCATGTACACACACACAAACACACCCAGATGCTCTGCTGGAGAAGGTGGGGCAACTTCCTCCTGTGCCAGTCAGATCTGATTCGATGGTACACAACAAGGAAATAAATAAATAAATAAAATCTAAAAAAAAACCCAACCCCAAAAAAATAGTATTTTATTGTGTTCCAGTGAATTAAACAGTTCCTCTTTGACTCTGTCATTAAAGCTCAACCAAAAGAGAGACAAACCATCAACTGTCAAGCTCAAACAGGCTACCATTCAGCAGCAGAGACGGACAGGACAGGAGGATGAATGGAAACGGGACATACAAGGAGGGAGCAGGAAGCTTCTATGACACTCTGGGGCTTGTGATCAAGATCACGAAACAATGCAGATGGCCTGCTGAGAGGAAAACCAACCTGCTCTGTGCAAATCACAATGAAAAAACTAATTTATTTTTTAAAAAGAGAAAGAGACAAGCAAAAATGAAAATGGCAGTGCTAAGCAGTGCTAAGCAGTGCTAATAAGCAGCACACACTGCCCCACACCCCGCCCTGCTCACGTACCTGAGAGGCCGACCTGGTGGCCGAGGATGGTGGAGTACAGGTGGGTGACATTGCGGGAATACCCTCCGAAGGGTCTGAGTGGGTCCAGGGTCAGGGTGATTGCAACAGAGATGTTAACTGGGCCCGAGTCCTCCAGGGCCTGGGGGGCCTGGGTGGACACCCTGGCCTGCCCACTGGTTGCTGTGCTTTCTGGAGTAGTTGTGTCATTTGTGAGGTGTTTCAGCGTCTCATTCTCTGATACGCACAAGTCCAGGTCATTGAAGCGCAGCAGAAACGTGTTCCAGTCCTGCAAGAAGACCAGACCAAGAGGAACCATGCGAGGGGTCCCTGCACCCCACAGGATGGTGCCTGCGAGTCGGGGACGGAACAGGACACCGAGCCCTAACAGGAATACTGTGGGTACAGAGTCAAGCGTCTGCCAAGAGCAATCACAGCCCCCCAGCCGTCAGCCTCGCCTGCTGGCACAGCAGAGCAGCTTTCCCACCAGTTCAGGTTCAAAACCTTTCATGCACTTTCAGCATTAGATAGTTAAGAAAACCAAGAGTAATAAAATAATTTATGCAAGAAAATGTGAAATGCAAAAGAGTCCATTATGCTTCCAGAAAATAACCCATTCTGAGAATCTAAGTCCTAAATTCTACAGTAAAGGCAAAATCAGGACTAGGTTTTCTGGTGTGCAGCCCCAAAGAGTTCCCAACACAGCAACTGCCTATCCTGCACCCCTGCGTTCTAAACAAGACTAAAGGACACAGTGACAATGGACCATGATGATAGTGCAGGATAGGAGAAGATTCAGACATGTTGTTCACAGGGTCGTTATGAGTCGTTGGCTTAATGGCACCTAACATTAACCACAGGGTTCTTTTCTGAAAAATAAAATCATCAAATTAGTCCTAAGGAGCCCTGGTGGTTCAATGGTAAGGCACTGGGCAGCTAACAGGAAGGTGGACAGTTTGAATGATTCCACAGAGTAAAGACCTGGTGATCCACTCGCGTGAAGACTGGTGGTGGTGTTGGGTGCTGTCGAGTCGGAACCACTCAGCTGACACTCCAGTGGGATTTCAGAGGCAGTAAACTGCCGGGAGGAGACTGCCCCTCCTCCTCCCGAGGAGCAGCTGGTTTCAAACTGGATTTGAACTGCATACCTCTGGAACTGCAGAGCAGCTTCTTACCACTATGCCACCAGAGCTCCCTCTCATAAAGACTGCAACCCTGGAAACCAGATGGGACAATCTTACCCGCCACCCGGGGCCTCCTCCACCACCACAAGTTAATCCTGCAGTCCCTGGCACTGTTTCCCACACAGCTTGGTTCCTTCCTTAAAACCAGCCAAGGTCAAGCCAGCCTCACTCTGACCAGGAAGTGCTGGTTGTCCAGGATCCACCTTAGCCAGAGGCCTTGGCCTTGGCCGAGGGGTCAGCAAGACTCGAGCTCTGCAGGACAGCAGTGCTGGGCGCCTCTGAAAATGCAGGCAAGGTTTGGAAAGGAGAGTCAGACCATCTCACGGGTATGTTAGTAAAAAATTTCCTGAAAAGGATTGATAAACTCCTTTTAACACAATTAAAACTCACCTAACTGTATTCGAGAGGTCACTAATGACGGTCAACCCTTATGCCAAGGTAGTCTATGAGCCAGAAGGTCAAAGACACAAAGGAAGCCATGAGCTCAGTGGCTCTGAGGATAGTGTCCTTCCTACCACAGGTAGAGAGTATGGCCACCAATGCCATGCCAATCCCCACCCTGACCCCCATCCCCGCCAGACACAGGTAGGAAGCATTACTGTGCTGCTGGTCTGGACCTGAACCTGTTGCACCTCCGGGGTTGCCTGGAAGTGTTCCCAGCAGAGTGAGTCCGAGATGAAGAGAGCACACTGTGAACAAATACAGAGCTTCCCACTGGGAGGAAAAGGCCCCCAGCCAAAGAAACAGAGCTGCGAGCCCACAACGAGGCTGCTCCGAGCCATACCTCTGTCATCCCCGGGGACTTGATCTCCTTGATCTTAAAGAAGTAGCCCAGGGTCAGGAAAGCGATGGCCATGGCGCTGACACTGATCATAAAGACCACCAGGGGCGGCCGGCTGCTGATGTACAGCTTCAGGTTCTCCAGGGGGTTGATGGCGAACATTATTCTGATCCACCTGAAAAGCAAGCAAGCGACATGAACGTCAGGAGCTGCCAGAGGGTGGGCTGGGACCGTCACTTCGGCTTCCTTTTGTAGTGTTGGGGGAGGGAAGGGGGCGAGCGTAGAGAGCCCTCAGTACTGAATATTCAAAATGCACTGATCACTCAAAAGCTGAGGCAGACAACAGACTGTTCACTGCTGTTCTCTGCAGTGACAGGATCTTGGAAGACAGGAGTTCTCCAGCGGTTCGAATCTTCTCAATGGCCTGCACTGAACACCGCACCCTCACGTTGCTTCAGACCATATTTAAGTGGGAGGCAGATGGACAGTCTCCTCCCATCAGTAATGAAACACACACAGGTCAGCACTTACAAGACTAAGCTGGGAATGCTCTGCTTTCCCGCCACGGAGAAGCTGAGCCCATCATTTCAACACTGCCCTACCTAACACTGCTGTATCTACCAGCCGCGTCTACCCCAGCACTGCATGGAGCACTTCCGTTCTGAAACCGCTCCTTGGGCCGCCGCCTAGACACACAGGAGGTGTCACAGCTCCCGGCCACAGCCCACAGGGTCTCAGGACCCCGAAGCTCTGCTAGCCATCTGACTGCATGGCCATCCCTCCTCCCTAACCGGGCTTTGCCTGGACTGGGTTTCTGGTATTCTATAGGGTCAGCAAAGCAACATCTGCAAGAAGCCACCTGGGACTGTGATAAAGCCAGTGTTGAACTTGGAGATCAGTTTGGGGAGGACTGCCATCTTAACAATATTCGGTCTGCCAGGCCAAGAACATGGGACGTCTGTCCCTTTAGTTCATGTTCAAAGCATAGGTCTGCACCTGTTCTGTTAAGCTTATTCTTAAGTGTTTTATTGCAATTTTGGGAACTTGTCAACATTGTTCCTTCCTGGCTGAAGGAAGGCTTTTATCTCTGCTTTTCATGAAAAACTTCCACATGCTTACTTCTCTCAAAATGTAGGTCTCTCCTCAGCAGTCAGCCCTTCAGAGAAACTATCCCTGGCCATCCCTCATGCCCACTTCCAAAATCCCTTAGTGCCCTGCTTTATTTCCTTCATGCCACTTGGTGCCAGTCACCGGTACAATTCTTTTTCTACTTCTTTTTCTGAGTTCTACGAGAGCAGAGATGTTGCCTATCTTGTTCACTGCTCTTTCACCCTAACCAATCCCCACAGGAATAGCAGTCAAGACATCAAACAACATACTGTACCCAGAAAATGAGCTGCCAAGGACCTCTTTAAAGAGCTAAAGGGCAAGGATGTCACTTTATAAACCAAGGTGCATCTGAACCGGTATTTTCAATTGCTTCATATGCATGTGAAAGCACGTTGGACAATAAATCAGAAAGACCAAACAAAAACTGAATCTCTGAATTATAGCAAATCTGCCTTTGAAGGAATACAGCCGGAGTGCTCCTTCGAAACAAAGATGTGAGAGTTTGTCTCACATACTTTGGGCACATTTTCAGAACGGGCCAATCCCTGAGAAGGACGAAGGGCTTGTAGAGGGTCAGGGAAAATGGCAAGGACCCTCAAAGAGAAGGCCTGATATGTTACGACAATGGACCTAAGCAGAAACAATGGAAGAAATATTGTAAGCGTGTGTTCAATTTTAACGAATCCTTTCTCTGTAATCTCTAACCAGTGTTTCTCCTTTACCAAATTTGTGTTAGCTTGAACAATGTCAATAAACTCTCGGGGGGAGGGGAGGTGTGTTTTTTTTTTCAGATGCACCTTCGAACTATGTCGATAAACTATCATGTTGACTAACATTTGTATTTCTAGATAAAGTAGTATCACTGTGATTTTTTTTTGAAAGCTACTTATGCTTGCCAATTCTATCCTAAATTTTCATATTTATTCCTAATCGAGGCAAGAAAATCACTGGCCACTACCATACTCTCCTTGACTGTTTATAGTACCTCAAATTCACTGCTGCCTCACAGCTAACCTTTGCACTGGGTTTCAGAGGCTGTGAATAGCAGGGCCGTGGCCTGAGGAGCCACTGGGTGGATCCGAACCACTAAAGTGGTATGGCCTTCAGGTTAGCTGCATGACTCCCAGCACATGTGGTACCATGAATTTAGCTACATTTGTTCACTCTTATCTATTTTTCTAGAACAGTTTGTACAAGGAGCTTGTACGTCTCGGAAGTCTGACAGAGCTTGGCTATAAACCCAGCTGGGGCTGCCAAGTTTTTGTTTGGATTTCTATTCTGGTGGACTGTCACCCTCTTATTCATGTTTTTTAATGGCTATAAGTCTGTTTTCTATTTCTATTGTGTCAACTTTAATGAGATCGATGCTTCTCGTCAACGGTCCATTTTAAGCTGGCTCCTCCGACCTGCGGCTCAGTGTTACTATGTGATCTGCACAATGTTTATGTTACCTGCAGTGAGGCTCGCTCTCATTACAAATGCTTCTGCGTGCTTGCCTGCCTTCTCCTCTCTCTTCAATCACCCGTGCCTGAGCTTGAAGACATGTTTCTTCCAAACCCAGTATGTGCTTTTTTAGATGGCATCTAGATCATCTCTATTCTATTTCAGAATTTCTACACATACATGCACGCGCGCGCACACACACACACTATGACTTTCTCCTCCAGACTCTCTATAGACTGACTCAGTTGAGTTTTTCTAACATCCTCAGTTGAAATTTTAAATTCTTTTTCTCTTCTAATATAGACCCCTCAGAACCCAAATTCCCCTTAGCATACTCCTCTTTGAGCTATCATCCCTTCTCTCGCTACAACCACCAATCTAACATATCAGCAAGTTCTATACTTTATCCAAAATCTATCTCAATTTCCTAACATGACTGGGGGGAAGTACAAAATAAGGAAATGAGGGGGGAAGTTCCATGGTGCCAGTTCCCACCCCTGGCAGAGAACCTGCATCGTGCAAAACTGTGCTCGGAAGGCTTCTCATGGTTGACTTTCTGGAAGACAGCCAGGCCTTTCTTCCAAGTGTCCTCTGGGTGCCAACCTTCCCATTAGCTCAGTCCATTAAACGCTCACAGCACCCAGGGACTCCGCAGTGCTAATTGAACCAGTGGAGTCCACATCAAGGCACGGCGATGCCACGTGTTAGAGCAGAACCACCTCCGGGGTTCTCGGTGGCCGGTCCGCCAGCTCTACTCAGCCAGGCCTCTCTAGGTAGAGACTGGTAACCCTGCCTGCCAGCCCTCCAGGTCTCCACAGCCCTGACACTCTGCCTCCTTTCTGTCCACACACACACTCGACCTCTCTAAACCTCTGTGCCCTACACATTCACCACGAAAGCCAGCTGCTCTCCTCCCCAGCTGGCCTCCCCTCCTGCACCCTCACCTCAATCCAGAACTGTGGGAAGCATTCGAGACCATCTCTGCCTGATGCTCAAATCCTAGCAATTACTAAGTGCTAAGACTCCACTTCTCCAACACCTCTTACTCAGCTCTGTCCTCTTCCACCCCCTTCAATTGCCCTCATTATCTATTTTGTACCTCTTGCCAAAAGTGAAGAAAACTAAAGATGGAAGGAAACACTGATGGACATTCACGTGAATGCGGGCCTCCTTGAGAAAAGAAGTCAGTGGTGCTACCGCTGCTGGCTGCTCTGCTGGGTATCCCAACAGGGGGCCCCGAATGGATCGGGACGAGAATGGGCAACAAAACACAAATCACAAAAAAGTGGCCAGACTTACTGAATGGTGGGAACACCCCTTGCTGTGAGAGAGGTCCATTCTGAACAAAGACGCTAGAGCAGCATTTCTCAAGCAGCAGTTCAAACACTGGGGGTACAGAGTTTGTTCCTGATAAAAAAAATCCTAGTCAGCTCGTGCCAGACTCCCCAAGGCTTCACAGACAAAGACTTACTGGTATCAGAGAAACCCTGGGCTCACAGGTAAGCCACAGGGGTGAATTCTATTCTACATTTGAAGGGTTAATGGAAATGAGACTCACAGGTAGGAAGTAGGAAGAGTGAAGAGATATCCCGAAGATTATAATTAATGATATAAAATAAAATTTTTGAAGAGAAAATGAATTTTCTTTGTAAACTTTCATTCAAATCCACACCAAAAAGAAATTCCAGGAAGAAAGAAAAAGCAGCCCCCAGTGACCATCTCGCTCCAAGGCCAGTGCAAGCAGAGAGAGAAAAGACCTCAGAGATAAGCAGGACCCAATGAGCACAGGGGGAAGTGGCCTCAGGGATGCCAACGGGGATTTAGTCCTGACCTTACAAGCATGTCACTGAGCCACATCCCACCACTGTCTCCAAATCCCGGCCCCCGAGCGCCCCAGTTTCTAGGACACCTCCCCTCCTGGTTCTTCTGGCCGTCTGGCCACTTCTCATTCTCCTTCAACATCTGGTGTCCCCTGAGAATGGAGTGGGGGCCTCCAAGGAGGACACACTGGTTCACGACTTCAGGCCAACACTCCTCATCCCAGCACCTCCCTCCCACCTAGGGGGACCTCCAGCCAGACAACCATCCAGATGACTCAAATCAACAAGACCAAACTTCTCAAATCCGCTTTTCCTCCTCATGCTAGCCACCCTCTCTCCTGCAGCTTCAAGGGCCCAAGGCCCATCGCTTCCACCTCTGAAGACCTCGAAAGCACATCTCTTGCTTGATCCCTATTAGCTCAGCATTCTCCAGCCAGAGAGACGACCAAATACATCCATATCCATGGTCTCTCCCCCATGATGTCTCTGCACTGCCATCTGCCTCACTCTGGAGCTGGCTCCCAGAAAGAGCTGAAGGGCAACATCTAACGTTACTGCCCACAGTTTGTGAAAGTGACTAGGCTCATGTTACGACACACGATCCTTGAGCCTTGGCGACTCAATGCATCTCATGTGCTGGGCTGCTCACAGAAAGGTTGCGGTTCAAATTCACCAGTCACTTCACAGGACAAAGGTGAGACAGTTTGCTCCATTAAGATTTGCAGACTAAAAAAAAGATTTACAGACTCAGCCTGTACCTTTCATTTGATCATGTTAATCAGAACATAATGTGAGTAACAACATCCAGAGAGGTACTCACTCCTTAGAATACTCAATCACACATCAAGAGAGTAGCACTTGGCCATGGCGAATGATCAGAAGGCAGGAAGGGACTGACGAGAAGGATGAATGGAAACAAGGATCACAAGGAGAGCACAGGAAGACCGCTGTCAGAATGTGGCGTTTGTAACCAATGCTACATAACAGAAGGTGTATAAATGTTTGAGTGGAAAGACAGTTGTTCTGAAACTTACACTCAAGGCACAATTAAAAGGTTCTTTTACTTCAAAAATCTAAGGGTATGAGCTGGAATTGACTCAAGGGTAGTGGGTTTCCTTTTGGTTCAATATCTGCATTTCAGAGGAAGAAAACCTCCATAAAGAAGGTTCTCTAACTTGTCCATGGTCAGACAGTTAAATAAACCTGGATTTAACACCGGGCCTCCAAAGCCCACTGTTAATCATTAAATGTTCCTTTCAGCTGCCCAGGTTTATAGGTTTGAATAGTCAGCGGCATCAGACTGAAAAGCATCAATAGTGAGGTAAGCTAAGCCCTTCCATGCGGACGGTAGACTCAGAAGCCAGGTGACACGGGGCTAAAATGAGAGTGAGAAGGAAGTAGTTTTAATCACTGTCTCTTATTTAAAAGGCCAAGGGCCAGGCGTCACGCCAAGTACGTCAATACACCTCACATCTTTAATCCTCACCACACAGACAGGTAGATAACATGATCTTCATTTTACAGAACAGAAAACAGTCAAAAGAGATCAAGGAATCTACCCAAGCCTTGAAGTCAAAGTATTTTCAATCGTCTCTATGCCTGCATCAGCCAAACGATGAACAAGGGAGCTGGAGAAGAACTGATGCACTTGGGTTACGGTACTGGTGAAGGCGTGACTGTAGGCTCCTCAAACACACGTTGTCTAGGATGAAATGCAGCCAGAAGCCTCCTCAGAAGGAAGGATGGCAAGACCTCACCTCACGGGCTCTGCTCAAGTCATTAGGAGGGACCTGTTCCTTCAGAAGGACATCTTCTGTGGTAGAGCAGATGGTCAGCAAACAAAAAGAGGAAGATGGCCAGAGACAGGGCCCACAACAGCTGGGCTCGAAGGCAGCAACGATCATCAGGACTGCTGCACCTATGTCAAAATTTCACACAGCTATATGAAGTCTATTTTAATCACCGAGTTCAACAGAAAAGCAGTTATGACTGCAGATGTCTTTTGTTGCTTATGACATCTCCCTTACCATCCATCTCTCTAGTAGCTTGCTTACATGAGCCAGCCAGCCAGCCAGCCTGGAACCCAGAGGAGAGCAGAACCTTCTCCTGCCAGTGGCTTCTCCTACCAGAACTATCTGGTAGAATTCACACTGCAGAACGGACTTTCAAAACTATGCAAAGAGTTTAAAAGCAGCACTAGGGAATTCTGAACCGAAAGCAGTCTTACTTGCTAAACTTATAGTTTAGGCAACACTGGTCCTCTCAGCAAGACCCACAGAACAAGAACCGTATGGCTGTAATTACATGTCAGACACCAGACTTACCTCTAGAGACAGACAGTTAAAGGGACTTGATGCACTTATAATTAATGGATACACTGTTCCACTTTCAAACTCATGACAGAAAGCCCTGATGACTTCAAGTACACTATTAAAAAACAAACTAACAATGATTTTGTCAAACATGGGAGAATCTAGAGAGCACTATGCTGAGAGAGATAACTCAGTCTCAAAAGAACAAATACTGCATAATATCATTATTGTCAAAATAGATGTGTATTGGCAAGATGTATATAAAGGTTCAAAAGGAGAAGAGAAAGAGGATGGGACGAAAAAAGGGGAAGGAAATCATTAGGCTATCAAAGATTAGTGTTCAGATTGGGGAAGGCAAAGGAATAGGAAAGATTCAGTGAGGACAATATTAAGCACAGATCAACAGAAATTATATAAAATACAATGTACATGAATGATTGTATAAAACACAATGTACACAAAGGTAACACAATGTATATGAATATGCAAGCTAATAAAACTATTAAGGGGGGAAAAACAAAACAAAAACATAAAAAATAACTTCACCATAGAACTGTTGTTGTTGTTAAGTGCCATCAAGTCATAGATGATTCATAGCGACCCTACGAATGAAAGACCTGAACATTTGTACAACTTTCTTCGTTTCTCCAAGTTCATAGGGTTTCTGGAGGCAAACTATTTTGGAAGTTGATGCCACTCCTGCTTCCAAGCTTATTTTAATCCGGGAGCTCCACCCAACACCATCCACCATGTGTAACTACTGTCTCATTTGACACATTAGTGTCACAGTGTTCAGCATCACAGGAACCACGAGTTACCAGCAAATGGACAGACCAGTGCTATGCCACTTAGAAGAATGTTTGACAAAAAAAAAAAAAAAAATTAAAATCAGGCCTAGTATTGAATATCATTTCTCATTTCCTTTTTTTATTTTTTAAACTTACTAGCCGTTGCCGAAACAAAATTAAAAGGGCTCCGTATTAAAAATGCATTATTCTGAGGTTTAATCAACAGATCTTGGAGAAAGTAAGTCATGAATGATGCTAAGAGCGTACTAATGCTAAACAAGTATCTGGACGTCACCTTGCTGCATTCAGACTCAATGCAAAGGCTGGAAGCCTTTGGAGAACCACAGAGTGCAAAGGGTTGACCTGTAGATGGAATGCACTCCACCCACTAGCATATCCTGGGGCTGGCATGGGGTCCTCAGGACTGCAGTGAATGTGACAGTCCCTAGGAAGGGCACTATGCTTGGTAAAGTAGAGCATCAGCAAAAAAGGACGAGACCCTCCTCAAGGCGGACTGGCACGGCACTGCAACGAAGGCAGTGTCTCCAGACGGCACAGAGCCGGGCGGGGTCTCCTGCTGAACAGGGCTGCTGGGAGTGTGAGTAAATTAGAAGGCACCCAAGTACCTCACTGTAATTATACACAGAGAAAATGCTAGAGACCTCAAGTCAAATTTATTTAACCTGCACTGAGGAAAGATAGCATTTCCCATGTTCATGAAAATCAACCTCAAATGGAAACAACTTGCTAAATCTCTCTTCCCTCCTTTTCTTTTTTATATCTCACTTTGATTGGAACTGTCAGGTATATTTAAAAAAAAAAGATCACGTGGCAATAGAATTCTGTGTATGTTGATACTGACAAAAGCATCACACAGAACTGTCCCCCCCGTTCTATGTCATCCTGTTGCAATGACTGTCAGGTGTGAGTCTGGGAAGAGGAGGAAGTAAGAGTAGTATGTAGAGAGGGAAGAAGCAGCAGTAAAAAAAAAAGCTTGTGATTTTTTCACAAGCTTAAAGGAAGACTGGCGTTGAAGCTGGTCAGGGTCGAGGGTTAGTCACGGTGTCCAGGATCCACTGAGTTTTCATGGCAGCGGCCTTTCAGAAGCAGCCTGCTGCTGACATACCTCAGCCTGGGTTCGAACCCCCCATCTTTGAGTCAGCAGTCAAACACTCACCTGGCTGTCAGCAGAACCGCTGAGCCTGTAGCAGAGATCCCGTGAGACCCAGGCTCCACAACAACCTGCAAACTCCCGTTATCATTTCTCGATTGTTAATACCTAACAGGAAGGCTAATCAGCATCTTTTTCATGGCCCTTAAAATAAATCAGGCACCGCTTTATGACCCTGGCAGCTCAACGGAACAAAACACTCGTAAAATGAAAATAATGCCTTAGAACCCAGAAGGCTGCCGCTGCCAGGGCCACGCAGGCCAGCATCTGCTTCTGTCTCTCTTAGCAAGGCGTTTAACCCTCAGCAGCTGCTTCTGCTGACGTGACAGCACTGCCTCCTGCCCAGCTGCCTGCCCTGCCTGGTGGTTCACCAGCTAAATGAGCCTAACCAAGCTCGTGGTCACCAGGTCCACCCGGCTCAGCCACAGGTGTGGTAAAGTTGCACTGGACCCCACCGGGTGTGCTAGGCTGTGACCTGGAAGCAGATCACCAGGCATCACTGAATGAGTCTGAAAAGTCAGTTCAGGAGGTGGGTGGGTACTTCTTCAATCACTCAGCCCGGTTTTCTCATTTCCCGGTCAATTCCCAACAGCCCAAATCTTCCTGACCCTTGGGGATCGGAGACCTGTGTCAAAGGCCAAGTCCTGTCTAAAGCTGGTTCCCCTCCTAAGCAGCACAGAGCCCTGACAGCTGCTGTTAAGGCCTCCACACTGCACAGCCTGTTTCCTCTAAGCAAACTCTGTGGGCAGAAACCGTAATTGCACAAGCTCCACCTCGCCGACCTGCAGCAGCTGGTGGCAGGTACGGAAGACACAATCAGCATCTGGGGCCTCCAGTCGTTAGACGAGGAGCAGACCCCCATAAAGTCCTCCAAAACCTTCACTTTAGAGTCCGCACACTGCCCCCCGCCCACACTCGCGCGCATCGCAGGTGCACCTGTTGTACCTGTGGATGGGGGGGGGGACTCGGACGGGGCAGTGGCCTACAGCGAGCGAGCTGGGCTTTCAGAGGCTCGGATCTGAGACGGTGCGAGGCCAGGCCGGATGCACCCCGTCTCCACCAGCTCCTGCCGGGCGCCGGCGCACCTGCAGGCAGGGAAGCGGCAGCGGATCGCGGGGAAGCACAAGGCTCGCGGCCCGAGCAGCCGCCACGCTCCCCGATCAGCGCGCAGGAGGCGGACGAGCACGAGCTCCTGGCCCGGGGCCTCCCCCAGCTGCCGGCGCTGCAGCCGGGCGGCCCCGGGCCTGGTGGGCCTCCTTCCCCGGCTGCCGGAGGACTGCGCGTGCAGACGCCAGCCAGCCTCGGGGTGCCTGACCCGGACACCCCCACTCATCCATTTTAAGTTTCTGCACTCCCGGGCGTCCCTCCACCTTCTGGGAGGCGCGGCGACCCCAAGTCAGAAACGGCAAACGACCGAGATGCTCCCCGTGCCGAGTGTAAAGGGGGGAGGCTTCGGGGCCCGGCCGGGGAGGCGCCCCCGAGGCGACGGTGCACGGGGACCCTCGCTCCCGGGCTGCGATGCGGACCCTGCAGAGGCGGTGGCCAGGCCGAGGGCGCCCGGCGCAGGCGGGAGCTCGGCGGACCGAGCGCGGGCTGCGGCCCCGAGAGTGACCCGA